>NC_135969.1:26821322-27127414 GCF_053455715.1 Rhinoraja longicauda | reverse complement strand
CTGTGCACGTACACTGAAGTATAATGAAGCATTTAGCGTTGAACACTCACACATGAAAGTAGATGAGTGCACATGTCTAGTTAAACACCACCATTTCATCATTGAACTGTAGGGGGGGGGGGGGGGTGGGGGGGGCTAACTCAAGTCACCCTTTGGCAAAATCTCACTATCCCTATAAACTATCTGGGGTTAAGTCTAAGAGATCCAAAGTGAACCCAGTTTGTAAAAGCAGAGTTGACAGACCAACTCAGAGTTGTAAAAGCAGAGTTGTTGGACCAAGTTAGCCTGGTTCATAACTCATTTTCAGCTTTACAAGCAACTGCATGGAAATAAAATGGCCATTGCTCACACTTGGGGCCTTCTGCCAATGATCACGCCGTACCCAGCGCCATCCAAAAATCTTCAATCTTGAGCTACAAAAATTACGAGTAACATGTTGGCAACATAAGTGTCTGGATGGCCTCAGGAAGAGTGTGACTGAACCACATCTCCAGTGTTCAACGGCATCATCATGAGAAATCCCTCGGGTTACAGTCACTAATAACTAGAAACTGAACTGGGCCAGTCACCTCAACACAGTGGGCAATCTGTGCCAAGTAGTTATACTGTTCACAAACTAAAGCCTTCCCACTACCGTGTATAAAATCATGAGAGGAATAAATCGGGTAGATGCACAGAGTCTTTTACCCAGAGTAGGGACATTGAGAACCAGAGGACGTAGGTTTAAGGTGAGGGGGGAAAAATTTAATAGGAACCTGAAGGGTGACTTTTTCCACACAGAGGGTGGTGGGTGTAACGAGCTGCCGGACGAGGTAGTTGAGGCAGGGACTATTGCAATGTTTAAGAAACATTTGGACAGGTACATAAATAGGACAGGTTTAGAGGGATATGGGCCAAATGCTGGAAGGTGGAACTGGTGTAGATGGGACATGTTGGTCAGTGTGGGCAACTTAGGCCGAAGGATCTGTTTCTACACTGTATGGCACCATGACCTACAAAAGCACCATTTAGTATGGCAAATCACTATCTGGATTGTGGTAGCCACAGCTGTACTATCATATCATATCATATCATATATATACAGCCGGAAACAGGCCTTTTCGGCCCTCCAAGTCCGTGCCGCCCAGCGATCCCCGCACATTAACACTATCCTACACCCACTAGGGACAATTTTTACATTTACCCAGCCAATTAACCTACATACCTGTACATCTTTGGATACTAACCAGGATACAATCAGACAGGTTTATCAACACTTTATTCAGTAACCTAAACATTCAGCCACTCATCAGCATCACTATTGCTGCAACATGTGCAATCTACAGGACTCACTGCCCCAAGACTTCTATTGCCCCAAGCCATCACTTCATGAATGCCGAGTCAGCCTATTGAACAAGATTGTGAAAGCACTTCAGCGCCCGGATAGCAGGGGTTCAGGAAAACACCTCACCACCACTTCCACAAGGTCAACCAGGGATGAGCAGCAATAAATGCTTGTCTTCTTAAGAATTACTTACCAAAACAGAATAAAATCATATTCAGTCATCCTCCAAACCAGTAAAGTGCACATGCAATAAAACTTTATCCAAGTTCAATAATAACAACCAAATTACATGAGCAGAATACTCCTCTTTTGCCTGCATGTTACATACTTTGTCTCAATCAGAATGTCACCATTAGCTGGGTTCAACACAGCTTTGCAGATGAGTTCTTGGGTAACTGGAATGGCTGTGTTGTTGGAGACACACAAGTCAGAGAGGTAATCAAGAAACCTAGAAAAGAAAAACAGTTCAAATCAGATTTCAATGAAAATCAAATTATTAGAAAATAGATGTTATTATTTAAATAAATTGACGTTTGTCCAATACTTAACCCATAATAATAACCATAAGCTGAATATTTGCAGTACTTGCTTGGGACAAGAAAAGGGAGTTGACTCACAGGAAGGTAGAAGTTACATGAGAAGGAAGGTAAAGGCACCTGGAGAAGTGAAATGAGTATTTGATAGAAGTCAGGGAAAGAGGCAAATTGAAGACAATTGGTAGGGTGGAATCAGGTGGTTGCAGAGAAAGAGAAGACATTACTTTCTTAGTTCAGAAAAAAATTGAGGTTAAACAGAGAGAAAATGCATGTGACAAAAATAAAGTTAGGAAAATAGTTTGTTCAGTTGAGACGAGGAAGTTTACAAGAATGATCCCAGGAATGAGTAGGTTAACCTATGATGAGCGTTTGTTGGCATTGGGCCTGTAGTGGATAGTGAAAGGCTTGGATAGAGTGGATGTGGAGAGGATGTTTCCACTAGTGGGAGTGTCTAGGGCTAGAGGTCATTGCCTCAGAATTAAAGGACTTTCATTTAGGAAGTTGAAGAGAAATTTCTTTAATCAGAGGGTGGTGAATCTGTGGAATTCTTTGCCACAGGCTGTAGAGATCAAGTCAGTGGATATTTTTAAGGCACAGATAGATTTTTGATTAGTCCAGGTGTCAGAGGTTATAGGGAGAAGGCAGGAGAATGGGGTTAGGAGGGAGAGATAGATCAGCCATGATTGAATGGCAGAGTAGACTTGCTGGGCCAAATGCTCTAATTCTACTCCTATCCCTCATGACCTTATGAGACACAGTTGAATCAGTTTTGAGAGATCAATGTTGCAGATGTATGACCTGCACTCTTATCTAACCATATTATACACGGAAAAAAAGCTGGAGAGACATCCCTCATCATGGGTTGCAGACCTGGGCCATAACACATGGGGACAGAACTCAAGCTTCCCCATATATGAGCTCTAGGGTTAAACAGATTATAATCTGCACATCTTCCTTATAATTGTCAGAATTTCCGACAAAACCGAGTATTTATTTTCTTTCAATTACTTTGCTAGTACTTTAGCTTTTAACACAATGACAAAGTTCTATTAGTTTCATTTCCTCCACCCCATAATTAACTCACCTCGGTTCACAGTTCTTCCTGACCAGGCTGACAAAGGTTTCGATTTCAGCTGCCGTGATGTGCTTCTCTAAGAGTTTGCGGTTGTTATGCAGTAGGGCTGTTATTGTGTCTTCAGCCAGGACATCGTATCCAATCTGCTTCTGCATGAAGCCAAACTGTTTTGCTATGTATTCCTGGACAAGAGAGCACATGAGTAGGTACTGCTTTGTGGAACATGGAACACTTGAACAAGGTGTCTGAAAAGCTGCCTCTACATTTACTTGAACATTGGGGTGGAGCAATCAAGTTCTATGCACCCACTAAAACCCTTGACCTGTTGTATGGACATTGGGGGAGGAGACATCTTAAAAAACGAGGCTGGTTATATTTATAGATAATTTTTAAGCTTATCTCTTTTCTGCCCATTATGCCTCCTGGCATGTAGGGCAACAACGAAGGTTCTCCACTCCTGTCTGTTCTGGGCTAGTTTCTGGACACTACCCCAGGTCAATTCCATAGTTTTAATTTCCTCCTCCACAGTTCGACGCCATGTGGTTTTGGGTCTCCCTCTTTTCCTTTTCCCTTCTGGTGTCCAGTGCAGGGCTATTCTTGGGATGCTGTCTGGTTCTCTTCTCAGTATATGGCCAATCCAGTTCCAGCGCTTTCTCATGATGATGGTATCCATACACTCTTGCTGGCATTGAGCAAGGAGATCTTGGTTGGATGTGGTGTTTGGCCAAAATATTCTAAGGATTCTTCCCAGGTTCTTAGTATGGAAGACTGACAGCTGGTTGATGTCACTGGCTGTCATTCTCCAGCATTCCGAGCCGTATAAGAGGGTGGAGAGGACACAGCTCCCGTATATCTTCAGCTTGGTCTTGGTGCTGTATTGATGGGACCTCTATACATTGTTTAGCATTCTGAAAACATTCCTAGCCTTGCTTAGCCGGTTCTTAATGTCATTTTGTGCTCCGCCATCGTATCTGACTTTATGGGAAGGGTGTTTCCATTGACTTGGATTGGTAAGGGGTTTTGAATGTTTAGTGTCATTAATTCTGGTTTAACCTTCAAGCCAATTTGTTGTGCAAAGTCACTAAGACGGGATGTTTTTTTATTGCATGTGTGTTTGTGAGTGTGGGAGACCAGAGCTATGTCATCAGCAAAATCAAGATCTTCCAATGTTGAGAAGAGGGTCCATCGTATGCCTCTTGCTTGATCTTCGGTTGTCTGACGCATCACCCAGTCAATAGCAATATTGAAGAGTAGCGCTGACATCACACACCCTTGTCGAACTCCTGTCTTCACCTGGAATGTGTGGTTACTATTCCCTACTCTGCAAGAGAAGTTGGCGTAGAAGCTCTTAATTACTTTGACTATGTGCTGTGGCTTTCACCATTGACATTCATCCTAGCGTCTGTCGATAGCCCTGGAAGTCCGTCACGCCCAGTAGTGTTGATTCCTTCAGTTGTTGTTTCCGTAACATATTCATTTTACGAGGCGGGGTTGTTAGCCCTGTGCTCAACCCACAACCTGGAGGACCAGTGGATCGCTCTTCGTCTCGTCTCTACCCTTCGACCTGTCCAGCATGGGAAACCCTAACAAGAGACGAATCTCCCGCTGGCATAGCTCTGGGGGTCACTGAGACACCCAAGCCCCCAGACCACGACAAGGTTGCAATCCAACGTGGAGCTGTCTTTGGTGGAAAGCAGCATCTGCAGTTCCTTCCTACACACAGTGTTGAGTGTCTTCTACATCAAAGCACCCAAGTGTAAAGATGTCCTACAAATATTGTCAAGTCAGTGAGATACTCATTAAACTCTGTTCTTATAATCCATGATGATGGAACACAAAATATATCACAAAGGTAGAATGCGACTGATCAGCCACTGGGGTGCTGACTAATACAAATGAGTGATGCTTTAAACAAGTACATCTGCTAAGAGTTGACTGGACAACACGAGTCAGTATTTTGGGCTTGTACCTGGTTTTTGCGGTAGTCTTGCTGGGAGTGTCTCAATACTCGGTAACACAGTCTGCAGATGTGGCGGAATGGAGCATGTCTCTGGTCTCCCAGCTCCTCCAGCCTTAGCATGGGGCCATCGCCACTGTCCGTGAACGGGGCCTGAAGCAGCTTAAAGATCTGTGGAGTCAGGGCAGCAAGATACCAACAGTGATCACCAGCCTGCAAATTGTCCACCGTAACCACACATTACCTATGCTTACTGAAAAATCAATGAAATACTGCTTTCGAATCGAAACAGGATCCAGATACTAATATAAAATAACTGCAAATGGTCAAAATCTGCACCACCGAAAATGCTGGATGTCAAGGTAGCATCCGTGAGAAGAGAAACGGTCACTATTTCAGCACAAGGCCTCTTTAGTTCAGAAGAAGGATTTCAGACCAGAATCATAGACTGTTTCTCTTTCCACAAATGCTGTCTGATCTGCTGCATTTTCCCAACATTTTCGGTTTCATTCCAGGTAATTGTGGGATCCATGAGCAGAAGCAGATTGCTACCCAATTCCAGGCCCCTTTTGCTGTCACATGGAGCTTCAAATCAGCAGCAAAGCCACATTTAACACACCCGACAGAGGCATGAATGGAAGAATACATTGGCATACTGGAATAACGAGAGGAAGATCATGTGGTACATGAATAGCATGGATTAGTAGGGTTGAATGGCCTGTAAATCCTGTGTAATTCATGGTCGGCCTGCTGGTGCTGTATCAAGCGGAGAGGCTGCGGATCTGCTGTGGCAAATCCTTGTGCAGCAAGTTCCTGATCTTTGTCACGATTACAGGGTAATTGGTCTGGGTATTAACCGTAGGAGTTGGGATGTCATGTTACAGCTGTACAAGACATTGGTGAAACCACTTTTGGAGTTTTGTAGTTGTCCTGCTAATGAAAGAATGTCATTATGTTGGAAAGGGCGCAGAACAGAATTACCAAGATATTATCAAGGATTGTGAATTTGAGTTATGAGAATAGATTGCTTCGGCTGGGATCTTTTTTCCTGGAGTACTGGGAGCTGAGGGGTGACCTGGTAGTGGTACACAAATCCATGAGAAGAATAGATAGGGTGAATGGTCAGTCTTTTTCACCCAGGGCAGAATAGTCGAGAGCTAGAGGGACATAGGCATACTCTCCCGACCCATGTCAAAGATACCTCACATGACCTTCGTCTCTTTAATGACTTCTGCTTTCCGAGCCCCCACTCCCACATCTTTACTATGGACATACAGTCACTCTACACCTCCATTCCCACCAGGAAGGCCTTAAAGCCCTCAGTTTCTTCCTCGACCGCAGACCCATCCAATTTCCTTCTACTAACACTGTACTCCGCCTTCGGTTTAATGCGAGTATGATTTCAAAGTAGACGATGCTGCCCCTTTGGGGTGGCATGGTAGCGCAGCAGTAGTTACTGCCTCACAGCGCCAGAGGCCAGGGTTTGATCATGACTACGGGTGTTGTCTGTAGAGAGTTTGTACGTTCTCCCTGTAACCGCGTGGGTTTTCCTTCGGGTATTCCAGTTTCCTCCCACACTCCAAAGCCATATAGGTTTGTAGGTTAATTAGCTTCGGTAAAGATTGTAAATTGTCTTTAGTGTGTAGGATAGTGCTAGTGTGTGGGGATGGCTGGTCGATGCAGACTCAGAGGGCCGGCAGGCCTGTTTCCGTACTGTATCTCTAAACTAAACTAAACTATATTGAATGAGCTGCCAGAGAAAGCTGTGGCGGCAAGTACAGTGACAGCGATTAAAAGACATTTAGACCGATACATGGATAGGAAGGGTTTGGAAGAATATGGGCCAAATGTAGACGAAAGGGACTAGTTAATTTATAAAACCTGGTCAGAACCGACGAATTAAGCCAAAGGACTATTTCCAAGCTTTATGACTCTCGCACCTGTTTTAGAATATTTTGCTCCCTCATGAGTTTCTGTCGCTCTCGGTTTGGTTTATTGATCACCACCTCTAGCACGTCTTGGCCAGAATTTGGAACGTCCGCAACAAAGAACATCAAATCTTCCAGAAGCTTTGTAACAAAACTGTTGAAAATAAACAGAACAAAATAAACGGCTAGGCAGCATAATCCCAGGATTAGCAAACATTAAATTACTTCTAATACATCAATGATTCTGTTCAATGATTCCATGATACTTTATTGTATAATTGAATCATTGAACTACTTCCAATACTGTGGTTAATGTTAACACAATTTTTTTTAATGTTAACACACAATTTTTTCAAATTCTTTCAACTTCTTCCATCTGACATTATTTTGGAACTCATTTTCTACACATTAGTTTTTAAGTTTAATTGGAACAAAAAAAATCTAGGTGCCAGAAACCTGAAATTAGAACAGAAACCCTGAAAGCACTGCAGATTAGGCAGTGTCCACAGGGACAAAAAACAAGCCAGGTCTCTTTCAATGAAGGGAGAAGATTGTTGTGGGGAGGGGTCTTCAATCTGACCAGTTGACTTTGGTGCGTTCCTTTCTAATGCTGCCCAACCTGCAGTCACTTCCAGCATTTTCTGCCCTTGCCTTCATGTTTGATAATTTGGCAACTTTGCATAAAAACAAATCCTTGAAACTCAAAAGATCTGGATGAGGAATCCAGAGATCCAACTTCAAAATCCCACCACCACATCTGTGGAATTCAAATTAAGTCGATAATGTACAATTAGTTGCAATGGCTACAAAACTACCAGATTGTCCCAAAGACCATTTTGAGTGAGTGTACGTTTCGGGTCGAGACCCTTCTTCAGACTGAAGAAGGGTCAGTCTGAAGAAGGGTCTCGACCCGAAACATCACCCATTCCTTCTCTCCTGAGATGCTGCCTGACCTGCTGAGTTACTCTAGCATTTTGTGAATAAATACCTTCAATTTGTACCAGCATCTGTAGTTATTTTCTTATACCACAACCCGAGAGCAGTGCTGAACTATTATCTTCGTCTTTGGTGACCCTCCAACTATCCTTGATCGGAATTTGCTTGCTTTACCCTGCACTAAATGTAATTCCCTTATCATGTATCTCTACACTGTAAATGGCTCGATTGTAATCAATGTATTGCCTTTCTGCTGACAGGATAGCATGCAACAAAAGCTTTTCACTGCGCCTTGGTACACGTGACAATAAACTAATCTCCCATAAAGTCACCTTCAACTGTAACTTTACGATAGAGTTTATAACCACAAGAGTGTTTAAAATATATTCAGTCTGGTCAGTCAGGAAATACCATGCAGTATTCGTTTGCAGTTAATGCAAGTTAGGAATACTTAAGGAGTTTTAAATTATGTTGCAGAGAGTCATCTTTACAAAAATGTAACTTCATGAAAGTGGGGGAAAAAATATAGACATGATTTAAAATGAAAGATGGGAGAGAATTTACACATTTTTCAATGAAAACCTGGGTGGTCAATAGCTGGTTGTGTGCTACAGGGCTGTCACCTACCGTCTTTCATTCTGCGTAATCGTACCCTTCTCCAGTTTGCCAGCTATCGAGGCCAACACTTTACTGGCATCATTGGCAAAGTCCAAGTCTCTCACTTCAGCTGGAGAAACAGGCACTATAGCAAATGCCTCTTTGTCTTCTTTAGTTGGAGATGTGCCGATCTGAAATGGAAGCAGAAGAGGCAACTCTGTCAGTTAGCTTAGTGTAATAAAATAACTGCAGATGCTGGTACAAATCGAAGGTATTTATTTCACAAAATGCTGGAGTAACTCAGCAGGTCAGGCAGCATCTCAGGAGAGAAGGAATAGGTGACCTTTCGGGTCGAGACCCTTCTTCAGACTGATGTCAGGGGGGCGGGACAAAGGAAGGATATAGTTGGAGACAGGAAGATAGAGGGAGAACTGGGAAGAGGGAGGGGAAGAGAGGGACAGAGGAACAATCTAAAGTTGGAGAAGTCAATGTTCATACCGCTGGGCTGCAAGCTGCCCAAGCGGAATATGAGGTGCTGTCAGTTAACTCACAATTTAAGACTTAACATTTACGTTTTATTAAAACTTACCTTTAGCATAACTGGTCTCTCCTCATCTTTGTCGATGGGAATATTGGTGCTGTGAACCCACGTGTTTGTGCAGAGATGCCGGAGTCTAACGTATGAATTCCTAAAAAATAATGTTCAAATCATACGTCATTTGTCATTGATTTTGACTACTTGTCACTACTTGAAACATTTATGTTAATGTTGGGAAATGTTCCGAGGCGCAAGATTATGGTGTTATTAAGCAGAATTTGACACCTTGTCATTCAAGTCCAAATAAAAAGGTTTTGAAGAATATCTTGAAAAGGAGTGTAGGAGGGTGTAAAAAAGTTTAATGATGAAATTTCAGAGTTGAAATCTAACCACCAATTGGAATAAAGAAACTAGAGATACACAAGAGGCCAAAATTCAAGGTGAATCACAGTGTTAGAATAAAACTTCTCAGAAGGATACCAATAGGTTAGCTGACTATGATTTATTTCCCATTGTCACACTGCGTGCGTGTGTGTGAAGTTCACTACATGGATTTTTGTTCCGAATTGAGTGTGAACTCTTGGCATGAGAATACGGTATCGTCAAAGAACACAGATCACTATTATTATGAATTTTAATCAATGTTCACATTTTGTCCCTATTTTCAACCACAATATCATAAGATGGTGTACAGCACATTCCAGCACCGCAGGCAAAATATTATCAGTTGCCATATTTAACTCTTTGTTTTCCCTATATTAAGTGCAGCTATGTTTAAATTAGAAAAACACCAAATAACTTATTCATATGTGGCCAGGCATCAATTTCAACCTTTACACATAATTTATAGTCTCCTTTCAAATTCAAATTTTACATGTATTGGATCAGTAGCCACATATTAAGGTATTTTGTTAGACATTGTGGTTGTGTGTTATTGCTGATTGTCCACTAAAACCGAGGAAGGTATTATCATTGTATGTAGTTAAAACAAAGAACAGCAGATGATGATTAATGTACAAAAGCACCCATAGTGCCGGAATAACTCAATGGGTGGAGCAGCATCTCTGGAGAACATGGACAGGCGACGATGGGACCCTTCTTCTGCTGTCTTAGTTACTTAAGCAGACAGCTGAGTTACTCCAGGAGCCCGAGTCATTTCACAAACTAGATGCTGCGCCTAGGGTCTGCACCAGTGAGTTCTTCCCCATCAGCTACCCTACCATCTGGCTGACGAAAATGCCCTTTCTTATTAACTGTCCTTTCTAACACAAAGAATGCCTCATTGTACAATTTGCAAGGGCACTGCCAGTCCATGTTTTAGCTTTTAGTTTTAGAGATACAGCGCGAAAACAGGCTCTTCGGCCCACCAAGACTGCGACGGTTAGCGATTCCCGTACACTAACACTATCCTACACACTAGGGACAATTTACAATTTTTACTGTATCCTATTATCCCACAAAGCAAAATAACCCTGAGTGAATCTTGCTGTCAATTCCCTAGAAAGTTAGTTAGTATGCTGTCCAGTCAACTAACCATGAAGCTACAATAAATCCAAAACAGTCTAATTGCATTCTGATAAATAAAAAATGAATAGCCAAAATCACCGAGCAATGAACCTCAAAATGCACATTTACATAAGCACATCTACATTAATATTTTATTTCTTTATTAATAAATGATTAAATATGTGCAAGTGTATTTTTGATTATTGATGCTTTAAATTAATGTTCAATAACAGATGTTTGGTCAAGCAAAATTAATATTTATGTCTTCAGTGAGTGCATTCAAGGTGATTTCTGTTAACGTAAGAGTGAATGCTTAAATGGAGTCACAAACACGATTCTACAATTTCTACTGAACGACTGAGGCAAACTTGGATACCAGGATCAAAGGCTATACACTAGAAAATCTAATTCTCCATATGACTAACCTACTAAACTGCAAATGGGCCTCAAATGTTTTATTGTGTTTCCTGAAAATTATACTGGCTAAGAGACTTTTACAAACTACACCTTTTAACAGCATGTTAAAATTGATCTTGGACAGTGGTTGGATTTTACCTTACCTCCTGAGCATTTCAGATATGGAGAGCCCTTTGACTGAAAAATTATCGAAAGCTCCTCTTAAATCTCTCCCCTCTCATCTTAAGACTATGCCCTCTAGTTTTAGAATCCTGAACCCGTGAAAAAGAGTAAGCATTCACGTTATCCATGTCCTCCATGATCTTGTACACATCAATAAAGTTATCCCTCAGCCTCGTACTCTTTTAAAAAGAAAGTCTTGGGCTCTCTCTATAACTCCAGCCCGCCCTCATTGGCCGTCACTCTGGCGGGTCCCGCTCCCGGCGGCAATCGTGGGGCCCCCCTCCCTCATTGGCCGTCACTCGGGCGGGTCCCATTGTGATGTCATATGCTGAACATGGCAAGCATCGGTTTAATAAGGTCACATTTAAACTTTAAAATCTCTCTAACTTAAAAAATATAAGACCAATTTGAATGAAACTTGGATTAAGGTTTCCCCAGGACAAAGGTGAGTAAGGCAGTGCTAAAATTGCCATGCTGTGGTGTACCTTTATTTTGTGTACCGTTTTTTTGTGGATGAAAAGCGCACAAACAACCGCACAAAGAAACAACTACGGAACAAACAAGATAAGAACTTTAGTAATATACTAGACCAAGTGGACCCATTGGGCCCAAACCTCTCCTGCATTGGTGCAGCGCCCTCTCCTCCCCATCCCCTCTCCACCCCCTCCCTCCTCCCCCTCCCTCCCACTTCATCCCCCTCAACCCCCCTTATCCTCGCTCCTCCCTCCCCCTCCCTAGGAGATAGATTTAAACTTTAAAATGTGAATAACTTTAAAAATATAACACCGATTTCAATGAAACTTCTTCCATTAGCACGAAAGGGACGACGGTGAGTAAAGTGGGCCAAAATTGTTACGCTATCGTGTACCGTTTTGGTTGTAGTTCAGGAACAAACAAACTAGAGTTTTAGTATATAGAGATATAGAAGATAAATAGATAGATATAGGTGAGTAGCGGCGTCAATTTGGTCATGTGTTAAATGTGTGAATTAAAAGCAGACTAACCGTTGTTATATTTATTGGGGTTTTTTATAGTTTATATTTTGTGTTTAAGCTTTCCATTGAAATACTTAATAATGAATAGAACTTAAAATCATGAAATAAAAATCTAGTTTGCTCACCTATTTTAACGATGTCTCATTCTGTTGTCGCACCCCCCATTGAATAACGTTGTGAATGCTATTTATAGTGCTATAACGGTGGTTTTTGCACGTCGCAATTTTTTAAATATTCAAACAATGCGATTATAATGACCCTGGCGTGAGCTACGGGCCTCGTGGTGGGTTAGGTGCTGACATTTTGTAAGGGAGCTTCGAAATCAGTAAGTGTACCATATGTCTTTTATGTCTTATAATTTTTTTTAAATTCTCTTTTTTTCCCCCAATTTTGAAAGTATTAAATTTTGATCTACGGGTTTGAATCCAATTCCACAGCTTTCAGCCTGTAGACTGACCCTTCACCACAGTTCACGATCTACTGCATTGTCAGGAGGCGGCACCTTTGGGATAGGATCTTAAAAGAAAGTCCTATCTTCTTGCTCAGGTATACAACAGTGTGATTTAAGATATCCTGTTTGATATTTATTCAGTTGGACAGCTGGAATGGTACTCAGAAAACCGAGCTGTGTGCAAACTGTCTGTAATTTCCCCAACATTACAAGAGTGAGCAGTTCAGGGACAGTTCAGAAACAGGGACAGTTTCTTCCCAGCTGTTATCAGGCAACTGAATCACCCAACCACAACCAGAGAGCCGTCCTGAACTAATCCCTACCTCATTGGTGACCCTCGGACTGTCCTCGATCAAACTTTCTGGTTTTACCTTGCACTAAACGTTATTCCCTTATCATGTATCTATACACAGTAAATGGCTCCATTTTAATCATGTATTGTCGTTCCGCTGACTGGATAGCACGCAACAAAATCTTTTCAGTGTACCTCGGTACACGTGACAATAAACTAAACTGTAACTGTAGCTGACCACTCTTTCACAAGATCCATTAGCTCTAAAATACTGAGCCATCCAGAGGTTAAAAAGGGCAGGAGGAAAACGCATGTCTACCTTTCATTAGATCAGTGCACAAATTGTCTACCAAATTAGCAGCAAAAGGTTATTATCATCTTCTTTTAACAAATTTTTCAAGATCAAGTGTCTTTTTCTATTATGAATCTCATCAAATTGTATTTATAACTCCAACACTGCAGATTATGAGGACAATATGTCAGCAAAATATTTCACCAGATGTATGTAAACATTGCTCTATTCACCAAAAGATAAATTAAAAAAATTATAATATGGCAAAAAATATGCAGCCATTCCTTGATTACGTCATCTGTAAAACTCTGTATATAAACTTGCTCTCCAGCAAGTCACAAACCAGCCATACCTCGGAACAAGCGAGTCTCCTCTTTGGAGGGTGGTTGTGTCGAGTTCAAAGATGGAGGAGATGTGATTGCCCTCGGGTACAGACACCAGCATGTACATCACCTTCTCCTGGAAACTGCCTATTCTGTTCCTCAAGGCTTCCAGCTCAGAGTCCATCTGGTGAAGACATTGCACACAAGGGTTTTGCGATAATATGGTAAAGAACTGTAATGAGTATATCTTAGCAATTTAAATCACAAAAAATATTTACAATGCCTGCTCACCTGTTATCTTCAGCAGGTCTCTCAAAATCTATTAGCTCACAGTTAGTATTGGTCCACATTAAGACCTTGCAACATTTAGCTTTTAAACTTTGAGCCGTTAAGTCATACAGCACAGAAACAACCCCTTCAGCACAACTTGTCCATGCCCACCAAGATACTCCATCTAAGATAGTTTTATTGTCCACAGATGGCTCGTATCCCTCTAAACTTTTCCTATCCATATATCTGTCCAAATGTCTTTTAAACGTTCTTATTGTACTCGCCTGAACAACTTCATCGGACAGCCAGTTCGATTTAATGTCAAAGAATAAAATCATAAAAGGGGAGAATGTAAAAAGGAAACAAAACATTTCGGAGAGTGGTCATGGGGATTGGTTGTGAAGAAAACCCAAGCACGTGAATGAGGCTGTTGAAGGTGCTGATTCATGTCTGCTGTTGATTCATGTCTGCTCCTCGGGCATTCTGATAATAGAGGAATGCTGGAGTGCCTTTGTGAAATCTGCTATGGGTTAATTAGTGCAAACAAACAACAGAGAAAAAAACTGTATAAAAGGTCACATGAATCTCTGTTTGGGGAACATTCCAGACCAAAGATAATAGCGCGGAGTAAGATAGACCACTCCTGCGAGATCGCCTATACTGAAGTGCAGTACGCAACGGAGCTGAATGTCCGCCATTTTAGGAAGCAAAACCCGCCATTCTTTATGCCTCTCGAAGTGTAATCAGTGTTGTGGGGGAACAGTATGTATGATGATACTATTAAAATGCAGAATATATCTCGTCTATCAATTCACAGATTTTTGTTATTTTCCCCTGCTTAATCTCTGATTTTATTCTTTCTTACTGCCCATTTCCCTCCCATCCTGTTTTATGCATTACCAGCATTGATTAGTAAAGCCGAGTCAACAACATATTTGAACTAAATGTCATCATATCAACTGGAGAGCAGGCAATAAAATGGAAGTTGAATACCCAAAAGGAATGAGAACTGACAAAATGCTTCTTACATTCTGAGTCTTATTTACAAATCTATCTATCAATCTGGATAGTGGGATACGGTTATTTATAAATCAATCTGCAATTTGTATCATTTGGTTATGGGGGGATTGGAGAATGGTGCTGTGGAGCAAATCGGAAAATAGAGATAAAAAGTTCTCAAGAGGCAGCAGGGAGAAGGCTACATTACCTACTGGAGAATGGTAGTTATAAGATTTGAAGCAAATAGGTTCTCCGGCTAATTTTATGCTGAAAGTGTACAGTGGCTGTCCTGTGCCCAGTCACGTATTATTGCTATGAGGAATCTCCCCTTGCATTTGTTTTGTAGCGTTATGAATTAATGGAGGAATTTCCATCTTCTTTTTCAGGAGAATGGCCTTCTCTGCAACTACATGTACTCCATCGTTCAAGGATGGAGTTCTGCAGGATGTGATCTCTGCAGATTTTTACCCTCCTCCTCCCAATTAGGATCAGATATCTTTCTCTTGTTCACATTCTCTCTCCAATCCTTTAAAAAATTGTTCTCCTCATTTCACCCCAAGCACTTCTGACAAATCTTACTCGAGAGGAATATTGTTTCTGGCAAACTTATCAGTAAGTGCTCAGACTACCAGTAGCAACGGTGGTCTGAAGTCAATATTTCTGAAGGCAGTTTACCATTTGCCCAGAGTAAGCATTAAATGTTCATCCATCTGGAAGATCTGTCTCACAGTAAAGCCATGAGTTCCAAGATCAATGCAGTCTGTGTATTACAGTTGTCAAATACCAACTTATTTCAATTAAACATGTTTTCCAATTTAGTACAGAGCAATTACTTCAACCTTCATGTGGACAGTCATATGACAGGCATTTATTTCATTGAGATCTAGCATGAGATCCATTTGATATGCATCATGGCAACAGGCAAACTGTATCCATCTGACATTCCATTTTATCCAATTTTTGCAAACCTCCCTTAAACAATATAAAAAATAATGTATTGCTATTTTCTACTTGAACTTTCAACAATTGTTCTGAAGCAACTTCCACTAGATGAATGCAATACCTTATCAAGCTAAGTGGAATGGCCTTCTTTAGCCAAGTGGAAGCCAACCAGGCTTATCAATGCTCAGCTTGTTCATTGATGCAGGATCGGTTTATATAATACCAAGGATATTTGTATTTAGTCAAATGACTTGTTTAAGTATTCATCAAGTGAAACTTGCCAGAACAAGTCTAATGATTGTTTCCACCTTGGGACACTAGGTCATGGCCCACAATTATCCTGATAAACCACACATGATCTAACTGAGGCACATGAACAAGAATGGAATTAAGCCAAAGAGCTGATTAAATGCTCGGGCAAAGGTTGTTCATAAGGAAAAGCATTTGAAAAGAAAGGGGAGAATGTTGGGGGGAAATTGAAGAGTCGTTGGACATTTTGAGGCATAGATTATGGACAGACATAGATAATACACAGTCAAGGCATAGGTAATAAGGCATGAAAACAAAGAGCTTCTACAAGTCTGGATTGAGGAGAACACAATTCAGGAGCAGTTGGGATCATTGCTAGAGATGGATGGGGTGAGATGTTGGAGGCATCAGGAAGCCAGCAGCTAAGACAAACATGAGTGCAGAATCGGGGACAAGCAGCAGGATCACTTTAGTCCTTTATTTTAAATATACTTGAAATGGTTCCTTGGTTAAATATTTGTGCAAATGAGCAAAAGCAAACAATTCTCAATGCTCAATAAAAAGAAAGTTTGCTATCCAGAATAAGGTGTCTCCTCCCAACCACAGTTCCACCATTTTAAGTTGTGAATGGTGGTGAACAATTAAGCAGCTCACAGGCAAGGAGGATTCAGAATATTAGCGCCCTCTCAGACAGCACAATACAAGCGCAGGAGATGAAACTGGGTGCAAACAAGTGCATTTGCAACCATCTCCCGAAGGAACAAGTGGATGATCTTCATCAGCTTCCTTCCAAAACCCCACCTCCACGGAAGCCAATCTTCAGTTAATATGCTTCATTTGATCAAAGGTTGCCCAGTGCTATTTGATAATCTACAATGCTGAAGATATTAAGAACTAGATATGATTCTATCCAAGC
The DNA here is from genome assembly GCF_053455715.1 of Rhinoraja longicauda. NCBI lineage: Eukaryota > Metazoa > Chordata > Chondrichthyes > Rajiformes > Arhynchobatidae > Rhinoraja > Rhinoraja longicauda. The sequence goes on along the minus strand of NC_135969.1, from coordinate 27,110,709 downwards.
GATTCTATTCCAGTAGTTACAACACTGACTGACATCAATCCAACAATGTGATAAGGAGCTGGTCATCTTCCATGGTCCTGGTCCTGAGCTGAGGGTTCTTGTATACCTTGTCCAAACTGTCTAGATTCCACCCTGTCAGCAAGGTGCCATACACTGCACCGAGTTATCAAAATGTATTATGTCCAGATATCTATACAGTCTTTTCCAAACATGGAGGCAAGGTGTAAATGTCAACCCATGAAATCAGGGCACATTTGACTAAAATGTGTCACATTTGACCTGAAAATCTGAAGTCAGGAAGAAAAGAGATGGGTATTGTTGTTGGAGGACAGCACTCTCAGTCCAGGTCCAGGACCATGGAGTTAGTGTCCAAACAGACACTATCTACCCACAGACATAGCAGAGTTCCTTCACCAAAAGGACCATAATGGTTTCACCATCATGACCTAGGGTGATCAAGTATGGGCAGTAAATGTTGACCTTCCCATCAATGTGCACATACATCATGCATCATGCAAATAAAAGATAATTCATGTAGCAAATACAATAAGACAAACATTGACAGTATTGCAGCCTTTCCCTTCAGGAGGTTCAGCATATGTTTGTTCAGAGCAATGGTGAATCTGCAATCGGTAAAACTAACATTGCCGCCAAGATCCAATTCCAGTTGGCAGTCAACTTAAAATCCAGTAACTATTCAGAACTGATCACATTCAGCCATTTTATGTATAAATAGGGATGAGTACAGACATCTCCACGTTAAGAATTTTGTCGGATTGTAAGGGACAGATCGCTTCAGCACCCATTTACGTGCATTGAGGTTTAAAAAGAACAATTTTGAAGTGAGCACAGGAGCAAGTGAGAAAGAGTAACTACTCCCCCTGCTGCTCAAATTGTGTCTTTCACCAGAAGTGGAATCCAGGTTCAGCGGCCTCAGGCAAGGGAAAACTAATTGCATCTTTAGTTTTGGAGACACAGCATGAAACAGGCCTTCGGCCCAGCGAGTCCACACATACCATTGATCACACATTCATACTAGTTTTATGTTATCCCATTTTCTCATTCACTCCCTGCACACTAGGGGCATTTTACAGAGGTCAATTAAAGAACAAACACACACGTCTTTGCGATGTGGGAGGAAACCCTTGAACCCAGAGGAAACCCACATGGTCACAGGGAGAATATACAAACAGGTTCGAACCTGGGTCTCTGGCGCTGTGAGGCAGCAGCTTTACCAGCTGTGCCACCTCATCCTCATCAGAGGAGCTAAAGGGTTGGGAAAACTATGAAAATTACCAAACTTGATTACCATCAAAGAAACCCAACTGGCAAATGTGGGAAATAAATTGTATTTATTGTACTAGAAGATTGTACAATTTATGGTAACAAGAAGATTGTAAGGTCTCCCATTGATCGATCCCTTGATATGCTCATTCGTGTGAAAAAGAAACCTTTCAAATATGAAGCGGTTAGCCAAGTGGAAATCCATGTTAAACTCAAGACCCAATTACCTTTGAGCCACATGGCCTTTCACCCAATTTGTCAGCAGTCCAAATATTACAAAACTATGTCATGCTATTGGAGAATTATTAGCAACTTTTTTTAGCACAGAAAAACAAAATGAGGGTAAGATTGGTAACGGGGAACATGGTGGGGAGTTGGGAGGTGGGGTGATAAGATTGGAACTTGGAAGTGTCCTACATTATCTTGCTGTCATTTGTACATGGCCAGACATCTCTTAATACCATGTAATCCTAACACAAATGCAATGGCCTTTTAGCTCATTGGCCTTGCACTATTTCTCTGAAAGGGCTACCTATTCCTCTAATCCTTTTTTTCCACAGCCCTACAACATTTCCTCCTTTCAGCCATTTACTTAAATCCTTTATGAAAGCCATTATTGAATCAGCTGTCTCTACCATCCCATGCATGACAAATCAAATTAGAAGTGGAGGTAGACACAAAATGCTGTCTGAATCAGTCTGAAGGTCTCGACCCGAAACGGCACACATTCCTTCTCTCCAGAGATGCTGCCTGTCCCGCTGAGTTACTCCAGCATTTTGTGTCTACCTTTGATTTAAACCAGCATCTGCAGTTCTTTCCTACTCAAATTAGAACTGGTTCTTTTGCCTTGTGTTTGTGCCCTCGGCGTCTCTACAGCTTTGCTTACAGAATCCCACTATTTATCACAAATTCAAATGTTTGATTAAATCTTCTTAACCCATAATGCTCGGGAGAGAATAAGCTGAAATTGTTGAGCTGAGATAGATGTTTGGATACAAGGGAATCAAGGGGTGAGAGCAGGAAGGAGGCATGGAGGTAAAATATCGACCATGATCTTATGGAAAAAATGAGCAGTCATGAATTATCCACTCCTCCTTCTATTCCTTATTGTAATATTGAAGCACACTTTTTGCTCAGTTCCCGTGTCCATCTTAAATTGTGCAATTAGATCAGATTAGATCTTCTCAAAATTTCCACAACTAATGTACCAACTTCACATTTCTTTGTTGAACCTCAGCTGCCAGGTGCCCTCCCATTACTACTAGGTTTACCTTGGTCTTCCCATATTGTCATTGATAATTATGTTTCCAAGTTTTCAGTCCTCTCCGAAAGTTGCAATGACATTTTATGAGCAAATCACAGTCCAGGGCCATCAACACAGGAGAAAGAAAACAGCCCCAGAGAAGTTGTCAACAATTGGTCATGAGAATCATTAGCCTTTAGAATTCTACTACACAGCAGAGGCTTCAGCTCATTGACCACATCAAACCAGGAATGGACTCTAGGTTTTATCACGTGTGTCACAGAATGGAAACAGGTCCTTTGACCAAATGAGTGCATGCTGAGCATCAAGCACCATTTACACTATTTTATTACTCTGACATTCCCATCAACTACCCTCAGTTTCTTCTACTCATCTATACTTTATGAGCTGAAGAAAGGTCCTGACCCAAAACTTCGCCTATCCATGTTCTCCAGGGATGCTGCCTGACCTGCTGAGTAATCCAGAACTTTGCGCCTTATTTTTGGTACAGGTGTTTCGTGGAGTAATAATTGACACCTTAAGTTCGTAAAATGAATGAGGCTTCAACTCTAAAGGTTCCATTAAAAAGTTAGTCTCATCTATCAATCTGAATACACGAGCATTTGAAATCTTTATTCAAAGGAAACCAACTTCCCACTACAAGCCTCCTCTTTATTAACAGTTCTAAGTTGTTCTCCTTTTAAATTATTAGCTTTCAGAAGGTAGGATGTGTAGGAAAATAACTGCAGATGCTGCTACAAATCGAAGGTATCACAAAATGCTGGAGTAACTCAGCAGGTCAGGCAGCATCTCTGGAGAGAAGGAATGGGTGACGCTTCGGGTCGAGACCCTTCTTCAGACTGATGTCAGGGGGGGCGGCACAAAGAAAGGATATAGGTGGAGACGAAGACAGTGGGAGAACTGGGAAGGGGAAGAGAGAGACAGAGGAACTATCTAAAGTTAGAGAAGTCAATGTTCATACCACTGGGCTGTAAGCTGCCCAAGCGAAATACGAGGTGCTGTTCCTCCAATTTGTGGTGGGCCTCACTATGACATTGGAGGAGGCCCATGACAGAAAGGTCAGACTGGGAGTGGGAGGGAGAGTTGAAGTGCTCAGCCACCTCAGGTTGGTTAAGGCGGACTGAGCGAAGGTGTTTTGTGAAACGATCGCTGAAACGAAGTTTGGTCTCGCCGATGTAGGGAAGTTGATATCTGGAACAGTGGATACAATAGATGAGGTTGGAGAAGGTGCAGGTGAACCTCTGTTTCACCTGGAAGCTTTCAGAAGGTTATATTTTTGCGAGATAATACAAGTACAATTGGAAACTCAACATGGAGCGTTCAGCATTCTTTACTGTAATAAGCTACTCTGAGCCTTCAGTTCCTATATCTTTTCAGGATGTTATGGATGTTCTTATGGATTAATCACTTGTAATTGATTACCAGTGTGAGACAATAAATCATTCTAGTTTATCATGTGTCAGGGTGATTGAACAAACTCAAAATAAATGAATCTCATCCCTTTCCATTTAGCAATTGCTTTGTTCCTATTTTTAAACTTGAATACAAAGGGTAAGAGTTTGATCAATTCCACCTCCCTCTGAAGATGGAGGAATATTCAATTCCATCACTGCGTGGTGACACCTTAAAATCCATTAGGAGTTTACACCAATGATGAATTTCATTGAAAACTTTATAATTAGCTTGAAATTCGATACTTCCTCATCTGGAAACATTGTTGAAAGCCAGGGGAATAACAATGCTTTCAGGAAATTCTTGGCAGAGTGGTTCAGCTAGTGGACCTGCTGCCTTCACAGCACCAGGTTCAATCCTGACATCCAGTGCTATCTAATGAAACCTTATATGGGCTCCCTATGGCAGCGTGGGTTTCCTCCAGGTGCTCCAATTTCTCCTACATCCCTAAGACATGTGGGTTGGTCAATTAATCGGCCACTGTATATTCCATCCACCCCCCCCCCTCCCCCCCAAACCTACTCACCCAACCCCAAGCACATGTAGATGGTAGAATTGGGGGAATGTTGATGGGTATGTGGGGAAGTTAAAATTGGATTAATGAAGGGTTTATGTAAATGGGTGATTAGTAGTTGGCGTGGATTCAGTAAGATAAAGGTGGACACAAAATTCTGGAATAACTCAGCAGGTCAGGCAGCATCTCTGGAAAAAAGGACTAGGTGACGATTCAGGTCAAGACCCTTCTTCAGACGCTCGCCCCGAAACATTGGTTCAGTCTCGACCCGAAACGTCAGCTAATCCTTTTCTCCAGAGATGCTGCCTGACCCAATGAGTTACACCAGGATTTTGTGTCTATCTTCAGTGTAAACCAGCATCTGCCGTTCTTTTCTGCACAGTAAGCTGAAGAGCCTGGTTCATTGCCGTTTGGCTCAATGACGATCATAGACACTACTCGTGAATATGCAGTGCCTAGCTGTCTCGTATCATGAATGACATGAACTTCACTCACCGATGATCGGGATTCTTGACACTCTTCCTGGTAATTTGGATTAGCCTGAAAAAAAAAGCAATTCAACGTTAGGCCCTGTAGAGATCGCAAAGTAGTTAAATTTGAAAAACTCTGATGTAAAGGAAACACTTACATCACCAACCTCAGCAGCCAAGTAATTGCCCGTGGCCAAATGCTTGAAGCGGAAGAGACTGTTCCAGTGCCCAGCTCCACCACGGCAAGGGTCATGTTGAACAACCTAGTAAACAATGAAAACAAGCTAGTTTAGCTATTTTTGTCTCCATTCTTTCCTTTTTGCCCAAAGAATAAGTGTAAGTTTTGATTAGTACAGAGGTTGTGGGGAAATGGCGGGAGAATGGGGTTAGGAGGGAGAGATAGATCAGCCATGATTGAATGGTGGTGTAGAGTTAATGGGCCAAATGGCCTAATTCTACTCCTATCACTTATGACCTTATGAATCCAAGCGCAAGTAGAATGCTGATCACAATCCAAAATCCACCCAGCCAGGAAGCAGCATTGTATTTGGCCAGATTCCTGAAGAAATGAAAATACAATGGCAACAACATTTCAAAAGGACATTAATTGTCACTTTACAGGGTGTGGAGAAAATGCTGGTACAAAAGGCTGGACGATGAGACAGCTGCAACATTGTACACCCGCTCATGCATCCTTGCATCTATTTATCTGTTTTCACCAGGCTTGACTAGATCGATGGAGACCATCAACCTCAAGCTGAGGAAATTGGACCCTCGATCCCAGAAGTTTATTGGGGTCTGGGATGCTATTGGCACATGGGAGATGGAAGTTATGGGGAGAAAGGATTTTGCTGATTAACTGAAGCAAATGTCAGACCTCGACTGGAACCAGTTACAAGTTTCATCCTGTGTGGACATTTTCATGGTGTAAATATCACCTTACTACAACGAGTGATGTTTTAAACACAATGCCATACCTCAACCTCCCACAGTGCCTTGGAACTGGTTGCTGATGTAGCAGACTGCCGCCCTGTAGTCCGGAGAAACACATACTGCTTTTTCCGATATTCGTCGCAGGTGAGAAACTTTTCCTGCTCCGCGTGAAACAGTCTCACAACATCACCCTTGGAGAGAGAGATTAAAATAATGGCATTAATAGTTTGGTGATGGTAACCGAGATACCATCAATTAGGGTTTGTTTTAAGGCAATGGTTCGCAACTGGGTGACACGAAGGCGCAGCGGTAGAGTTGCTGCTTTACAGCGCCAGAGACCTGGGTTCGATCCTGACCACAGGTTCTGTTTTTGAGGAGTTTGTATGTTCTCCCCATTGCCTGCGTGGGTTAACTTCGGGAGCTCCAGTTTCCTTCCACAATCCAAAGACGTACAGGTGTGTAGGCTAATTGGTTTGGTAACATTTTAAATTGTCCCTCGTGCATGTAGGATAGTGTCAGTTTCCAGGGATTGTTGTTCAAGTTCAAGTTCAAAAACACTTCATTTGTCCCCGTGGGGCAATTTACAAAGGCACGTAGAGTAGTACAAAAACTATTGGGGGGGGGGGGAAGCAGCGGGACAGGGGGAGTTGGGAGTTGAGGAGTTTGGCACGGACTTGGTGAGCTGGCCTGTTTGCGCACTGTATCTCAAAACTAAACTACTGTAGCCAAAAGCCCTGTATGCTCAAAGATGATAAAAATCACTTAGGTTCCCTTTGGGGTTAAGGATGAATTACTTTCAGGATCTGAAATGGATTATGAGTCTAAGGTGGGATCGACATACTGTCTCATACATAGTGTCGATAAAACAGGCAGGTGGGGAGATTGGTTGGTTGCTCCCTTCTTCTGCACACTCTCAAAGGGACTCAGCACCATCACAAACACTGCTTCATTATTTAGAGCAGTCCCTAGACAGGGATATCCATTCTGTTGATAGACACAAATGCTGCAGTAACTCTATGGGTCAGCAGCATTCCTGGAGAACATGGAAGACAATGTTTCAGGTTGGAACCCATCATCAGAAGAATCTGTTACTTGGACAATGTCATCAACAGCTTCCACCAGGAGCCATCTGAAAATATGCCACATCAATGTTTATAATTCAATCCAGATAAATTGTAGGCAGTGCCAATTAGCTCACCCCTTTCAAGATGTCTTCCTTATTATCCAACCATTTCATGAACAGCACGATTTTCCAACTAGTGTTGCAATTCACAGAGTTAACCTGGAACAGACAGCATGCAAACATATCTTGATTAAAACAACTGCGTGGGGTTGCTTTTCAACAGAACTTCAATTGAACTGATTGCACTTGATAGATTGTTGCAAAACACAATTTCCAAATAATGCAAGTTTGTTATTCATGTTCCTATTGTCCTAATCTCAGCCTCCAAAAAGGTAGTTTTGTCTATTCATTGCTTTCCGTTGTGTGTAAAAATGTCAATTTTTTCTCTAAAATGAGTTGTGACGGCAAGATCCCCAGCATTATTCAACCAGTCTTCTTCAGTTGACTCTAACCACTCACACAGAATCTGTGTTCCCAATCAGTACAAGCAAGGCATTTCCAGAATATGGGCAGCTTCATAAGTCAACACCCTTGCAATTGCGAGGCCAACTGATGATGGAATCAGTTATCATTTGTGCTTATCTAATGTAAAATATCCTAATGTGGTTGTCCCTTTTCGTCATCTGTATTAATTGTTTGGATGAGAATGTAGTTGACATGGTTGATAATGTTTGTTGATGACACTAAAATCAGTAGAGTGGTGGACAGTGTATAACATTTTCTGAGATTACCGTGGGATTTGGATCAACTCGGCTAAAGGGCCAAAGAATGACAGATGGACTTTAAATCTGACACGTGTAAAGTGATGTATGTTCACAAGTTCAACTAGGGAAGAACTTACATGGTAAATTGCATGGCCCTGGGGAATATTGTGGAATAGTGAGAGGTACAAATACATTGTACACTGAAACTGGCAACATAGGTAGACAGAATGGTGAAGAAGGCATCTGCAACACCCATCTTCGTCGAGTACAAAAGTTGGGACGTCATATTCAAATGTACTGAGGTTTAGGTTTATTATTGTCACATGTACTGAGTGAGGTACAGTGAAAAGCCTTGTTTTGCATGGTATCCAAACAGATCAGATACACCATATGCAGATACAATCAGTTCAAACTCCAGTCCAATAGAGCAATTGGGATGATAGAGTATCGTTCTCAACATTTGTAACACATCAGTTCCTTGGACAAAGTCCAATATCCTGAATGGGTTAGAGGTGAATCGAACAGTACCCTAGCTTATAGAAGGACCATTCAGAAGCCTGAAAATGGGAGGGGGTGTGGGGGGGGGTGGGAGAAGAAGCAGTATATTTGCGATGGTTAAAAGATATTTGGATAGGTGCATGAATTGAAAGGGCTTAGAGGGATATGGGAGAAATGCAGGTGAATGGGACTTGCTCATGTAGGCAACTTGGTTGGCCTGGACAAGTTGGATTGCGGGGCCCGTTGTCAGTGTAAAGCTCTATGACTCTGTGGTCCATGCCATTAGCAAACCTGTCTTATTTGTAAGCCCTCAGAAATCAGGAGATTGAGGGTTACAATCCTACAGCAGGACATGAGCATATAGTCCGGTGCAGTACCCACTAAATGCTACATCATAGTGCCTTTTTCTAAATAATAAACAACTCAGTTCAAGTACAGAATAATCACCTGGTGTTTTGAAGCACATAGAATTCTCTTGACAGGTAAAAATTCTCCTTCAAAATTAGTCCTATTAAAACCACTGAAACCTCATCTATCTGCTGGATGTTCTGTTTACTTCCCATTAACACAAAATGTCCACTGCATATACTGTTTAATGAATAACAGTCCATATGAGGTATAGTGTCACGAAAGAAATAGAACGTTTATTCCTTGCCTCTTTGCATCCAGGATTGTCGACCAATTCACAATTGCTGGCATGAAGTGGCTGGCCAGCATTCACTGGGTTCAGCACCACTTTATCTCCAATCACAACCTTTGGGGTGAAAAAAGAGACCATTTAAGAATGGATATACGTTTCATTGCTCCAGTATCTTCATTCAATTACAATATGTTCAAATTGAGTTCTTTGGACTAAAGGTTCTCTGGAATATGCCAGAGGAATCTGGTTTAAAAGGGTCGGCCTTTTACAGTAGCAGGTTTCTTGCTTGTTTGGCTCATAGATGCCAAATCTGTATTTGAATACAATTCTGAGTGTTCAATGGCTTCTCTGAACTCAATGCGACTTTTGAGGTGTTGCTGGAATAACAGTGAGACAGCAGGAAAGCACAATCCTCCTGTGCACCAAAGCACAGTAGTCCATGGGGGACTACTAACATCAATTAGGAGTGGGATATCCTTTCTTCTGAAAGTCACTGCATTTATTACTGCCTCCAGAGACACCGGGATCACAAGGGATCAAAACTAGAACTTTACTGATCTGCCAAATCTTAATGAGACAGATTAGGAAAAGGCAACAAATTAAAGTCTGGTTTTAATATTGTTTGTAACTTCCATGTCATATTCTCACGGGATGCTCCAGTGTTTCCAACTATAGCACAGCAGCACGATGGCCCAGTTTATAAAACAGCTCTTTCAGTGCGAGAGGTCCAGTTTCACTCTGACCTCCAGGCTTGTCTATGTGAAGCTTGCTTGTTCTCCGTGCATCTGTGAAGGTTTCATCTAGATGATCCACTTTCCTCCCAGATCTCAATGACATGCAGGTTCTTGGTTAATTGGCTGCTGTGGACAACCTTTGTGCAGAGGGAAGTGGTGGAATCTGGGCATTTAATGGGAATGTGGGGAGAATAAAGTGGTGATGGCATTAGCGTAAAAATGAGTGACTGATAGGCCAGAGGATCTGCTTCCGTACTGTATCTCTCTGTAGAACTTGAACAAAACAATATTCAAGAGAAAAAATTAAACCAAATTAAAGCCATGTCGAGAGCAAAAGTTTAAATCTCACCATTTGTTAAAAGCATCCTAACCCATTGTGGTTCAAGCTCATGTTATTCTGCATTTCACATTATGTAGCCAATGTCCTCTACTTACACTATCACCTATGGACCGCAACTTGTAGAATGGCTGGATATAAAACCAGGAGCCTTCATTGCCAGCAGCATCCAGTTTCACCCTCATGGCATTCTTCTCCAACAGAGCTGGCAGCCTCTTGTTTACCGTCAGATACTTGTTGCTCTTCAGGTGCAACAGCTATAGAGTCACAAGGTCACATAAAATGTAGGAAGACAATTTGCAACAGCAACAATAGTATGAATTTGGAAACACCATTTGCATTCTTATTGGAGATCATGAAAGATGCTGGACAGGACAAAGAATGGCACCATAGAGAACTGGTTACAGAACACACTGAAAAAGGACGGGCAACTTAAGCACTCAAGGATAACAGGGTCAGATTTTTGCTGGGCTATGCATACAATAAGGAGCAAATAAGGACAGTAATTGGGACTAAAACGGGCGCTCAACCTTCATCCAACTCAACAGGTTTGAGCAACACAAACAATGGAAAGGGCACTTGCCACAAACATAGTTTGCCATTTCACACCAAACACTGGAAGCCATGAAAATACGACCAAACCCTTCTAAGGTGAAAACCACATGACCCGTCTAACAAGTCCACGCTAACTGCAATGATGCCAGGGAAGAGAGAAAATAATCCAACTGCATCTCTTTTTAAGTCGTGTATCTCTTTAAGTCATGCATCTCTTGCAAGAGGCCAACCTGCTCAGGAAGCATGCTAATTATACGTTTTTCACACTGAGACAAGAACTGGCAAGTTTACAGCATTGAACTAACATTCAATGCTGTAAACAATTAGGATTTTTTTCAGTTAGTTATCGTTTGTTACTTTTTTTGGCAGTTTCATTCATTAACAAAGAACACTTCATTTTAAGTTTTCTGTTTAATGGATCCAATTTTAGGAACATGCATTTAATTGTTATACACTCAGGCACAACCCCATTTGTTATCTTTAGCTGTGCGCAGGGAAGCACACAAACGTTGGGCGGGAGAAACCAATTGGTGCACGGAATGTGTCCCGCATCACCATGAAGCACAACATACAGAATGTTCATAAGTTCATAAGTTGTCAGAGCAGAGTAAGGCCCAGTTTCCATCACCATTCAATCATGGCTGATCTATCTCACCCTCTCAACCCCATTCTCCTGCCTTCTCCCCATAACCTCTGACACCATTGCTAATCAAGAATCTGTCAATCTCTGACTTTAAAATATCCATTGACTTGGCCTGCACAGCCATCTATGGCCACAGATTCACCACCCCCTGACTAAAGAAATTCATCCTCTCTCCTTTCTAAAGGTACATCCTTTCATTCTGAGGCAATGGCCTCTGGTCCTAGACTCTCCCACTAATGGAAACATTCTCTCCACATTCATTCTATCCAGGACTTTCACTATTCGCTAAGTTTCAATTAGGTCCCCCCTCATCCTTCTAAACTCCAGTGAGTGCAGGCCTAATGCCTTCAAATGCTCATCATATGTTAATCCGATCATTTGTGGGATCATTCTCATAAACCTCCTCTGGACCCTCTCCAATGCCAGCACATCCTTCCTCAGATATGGGTCCAAAACTGCTCACAATACTCTGAATGCGGCCTTACCAGCATTACATCCCTGTTTTATGTGAAATGTGGTCTTTACTACACACCTTAAAGGAAAAATGAAAAGATAATGTGTGTATGCACAAGTGGTTCTGTGTACCAAACATTACTCATGCAAATAGCAATAGAGTTTATTTACCCTATTCACTGATAAAAAGGAATCACATTACACCAAGCAAATCATTCACATACATGCAAGTCATGTTATGTTTCGAGACATCAGGGGCAATCTGTTGAAGGATATCATGCAATACTAATCCTTTATTAAAATATCTTTATAATGTGGGCGGCACGGACTTGGAGGGCCGAAGGGGCCTGTTTCCGGCTGTAGATATATGATATGATGCGTGGAAAGGTGCAAAACCAATTTCACTGGGCAATCACGCTATCTCAGATCCAGAGCTATAATTTCTCCCAGCACCCAAAGTATCTGTTCTGTTCAGGCTGGCACAAGTCTAGATTAATATATGTATTAATACATGGAACAAAAACCAGTCCTATCCTGGTACCATTCAGTTGTTGTGCGAATGAATCCTTGGATGCCAATAGAAGGAAATGAGCACAATGATTGTGTTCTGTGTGACTACACCTTCCATAGGATTCATTGCATTGATGCAAGATTACTTATGAAATGCCAACGCCAACTTCTCTCACTTGAGCTGCTGGGATTTCCCAAGAATTTCAAGTATTTTATTTTGGATTGTCGAAAGGCGATTCTCTTCAATCGACTATTTTAATGGGTTTGCAAATGTGGAAGCATTTTTGAAAGGTAGCACCCACAAAAACAACACCATTAGTTTGTTGGCTAACTTCAATGTGCCAACCCAATCTTTTGCCCCACCCCTGAACTTGTTAAAAAAAAAAGACAGGACACTGCTCCATAGAGACCTTTTTACAGACTACACCGGGGAAAGAAGGGCAAATGGAGAAGGGCAGATTTACGTGAGGCCAGTCTATCCCCCTGATGCGGAGAAAAAAAAGGACAAGTGCGTATCAGCCTTGATCAAACTGAATGGCACAGCAGGTTTGTTGTGCTGAATGGGCTCCTGTTAATGCAGGTTGGGAGATTAAAAGGGCAAAATTAAAATAGTATTTGGCCCAAGGCCATGTATTAAAATCCATGAATGTTTTCTGATCATGCTCAGTCAAGGGGGTAGGATCTATTAAGATAGGTATCACAAAATGCTAGAGTAACTCAGTGGGTCAGGCAGCATCTCTGAAGAGAAGGAATGGGTGACGTTTCGGGTCAAGACCGTTCTTCAGACTCTGAAGAAGGGTCTCGAACCGAAACGTCACCCATTCCTTCTCTCCAGAGATGCTGCCTGACCCGCTGAGTTACTCCAGCATTTTGTGATACCTTCGATTTGTACCAGCATCTGCAGTTATTTTCCTATTAAGAAAGGTACATCTTTTAAAAGCAAAACAAACCTGTGGTGTAAATTAATTAAATAAGCATAGTTGAAGTTTATTTTTCTAATTGAATTTCAATAATTGTTAAACGCTTCCAATCAGCAACACAGGAAAGACCATCAGCAGCACATAATTTCGGAGATGATCACATGGCACAGCAGCAATGAAGAAAGCTAATGGCATGTTGGCCTTCATAACGAGAGGATCTGAGTATTGGAGCAAAGAGGTCCTTCTGCTGTTGTACAGAACTCTGGTGAGACCACACCTGCAGTGTGCAGTTTTGGTCTCCTAATTTGAGGAAGTACATTCTTGCTATTGAGGGAGTGCAGCGTAGGTTTACAAGGTTAATTCCCAGGATGGCGGGACTGTCACATGATGAAAGAATAGAATGACTGGGCTTGTATTCACTGGAATTTAGAAGGATGAGAGGGGATCTTATAGAAACATATAAGATTATTAAGGGATTGGACACATTAGAGGCAGGAAACATGTTCCCGAAGTTGGGGAGTCCAGAACCAGGGGCCACAGTTTAAGAATAAGGGGTAGGCCATTTAGAACTGAGATGAGGAAAACTTTTTCACCCAGAGAGTTGTGAATTTGTGGAATTCTCTGCCGCAGAAGGCAGTGGAGGCCGATTCACTGGATGCATTCAAAAGAGAGTTAGATAGAGCTCTTTGGGCTAGTGGAATCAAGGGATATGGAGAGAAGGCAGGAACAGGGTACTGATTATGGATTATCAGTCATGATCACATTGAATGGCCTACTCTTGCACCTATTGTTTATATTTCTATGAGAGTCTGGAAATGGAGCTTCAGATTCCACAATCTGTGGCCTAGTTGCTGTTTTTGACGCACCCCACTTTGTGGGGTCACAGTGACTGTGACACCTCCAGGATACGTGGAGCTACATGGCTGTGGGACTAGAGGGGCAGCATATTGGAAGCACGGTATTGCAGGGTGTTAGTCGGGACACCATCAACATGTCCTGCACTTGCCTGAATAACATTGCCATATTGAATGATTGTTCCAAGTAACTTCCGGTTCTCCGATTCGTTCTGCTTCTTTTCCAGATCTGAAGCATGCTGTGGAGAGAGGCACAGACATCAGATCAGTGGCTGCCTCAGACCTTTAGATTAGCCCAAGCACAACATGGCTTGAACAGAACAACATTCTCAAACATACTCAAAGGTGAGAGAGTACTGGACACATATAGCTCCTGTTCCCCTGGAATCATGAATTCCATTGGTTTTGAGACCCTCTCTAAAATCTACATGAAGTTTGTTCAGGCTTATGACAGAAGAACTGATAAACTGCTGAAGGTGCCAATTTGCAAACAAGGCATGAGTTCATGAGTTCTGCTTGCCCTCCAAAGGGCAATCAGAACTACATAACTGGACTGCATAGATGCGTGCATGTGTGTGTGTGTGTGTGTGTGTGTGTGTGTGTGTGTGTGTGTGTGTGTGTGTGTGTGTGTGTGTGTGTGTGTGTGTGTGTTACATAGTATGATATTTACATATTCTGTTGAGCTGCTGCAAGTAAGAATTTCATTGTTTTATTTGGTACGTATGACAATAAAACACTCTTGATTCTCTTGACAAGAATGTGTGGAAAGATATCCACTACATTGCTGTCCAGGGATAATAATTTATTCTTCAAGCAACATCACTGAAATTGTATCGATCATCATCCTGCTGCTGTTTGCAGAAACATTCTGCATTTAATTTATGTTGCTGCACTACCCACAGCACAATGTGGCTATCTTTACAAAGTAACCATGGACATCCCCCCGAGATTGCGATGAATGCTTTACTTCATCATTTACATTATCATTGTTAACTTTTAAAGATTATCATACTACTCCGCATTTTGCAGAAATGGTCAGATTTATATTTATTTGGGCAAATAGGAGAAAGTTGTTTTATTGCGAATCAGGCGGAAAAACAGAAAGAGTTATGAAACCCTGTGCTCAATATTACTGGAGTCAGGACACCCAGGCGCCAGTATGGAATTTCAATGGACATTTCCACACGAAAAGAAATATTGCTTTATCACATCTGGAACGTGAACAAATCAGCTGGTGAATGAGGAGCACACAACCCAATTATCAAAAGCGTCATGGCACCAATGCCAAGAGAGTTTTGGCCAAACTGCAACAGTCAAGATTAAAAGCCAAAAAGAATATTGCAGAGAAGACATCAAATTAAAGCCTCAGCTTTTACAACATGTCCAAGATAACTACTTAAAAGTGCACGTCACAAAATAAATGGATTCTTCTTCTATATATAGAGGACCACAAATCTACTGGTTTGGTATACAATGCCATCTAGTTTAGTCACAGCCTTTAGTGTAGAACATTTGGCTCAGCTTTCTCTAAGCAACCTTAAAGTGCTTTTAAACTGACTTGATCTGGGGAAAAATGAGCCATTAAGTTCTTCCTTTACAAATATACCAAAAAATCAAACAATTTGCAACTTTCAATGTCTAAACCTATTAACCAACCATTATAGGATGAAGATGTATTTATAAGGTGACTTTCACACCTTTTGACATTGCAAAATGTACATTGAATGTGTGGTTGCTGCTAGATTTAGGGAAACACTGGACCAAGTAGAACTGTTGGGTCCAAAGCTCTCCTGCATTGGTGCATCACCCTCTCCACCCCCCCCCTTCCTCTCCCTCCCCCCCCTCGCTCTTTCCCTCCCTCCTCTCCTCCTCCCCCTCTCCAACCTCCCCCCTCCCTAGGAGATAGATTTAAACTTTAAAATGTGAATAACTTTAAAAATATAACACCAATTTCAATGAAACTTCTTCCATTAGCACCAAAGGGACGACGGTGAGTAAGATGGGCCTAAAATTGTTGCGCTATCATGTACCGTTTTGGCTGTAGCTCAGGAACAAACAAACTAGAGTTTTAGTATATCGATAGCCAATACTTTTTTCTTTAAAAGGTAGCACAATAAGATAGTGACCAAGCAATTGGCTTCAGTGATTTCAGTTTTTGGATGAGTAACAGCTGCAGAACTTCCACACACTTCTTTGACAGTTTAGTTTAGTTGAGCTTAATTTCCTTATTGTCACATGTACCGAGATACAGTGAAATGATTGTTCTGAATGCTACCCAGTCAAATTATGCTGTACACAAGTACAAGGAAACCTCTTCTGGAACAGCACGCAGAGAATTGGCATCTTCTGGCACCATCTTGCAACTTGCGAGTATTTAAAAAGTCCGGCCTTAGCCCAAGGAGATATGCATTGCTTATATTCTCCTTTAAGGCCTGGAGTTTTGACAGCAGAGGATCGATGAAATAGGAATTAGCCTGACCTAGTGTAAGGCCATCGAATCCTTCCACCACCACTTTGTGCGGCTGCTGCAGGCTGTGCCCAATACGTTCGCTCACCTGACTGTTGAAGGGTCTCTCATGGCCGCCTCTGCCATCACCATCATAAGAGATAGGAGTAGAATTAGGCCATTTGGTCCATCAAGTGAAAACATATAAATAGATGCAAGGATGCATGGATGCAAGGATACAATGTTGCAGCTGTCCCATCATCCAGCATTTTGTACCAGCATTTTCCCCACACCCTGCAAAGTGACAATTAATGTCCTTTTGAAATGTTGTTGCCATTGTATTTTCATTTCTTCAGGAATCTGGCCAAATACAATGCTGCTTCCCGGCTGGGTGGATATTGGATTGTGATCAGCATTCTATGGATTCATAAGGTCATAAGTGATAGGAGTAGAATGAGGGCATTCGGCACATCAAGTCTATTCCACCATTCAATCATGGCTGATGTATCTCTCCCTCCTAACCCCATTCTCCTGCCTTCTCCCCATAACCTCTGACACCCATACAGCTACCGCAAACTTGTCTCCTGATCCCTCCAGCAGCCGCCTGTCCACTTCCATGTACCATGTCCCAAATCGATTACGGCACTTTAAGGTGTTTTCCAAGGGCACACGAGGCAAGTTCACAACTACTCACACCTAAGATAGACACAAAAAGCTGGAGTAACTCAGTGGGACCAGCAGCATCGCAGGAGAGAAGGAATGGGTGATGTTTCGGGTCGAGACCCTTCTTCAGACCCGAAACATCACCCATTCCTTCTCTCCAGAGATGCTGCCTGTCCCGCTGAGTTACCCCAGCTTGTGTCTGTCTTCGGTTTAAACCAGCATCAGCAGTTCCTCTCACACCTGTTGGGTTTCCCCTTCACCTCCCACCACCACCACCATTTGCATTTACGCAAGGCCTTATGATACTGAATTTCTCTCATGTTGCACATTGGCCATCACAGATCTTCAATGATGCTTATCTTCATAGATACGTTCTTGATTCGTACGGGTATCAGTGGTTATGGGGAGAAAGCAGAATGGGGTTAGGAGGGAGCAATAGATCAGCCATGATTGAATGGCGGAGTGGACATGATGGGTCGAATGGCCTAATTCTGCTCCTATCACTTATGATAGATAATGAAACATCTCCAAGATTAAAAAAATACTCTTGGAATTGTGCTGTGAAATGCTGAGCTAAGATAGAGAAATATACTCAGCATATCATTGTTTAAATTCTACTAGAATTTCAAAGTCATTACTTACAGCACAAATCATCTCCAGTAGAGGTCACTGCCTGTCAAGATAGAAATGTATACAATCCAGTCTCAAAGTTAACCAATGAGAAATTTAAAGTAGCAAATTTGTAATAGGATCCACAGACTGCAAATAAATCCTGTTCCTCAGAATCCCTTCCAGTAACTTTTCACCAGTGTGATACAAGACTTACCGGACTGTGGTTCCCTAGCTTGTCTTTGCAATATAATATAATACAATACAATACAATATATCTTTATTGTCATTGTACAGGGGTACAACGGGATTGGGTTGTACAGGGGTACAACCTTTCTAAAGTAAAGGCATAACAACAGCCATCCTACAAGACTTCACATACCTCAACCATCAGAAACAAACATAAAAATCTCTGCCAGGAGATCACAAATTTCCTCTTATGCTTAGCGCAACATTCTTTATTACACCTGGTCAGACTGTGGGGATTTATGGACATTTGCTCCCTTTCAAGGCTGTCAACACATCTTCTTCATAACATTGATATGCTCCAGGACATCACTGCCCTCTTCCCTGAACTCACTAGCTTCCATTCCCTTCTCCACAGTAAATAAGTTAAGTATTCATTTAACACTTTGTCCATCTCCTGCGGCTTCAGAGATAGATGACACACCAAACATGAAGATTCTTTATTCTCTTTGGAGTTACCCTTTGGCATTTAACACACAAAATCATTCCTTCATCTTCTCTGCCAGGGATAATCTCATGTCCCCATTTAGCTCTCCTAACTTCCATCTTAAATGCACTGCCATATAATGCAAGGGTCTCATTTGACCCCCGGTGCCTATATCCAACATCTGCAATCTTCTTTCTCCTGAGCAGTTTCAATATCCCTCATCAATCAGAGTCGGTATAATCCTGCCCATTACTCTCACGGCAACGTGCTGGCTCTGAGCTCATCCTATCTCACTTTTAAAAGCCTTCACTTGCCAGATTTCCTTTACCTGCCAACAGTCTATCCTAATCAACTTTTTGCATTCCAGCTTAATGCCACCAAAATTAGTTTATTCCCAAATTTGGAGTTTGACTTGAGGACCAGTCTTATCTTTTTCCATATCTTGAAACTATTTATGGCCACTAGTCCCAAAGTGCTCCCCCACTGACATGTCAGCCACTTTCCCAGACTTATTTACTGGGAGGTCTAGTATAGTCCATTCTCCAATGTGACCATCTACGTGTTACTTCAGAAATTGTTTCTGGTTTAACAAATTCTGTCCCATCGAATCCCTTAGAACTATGGCAACATTACAGTGCATCAGAATAGTACAAACGTACTGTGCTTAATTCCGCAAAGAGTTACTTCTGTTTAAGTTTCCAAAGGTTACACATGTAAAATGTGTAATCATCCACTCTATTAACCTTGGGGTAACGGTTCCCAATATATTATATAATACAATTAAAATTTTCACTCCTTAATCTATTTCTTTCTATATATAGGCCTAACTTGAAGAGCTTGACATTGGTCACATCTTTGAAAGATAAGGAAGTCTCTGTTTCCTTTGAAGGCTTAGAATGTAGAAATATAGAAACATAGAAAAATAGGCCATTCGGCCCTTCGAGCCATTCAATAGGATCATGGCTGATCATCTAAAATCAGTACCCCATTCCTGCTTTTTCTCCATATCCCTTAATTCCTTTAACCCCAAGAGCTAAATTTAACTATTTTTGGCATGTCCCCTACAACTCTCACCAACTTTTACAAATGCACCATAGAAAGCATTTTATCAGGATGCATCACAGCTTGGTTTGGGAACAGCTCCATCCAAGACAGCAAGAAATTGCAGCGAATTGTGGACGCAGCCCAGACTATCACACAAACCAACCTCCCTGCTATTGACTCCATTTATACCTCACGCTGCCTCGGCAGGGCCAGCAGCATAATCAAGGATGAATCGCACCCTGGCCATTCCCTCTTCTCCCCTCTCCCATCAGGCAAAAGGTATAGAAGTGTGAAAATGCACACCACCAGATTCGGGGGGAGTTTATTCCCAGCTGTTATCGAGCAACTAAATCATCCTATCACAACCAGAGAGTAGTCCTGAACTACTATCTATCTCTTTGATGATCCTCGGACTATCCTTGATTGGACTTGCTGGCTTTACCTTGCACTAAATGTTATTCCATTATCATGTATCTAAACTAAACTGATAGCATGAAAGAATACTCATTGGTTGCACCAGGCAGATTAACAGGATGTGAAATATTTTGTGGCAGATTCACTAATGTGTAAAAAAACAACCACCAATCTGTACACAGCAAGCTCCCAGAAACAACATTAGGTGATCAAAGTATTTTTCAGCTAAATTAGACTGTTGCTTCATGTTCCACTCTCGTGAAGATCAAAGTCTTCAGACTGATGGATTTATGTAATAAGCTTTGCTCATGAAATTAGCAAGATTGGATAAAAGCCAGAATTCGGCTCCCAAGAGATTTAAGAAAGACAGCACTTTTTTAATTCATTTTGAAAATCTAAAAGAAAGTTGCCAGGAGCAAATCTAGCTACTTACCTGTGTGTACTGTACTCAGCATTCAATCCTTGACAGACCCAGTGGAATACATAAGTAGATCTTGCCCTAAATTCTGACAATTCACTCCTTTCAGTAATGAGCAAATCATGCAGCAGTTTAGTTAAGCCATCTCCCCCCCCCCCCCCCCCCCAAAAAAAAACATGGGATAGAAACATAGAAAATAGGTGCAGGAGTAGGCCATTCGGCCCTTCGACCCTGCACCGCCATTCAATATGATCATGGCTGATCATCCAGCTCAGTATCCCGTACCTGCCTTCTCTCCATACCCACTGATCCCTTTAGCCACAAGGGCCACATCTAACTCCCTCTTAAATATAGCCAATGAACTGGCCTCAACTACCTTCTGTGGCAGAGAATTCCACAGACTCACCACTCTCTGTGTGCAGAAATGTTTTCTCATCTCGGTCCTAAAAGACTTCCCCCTTATCCTTACGCTGTGACCCCTGGTTCTGGACTCCCCCAACATCGGGAACAATCTTCCCGCATCTAGCCTCTCCAACCCCTTAAGAATTTTATATGTTTCTATAAGATCCCCCCTCAGTCTTCTAAATTCCAGCGAGTACAAGCCTAGTCTATCCAGTCTTTCTTCATATGAAAGTCCCGCCATCCCATGGATCAATCTGGTGAACCTTCTCTGTACTCCCTCTAAGGCAAGAACGTCTTTCCTCAGATTAGGAGACCAAAACTGCACACAATACTCCAGGTGCGGTCTCACCAATGTCCTGTACAACTGCAGTAGAACCTCCCTGCTGCTTTACCCAGATTGATTGTTTTGACTATTACCAAAAGGGTTGTCAAGATTACCATCACTGGAACGTTTATGCAGCCAGTAAAAGTTAAGAAGAAATGTCAAGGTGAACATTGTACACATCACATTTGAATAAAAGGTCAGCTGCAGCATTTCCCTTATAGTTTTGTACATTGTTTAAATAGTTGAATGCCAAATTAGAGCACATACCCCAACTCCAGCTGTTGCATCTTTCTAAGCAAGGTCCCTAAATTACTTAGTTTAGTTTACTGTCACAAGGCACAGCAAAGTTTGTTGATGATACTACACTATATAACAGTGTGGATATTAAGTGGCGAAGTAACTCAGTGGGTCAGGCAGCCTCTCTGGAGACCATGGATAGATGACGTTTTGGGTCAGGACCCTTTGTCCGAATATAGATCGGCTGCCTGAACAGATATGAACATGGCAGTATGTGTGGTATTGGTACGTATGACAATTAAACACGTTTGACTCTTGAGATTTTGACAGAAATCATCAATGGACTGGCAGGTTCCTCGCATCTAATTTGGATGTAAGAGATTACACTGCAGAGAAATTTTATAAATTTGGAAAAGCAGCATGTTTTA
The DNA here is from genome assembly GCF_053455715.1 of Rhinoraja longicauda. Classification (NCBI taxonomy): domain Eukaryota; kingdom Metazoa; phylum Chordata; class Chondrichthyes; order Rajiformes; family Arhynchobatidae; genus Rhinoraja; species Rhinoraja longicauda. Next base: position 27,089,162 of record NC_135969.1, on the reverse strand, counting down.
TGCAGATCAATAGTTAAGCTGAAATGAGAAAATGTGTCAACCTTTCAGCCAACCAAAATAATTAGTCTTAAAATGATGGAAGAGCTGCAATTCTTCAATATTTTCTGGCGACGATATGATATCCTCCAAGATTACTGCACTGCTGTTCTGTGCAGCACTCCAGAGTTCAGAGACATTATTAAATGGATCTGAAAACTCACTGAAATGTAATGTAACCGCCCCAATTAAAACACATCAAAACAGTTCTCTAGTCACAACATTTACTGACTACCAGTAATGATCTTCAGCGGTATGAACATTGACTTCTCTAACTTCAAGTAACCCTTGCTTTCCCTCTCTCCATCCCAACCCCTTCCCAGTTCGCCGACCAGTCTGACCGTCTCCGTCGACACTTTATCTCTGTTTGCTTTGTAGTTGCCTTCTCCCAGCTAATAATGATCTATTCTACATTTTCCTTAAACTTCATCCCCTTTGACCTGTTTTCACACCTTACACTTCCTTATCTATGTATTCCCTCTCTCCTGACTACAGTCTGAAGAAGGGTCTCGACCTGAAACGTCACCCATTTCTTCTATCCAGAGATGCTGCCTGTCCCGCTGAGTTACTCCAACATTTTGTGTCTATCTTCAGTTTAAACCAGCATCTACAGTTACTACACATGATCTTATTTAATTGGTAAATATTTAATTGCTAGTATGTCATTGTAATCCTGATGTCAACAAGTCATGAGTAGTAATTAAGAAAATTCAGACATACCCTCCACACAATCTGCTCACAACTAAATCAAGCTGATCATGTGAGAAAGCGGTCTGAAAATAGCCCATCTTTATTTGAAACATTAACATTTAAAAGACTGAAAAGTGATTGACTGAAAAGTGTTTAAAGAAAGAGAGAAATTCTTTTGGGTGAATCCAAGAATGTACTCCCTCTATAAGTAGAACATTAAACGAAAAGGTGCATCTTAGAATTTCATCAGTGTCGAGAGAGGTTTGAAGACACTTCTTCTGCAAGATTAGCAAAATCTAACTTTATTTGCCCAAACAGATGTTACTGGAAAGAGCTTTGGTTGGAGAATCTTACAGCAATGCAGGAGGCAGTGAGTGAGACCATGTTGGGTCCAAGAAGGAAAAATCGCATGAGTTCCAACAACGCACTCCACATTTCCCTGCTTTTCTGCAAACATATTCTCATCAAATACCCATCAACTCTCCTTTAATTATTTTTGCCATTAACTTGCTGTAAAAAAATAATTTCAGGAACCAATTAGCCTACCAGCACATCTTTGTGCTAAGGAAGGAAATTTCCCACAGAGCTCTTTGGGGAAATGCACTGAACGACAGGGAGAACACGCCAACTCCACACAAACAGCTCCAAGGTCAGGATGGATCCTGGGTCACTACAACTGTGAGGCAATGGCACCACAAGCAGTTGTTAATGCCAAGTCAACCAAATTACGCACAATGGGGATCAATAGCTTTTAACAACGGTTCTTTGATCTGAGGTAACAAGTTCTTCCTCATGCACCAGAACCACTCATGGAGCAAACAGCATTGTGATACTTCTAGTTAGACATGTGGGGGGGTTGTGCACTACTACCGAATGCACTACACTGGGCATCTTCCTGGACTCTCTAGCAACATTCAATTCCCAGCGAAGGAAAAAAGTGGAAGGAAAAAAAAATAGGAGAAAAGCATGCAAGCATTAACAGAAATATTTTTATCCCTCAATTTCATTTGAGTGGTTTGCTTATTTTTTAGAATATTAGAGATGGAGTGAATGTTTGAGACTGAAAATAGGAATGGATTATTTCCCCTTTGTAATAGGAGCTGGTGCACTGGCAGGCTGAAAGTGCCTGTGGGCATTGACCAGTGACAGCACGAGGACAGGACATCGGGTGGCAGGAGACATGACAAAATCATGCTGCAGGAATAAACGCAATGAATTCTACATCAAAGTCCAACAGTGTTCTTGATTAGCAAGGGTGTCAAAGGCTATTCGGAAAAGGTAGAAGAATGGGGCTGAGAGGGAAAGATAGATCAGCCATGATTGAATGACCTCAATGGAGCATATGGAACAAGCTGCCAGAAAAAGTGATTTAGGCTGGTACAGTAACAACATTTAAAAAACATTTGGACGGGTACATGGATAAGACTCAATGGGCCGACTGGCCTTAATCTGTTCCAATGACTTATGCACATGAGTGTTGAATAACAATCCAGCTATGGATCATTGTAACACAACTATTCATGGAAGGTTATTTCAAAGCTAATTTACAAAATAATACCAAAACGTTAGCAGTAATGATCAATTCTGTCCCACTTCACAAAAGAGATCTTGTCCAAAGATATCAAAAACTCTCGAGACATGCAACAATTACAGTGGGATCTTGATCAACTGGGCAGGTGAACCTAGGAATGACTAATGGAGTTTAATTCACATAAATGCAAGGTGTTGTATTTCGGGAAGTTGAACTAATGAAGAGGAGGGCCTTGAAAAATTTTGTTCGCTCAAAGTGGCGTGGCAGGTAGATTGGTTGGTGAAAGCGGCTTTTGGCATGTTGGTCTTCATCAGTTTTGGAATTGAATTTAGAAGTTTGGATGTTATGCTACATTAGTACACGACATTGGCAAAGTCACACATGAGGTATTTATTGTGTTCAGGTTTGGTCACCCTGCTATAGCAAATATGCTATTAAACTGGAAGGGATGCAGAGAAGACTTGCAAAGTTGTTGCCAGGAGTAGAGTGTCTGTGCCACAGGGAGAGATTGGGCAGGCTAGGTCTTTATTCCTTGGAGTGCTAGAGGCCAAGGGGTGATCTTAGGGAGGTTAAAAATCATGAGGTAATGATCACGATTTTATACAGCTCTATAAGATCATCTCTCAGCTTCCTGCGCTCCAAGGAATAAAGACCTAGCCTGCCCAATCTCATGATTTTATGAATGATCATGCACATAATCTTCTTCACAGGGGAGAGCAATCAAGAACTGGAGGGCATAGGTTGAAAGTGAGAGGGGAGAGATGTAATAGGAATCTGAGGGGCAACTTTTTCACCTAGAAGGTAGTGGGTATATGGAACAAACTGCTAAAAAAGCTTAGGGAGATACAGTAACAACAATTAAAAAACATTTGGACCGGTACATGGATAAGAAAGGTTTAGAGGGATTTTGGCCAATCGCTGGCAAATGGGACTATCTTTGATGGGACATAGTGGTCAGCATCGACAAGTTGGAAGGAAAGGCCTGCTTCTGTGCTGTATGACTCTATGACTGACATATCCATTGAAAAGGAAATTTCCCTTTCAAAACAACTCAATCCTCTGCAATAATTTTGGGTAGTGACTCAATTGGGAGCAATGAAAGTATTATACTAATGACGATGATAATCAAGTCAAGTCAAGTCAATTTTATTTGTATAGCACATTTAAAAACAACCCATGTTGACCAAAGTGCTGTACATCTGATTAGGTACTAAGGAAAAAATGAAACATACAGTAGCACACAAACATAACAGCACATACAAAACAGTTCACAGCACCTCCTCAATGAGCCTCAAACGCTAGGGAGTAGAAATAGGTTTTGAGCCTGGACTTAAAGGAGTCGATGGAGGGGGCAGTTCTGATGGGGAGAGGGATGCTGTTCCACAGTCTAGGAGCTGCAACCGCAAAAGCGCGGTCACCCCTGAGCTTAAGCCTAGACCGCGGGATAGTGAGTAGCCCCATGTCAGCCGACCTGAGGGACCTGGAGTTAGAGAGGTGGGTTAGAAGATTTTTGATGTAGGGGGGGGAATGTCCATTTAGGGCTTTATATATGAATAGGAGGAGCTTGAAGTTGATTCTGTACCGTACAGGGAGCCAGTGGAGAGAGGCCAGAATCGGCGTGATGTGATCCCTTTTACGGGTACCCGTCAGGAGTCTCGCTGCGGCGTTTTGGACCAGTTGCAGGCAGGACAGGGAAGATTGGCTGATCCCAGTGTATAGGGAGTTGCAGTAGTCTAGGCGGGAGGAAATGAAAGCGTGAATGATTTTTTCAGTGTCATCGAATTGGAGGAAAGGTTTGATTTTAGCTATGGTACGAAGTTGGAAGAAGCTGGCTTTTACCACAGCGTTGACTTGCTTGTCAAATTTTAATGCAGAGTCAAATATCACGCCGAGGTTTTTGACATGCGGTTTGACTAGGCAGGATAGGCTTCCAAGACTGCCTGTTATCGATTTGATGGAGTCGGGGGGGGGCGAATAGGATGACCTCAGACTTGCTCTCGTTTAATTGGAGGAAGTTCTGTGCCATCCAACATTTTATGTCCTCAAGGCAGTGTAAGAGGCTGTTTAAATTTGACTGGTTGCTGGGTTTCAGGGGGAGGTAAAGCTGAGAAATGACGTGCCTTTGAATGATTTGGCCAAGGGGGAGCATGTATAGAGAGAAGAGAATGGGGCCTAGGATGGAGCCTTGTGGAACTCCGCAGGAGAGGCTAGCTGGAGAAGAGGAATAACTGCCTATGTTGATGGCGAAACTCCTATCTTTGAGGTAGGAAACGAACCAGCTCAGGGCAGTGCCATCAATGCCAACCGCGTACCGGAGACGGTCAATAAGGATGGTGTGGTCCACTGTATCGAACGCTGCGCTGAGGTCGAGAAGGAGCAGCATTGCACAGTCGCCGGTGTCGATGGCGAGAAGCAGGTCGTTGTGTACCTTCAACAAGGCAGACTCTGTGCTGTGTTGGGCTCTGAAACTTGACTGGAAACTTTCCAGGATGGTGTTTTGTTGTAGGTAGGGCACTAATTGGTTTAGAATTGCCTTTTCAAGGACTTTTGACAGGAATGGCAGCAATAACAACAATAATTAAATTGATAATTTTTCCAATGGGATTTTATTTTGAGTTTAGGAGTAACACATATTCCAAGTAGAAGGTATCACAAAATGTTGGAGTAACTCAGCGTCAGGCAGCAAAATGTTGGAGTAACTCAGGGTCAGGCAGCATCTCTGGAGAGAGAATGTTGTCATTTGTGAGCAGAGCACCAAGGCACATTCCTTGCATATGCACATACTTGGCCAATAAACTTATTCATTCATTCATTCATGTTGTCCCACTTTTGCATCCTACACCAGAGTGGAAATTTACAGAAGCCAATTAACCGACAAGCCTGCACGTCTTTGGAAGATAATGTCAAGGAGTAAAGATCTTATAGTTCATTATTGAAAAGTGCTTTATTTAATATGTAGTGCTTCAGATGTATAGTCCCATTCATAGCAGGAAATATAACATCTAGTTTGTCTAGAGGAGACTCCCACAAGTCAAATTGTGTTAAAGAACAGTTCGTCCTGCTGCAGTAAGAGTGAAGGATAAACATTGGGTGGGACAGTACAAAACATTTGCCTGTCTATTTAAAAAACGAAACCTTACCTCTCAACTCCAGGCTTTGGATAGGTGCATACAACTTTGGACAGGTGGGTGATCTGCTGAACTACAATCTACCTCTTTGGTGACCCTCGGGCTATCCTTGATCAGATGTTGCTGCCTTTACTGTGCACTAAACGCAATTCCCTTATCATGTATCTACACACTGTAAATGGCTCAGGTATTGTAAACAGGTATTGTCTTTCTGCTGACTGGATAGCAGGCACCAAAAGTTTTTCACTATACCTCGGTACACGTAACAATAAACTAAACTGAACTGAACATTAAAATCATAGCTTCAGAGTCTTACAGCACAGAAACAGGTCCTTCGACCCATCCAATCAGTGCCAGGCCAGCAAACATCAGTTCACACTATCTATATTTTGTTTTCTCCACATTTCCATCAACTCCCCCAGGTAGCACCACTCAGCCACACAGAGGGGACACTTTATAATGGCTAATTAATCTACCAACCTGCACATTTTTGCGATGTGTAGCCTCTGGTGGAGGCCCAAAAGTTCATGGGGAAACATGTAAACACCATATAGACAGCACCAGAGATCATGATTGAAGCTGGGCAGTGGAGTGATGAGACAGCAATTGAACAAGCTGCTGCCCAATTAACTTACATTCTTCCTCACTTCGGGGAGAAATCTCTTCAAGCCTATCCTGATAAAGAAAAAATATGCCTCCAGCCACTAACTCCAGGCTTATTCACTGGGGAGAGAACATCAGTCGGCAGCACAGTTTCTGGATTCTACTTACATGCAGTTTATTTAGCAGCACTGCGTCCGTAGTGGTGTTGCCTCCGGGCTTTGCTGCTTTCCAGAACTGTTTCTGAGCAGAGTATCGGTTCATGGGACATAACTTAAAGAGGCAGTCTGTGGAAACAATGAGGGGATGGGGGAAGAGAAAGGGAGAAAGAAAATGGCATTATTAAAAGCATACGATTTTAAAGCAATCAATCCCCAACCCCCACCATTCCTAATAGGTGAGGGATGAATTTCAGTGCATTCTAGTAGCAATCTCCCATTGCTGTAGGATGGAGGCAAGGAAGGTGCAGTGTGCTTTTTTAGAAATCCGCCGTCTACCATGTCTTTTTATTGGTACCAGAAAGGATAGTTTTACACTGTCTGGGGAAAACTGAGCACAGCATAATTGAGTGAAGCATTGGAAATTCTACCATGAACTTCGTAAGTTCAAGGCACAGAATTAGGCCATTTGGCCCATAAAGTCTACTCTGCTATTCAATCATGGCTGATCCATTTTTCCCTTCACCCCATTATCCTACCTTCTCCTCATAACCCCTGACACTCTTACTATTCAAGAATCTCAATCTCCGCCTTCTAAATATCCATTGACCTGGCCTCCACAGCCGTCTGACAATGTATTCCACAGATTCACCAACTTAATCAATGTCACACTGTACATGGAAGTCAAACAGGTACATGATCAAGAGAAGTACGAGCATTACAAACATTTGTTTTTTGCCTCATTTACCTTAAGGACAGACCTTAACAGGTATTTCTTATGAAAATAATGTGTGGAATGTTGCTTCCCCTTGTAAATCTTTGGAATATAAAAACATGGATGTAATGCTAAGGCTCTATAAGGTGTTCGTCAGGCCGCATTTGAAGTATTGTGACCAATTGTGGGCCCCATATCTGAGGAAGGATGTGCTGGCTCTGGAGAGGGTCCAAAGGACGCTTACGAGAATGATCCCAGGAATGAGTGGGTTAACATATGATGAGCGTTTAATGGCACTGGGCTTCTATTCGCTGGAGTTTAGAAGGATGAGGGATGACCTCATTGAAACTTACCGGAAAGTGAAAGGCCTGAATAGAGTGGATGTGGAGAGGATGTTTCCACTAGTGGGAGAGTCTAGGACCAGAGGTCTTATCCTCAAAATTAAAGGACTTTCCTTTTGGAAGGAGATGAGGAGGAATTTCTTTGGTCAGAGGGTGATGAATCTGTGGAACTTATTGCCACAGACGGCTGTGGAAGCCAAGTCAATGGATATTTTTAAGGCACAGATAGATAGATTCTTGATTAGCACAGGTTTCGGGGGTTATGGGGGAGAAGGCTGGAGAATGGGGTTAGGAGGGAAGAGATAGATCAGCCATGATTGAATAGCGGAGTACTTTTGATGGGCCGAATGGCCTAATTCTGCTCCTATCACTTATGAACATGTCCGTAAGCAAAACTCATTAACATATTCATAATTAGAAAATGTAACCTACACAGAAAAAGAACATTTAAAACAGGTCCAAGAATGGAGTATCCTTGAGTGACTCTGCCAGCCCCTGTATTCTCACACAAACACAGCATACATTTTGTCCAAGGCCTAGTTCTATGTTTCACGTTACACAAATGCAATTAAAATTTGGTATGCCCACAATTGCATCAAAATTCTTAATTTTAAAACTCTGGCTTGTATAATTTTCATAAATTCTTCTTGTAAGCAGCCCTTGTTTATTTATTTTATTCTATTTTTATTTAAATTACAGAATGATGAGGGAGATGGGGGAGAAATGAGCACACGTGTGGGCAGAACACATCAAAAGAGTAATCACAATCCATGAGGAAATTTTAGAAGCAAGTCACCAAACATTATCATTCTTTTCTTTAATAAAAGAACAATTTGCAGCCAGGTTTAAGTCAAGTCAAGTCAAGTCAATTTTATTTGTATAGCACATTTAAAAACAACCCACGTTGACCAAAGTGCTGCACATCTGATTAGGAAAAAAAAAAGAAACAATATACAGTGGCAGGCAGCCATTGCTGGATCCATTCACATCACTGTTTCACCTAAATTAGGGTACAGCGGTAGAGTTGCTGCCTTACAGCACCAGAGACCTGGGTTCGATCCTGACCACGGTTGCTGTCTGTATGGAGTTTGTACGTTCTCACTGTGACCGCATGCGTTTTCTCTAAATGCTTCAGTTTCCTCCCACACTCCAAAGACGTACAGGTTTGTAGGTTAATTAGCTACAGTTAAAATAAATTATAAATTGTCCCAATGTGTAAGATAGCACAAGGGGTGTACAGGTTGATCGCTGGTCGGCACGGTCTTGTTGGGTCGAAGGGCCTGTTTCCACGCAATATCTCTAAAGTCTAAATGGTCATCTGTCGCACATGGGTCTTGGGCAGTGAATGCCCAAAGGCCACATGGTCAGTAACATTAACAAGGCAGCTCAAAAACCATCTTAATGTCTCCATGCTCGTAGGAGTCACTTGGATATTGTTCCCATCTGACACCAGAAGTAATGAAACCCATTAGTGAATGTCAAAGATGACTTTATAAAACAAATCATGGAGCCACACCACCACCAAAGAATTCAAATGTGAATCAAAACACTGTAGGCATATCAATACCATGAACATCCTGAATGTTATTATTTTACTTCAAAATGTATCTTTTCCTTTTCAAAATTGCAAAGGTTAGAAAAAGCACTATTGAATAAGCATTATTTTCCTGAACAGTTTTAAGTTCATAGTTTTTCTTTAATGTGATCATGATAATATTTCATGATCCTTCACACTCACATAGCTTTCTAGGCTCTCGTTGTTTCATCTTTACCATGGACGCTCAGTCCCTTTAGAAACATAGAAAATAGGTGGAGTAGGCCATTCGGCCTTATGAGCCAACCATTCAATGTGATCATGGCTGACCATCCAGAATCAGTACCCTGTTCCTGGTTTCTCCCCATATCCCTTGATTCCGTTAGCCCTAAGAGTTATATCCAACTCTCTCATGAATACACGTTATACCTCCATCCTCAAGGCCCTCTGGATGGAGGTATAACGTGTATTCCTCCATCGTTATACCTCCATCCTCAAGGCCCTCTGGTTCTTCCTTGAGCAGAGACCAATCAATCTCCTCTATTAACCCTCTCCTCTGTCCGGCAGAACTTGTCCTCACCCTCAAGAGCTTCTCTTTTGACTCGTCTCACTTTCATCAAGTTAAAGGTGTTGCCATGGGCACCAGCTATGCCCGCCTTCTTGTCGTATACATTGAATAATCTTTGCTCCAAATGTACACAGCCACCATCTCCAACTCTTTTTCCGCTATATCGACGACTGCATCGGGGCTGCCTCCTGCACCAGTACAGAACTTGTTGAGTTCATTAAGTTTACCACCAACTTCCACCCTTCCCTAAAATTCAATTAAGACTCTCTCTGCACTTCTCTCTCCTATTTTGAATCGCTCTGTCTCCATCACAGCAGACAGACTACCAACTGATGTCAAATACAAACCAGTGACTCTCATTTATCACGACTGCACTTCCTCCCACACTGCCTATTGGAAAGACAGTATCCCCAGCTCTCATTTTGTCCGTCTCCACCGTATTTGCTTCCGAGATGAGATTTTCCGTTCTGGCACATCCGAGATGTCCTCTATTTCATAAACAATGTTTCCCCTCTGCTGTCATAGATGGATCCCTCAACAACATTTCCTCTGCGTCCTGCACTCTCACTCCCACTTCCCCCAGACGGAACAAGGATAGAGATCCCCTGGTCCTCACCTTTTACCCCACGAGGACTCTGCATCCGACACATCATTCTCTGGCTAATCCAAGTTCAAACCAAAAGTGGGACAATTTCAAGGTAGCTCATTGAAGTAGGTTTGAATATCAGTTCACCAGCTTAATAGGAAAACATGAGTTTTATAAATGTAGCATAGATTGGAATAAGATTTGTTTCATTAACTGCCAAGTAAGTGCAAAAGCCTTAACTTGCAATCACCCTGACATCCACATCAGATAGCACAGTTCTCTTTGGAAGAGTGCACTTCCTTTGCCATAGGAATAAGGGCCAGAAAGAAAACACTCTAAGCATTCTGATCCTCAAGCAAATGTAGGCGTATTGCCAGAGACCATGTAGCAGAGTGCATTGTCATCTCTGGCCTATAATGTTATTACATAACACAAGCTCACCACAGTCAATACCAGCATTTAATATCCTTCCTAACTGCCGTTGTGAAGATGCTGAACGGCCTCTTGCTGTACTCAAAGATATTCCGACTGTGCTATGGATTAGAAACTGCAGGGTTTGTGCATAATCATTGAGGAACACGATTGCACACCCACCAGGAGCATTCTGGAAAGGGCAATAGACCATACTAGACCAAGTGGACCCGTTGGGCCCAAACATTGGTTCAGCACCCTGTCCTCCCCCCCTCCCCTCAATCCCCTCCCTCCCTCCCTCCCTTCACCCCCACTCCCTCCTCCCCTCTTTTTAAACTTAAAATGTGAGTAACGTTAAAAATATAAGACCGATTCCAATGAAACTACTTACATTAACACTAAAGTGACAATGGTGAGTAAGGTGGGCCTAAAATTGTTGCGCTATCGTGTACCGTTTTGGCTGAAGTTCAGTCACAAACAAGATAACAAACGAGAGTTTTAGTATATAGATGAGAGCATCACTCCCTATGTTGGTGACATAATTTGAGCTGACAGATGCTGTCCAAGGAGCTATGACAGGTTGATGTTGGTGCATCTTATGAAGGGTGCACCACGATGAAAGGAACAAACGCTAAGGTGGTGATCGAGTTGGCCAAAGGATTCTGAGAACTTCTCAGAAAGGTCCTCAGAAGTGCACACATCCAGGCAAGTAAATACCATTCCACCACACTCCTGGAATATGTGCTGTCAGTGTTGGAAAAACCCTGATGAGTCAGATGCAAGATTAATCGTGCAGAAAACCCAGCCTCTAGCCTGATCTCAGCTACAATGTAGCTGCTCCAGTTATATTTCCAGTGAATGGCAAATTCTTGAAGATTGATAATCTGAAAATCTGATTGAACAAGTAATGGGTGGAATCTCTTCATGGAGATGGCCTTTGATGGTTTCCAGATTTACACCTCATGTAGTATTCTTCTCCATGATGCAAGGATAAGATGTAAAACAAGCATTGGGTCCAATGCCAGGAAGCTTAGTTTAAAGTGACCCTTGGTGATTTCTGTCATCTTAAATTTGACGTGTTGAAGTTATCTGTCTAGACTTTAGGTTGTCACAGTGCCAGAGACCTGGGTTCAATCCGCTGTCTGTGCGGAATTTGTATGTTCTCCCAGGGATTCCAAAGACGTGCAGGCTTGTCGGTTAATTGGCTTCAGTAAATTGCCACTATTGTGTAGGATGCGAAAGTGGGATAACAAGAATGAATGAGTTTATTGGCCAAGTATGTGCATATACAAGGAATGTGCCTTGGTGCTCCGCTCACAAATGACAACACAAACATACAGTTAACAATTAAGAATAAAGCATAAACACATCAAAACAATAAGGATACAACATTACAGTCTAAACATGTGGGTGAAAATAAACCAGAGCAAAAAAGAGACTACAGACTTTGGTTATTGAGAAGAACTACCACTTGTAGGAAAAAATGTTTTTATGTCTGGCTGTGGCTGCTTTGACAGTCCGGAGTCGCCTTCCAGAGGGAAGTGCTTCAAAGAGTTTGTGGCCAGGGTGAGAGGGGTCAGAGATGATCTTGCCCGCTCGCTTCCTGGTCCTTGCATTGGACTGTTCATCAATGGTGGGGCAGGTTGCAGCCAACAACCTTCTCAGCTGATCGAACGATCCGTTGCAGCCTTCGGATGTCGTGCTTGGTGGCTGAGCCAAACCAGACCATGATGGAGAAGGTGAGGACGGACTCAATGATAACGGTATAGAATTGGACCATCATTGCCTGTGACAGATTGTGTTTCCTCAGTTGCCGCAGGAAGTACATCCTCTGTTGGGCCATTTTGACTGTGGAGTCGATGGTGGCCCCCCATTTAAGGTCCCTGGAGATGATGGTTCCAAGGAACCTAAATGACTCCATAGATGTGACTGGAGTGTTGTTGATGGCGAGTGGGGGGGGGGGGGGAGGGAACTCTCCTAAAGTCTACAATTGTGTATACATGGAACGAGTATATGGGTAATAAATGGTTGTCATCGACTTGATGGGCTGAAGCACCCATTTCCATGCTGTACCTCGAAAACTAAAAGACATGACCCAAATAGCAAGACAAATTGGTAGAAAATTAAATTCTTGGAAGATCATAGTAGTAGAGGAGTGAGAAGAGTTGTTTATGCAAGGAAGTTCAATGAGAGGGGAAGAATGCATTTGAATCCAGTATTTCAGAAAGCATGCAGACAGGGAAGATCAATATGACACGTGGCTTAAGCTCACTCACAAAGACATACACTGTCACTGTGAAGGCCCCATTGATGAACAGCAAACATGAAGATTGATGAAGCTTTGTACCACTGGCCTTGCAAATGTTTAATGTTTTTAGCCTTAACCCTAACCCATTTTCAGCAAAGTAGTCTCAATTGATGAAATGCAAGTTCTCTCACTTGGCAGCATGCATGTAGTTTTGCAGTTAAGTCTTGAAAGAGGTTACTAGATTAAAAGCAACACCCAACCACTCTTTGAGAAAAATGAGCTAAATAGCCCAGGTGACCAAACTGTGCTTGGAGACTTGGAGACTGTGAGTCCCCAAGAGCAACAGCCAAATGCTCCCGATTGGAGATTACCAGGGAAATTTCTGCAAGGACAAAAGAGCAGTTTGTTCTTTCTTTGTCCAGCACAGGAATAGACCTTTTAAGTTGCAAGTAACATTCATGGTACAGAACTTCCTGGCAATGCTCAGCTCTAATCAGATAGAACCTAAATAACTACTCTGCTTCAATGCTACCTGATCTTCAGTTTATTATTGTCATGTGTCAGTGAAAAGCTTTTTTGCAGCATGCTGTCCAGTCAAGTATCTCCAGTATTTCCTTGGTATATATTTTTTCCTCTACAGGGTTGAGCTGTTCAATGTGAAGGGGAAATCAGAAGCCTGCAATTTTTATTTTTTTTAAAGAGTGCTGGTCAAAAATGTAAGCACGTTAAGCATTCTTGATTGAACAAAGCATCATACAATACATATGCAAGTTATTTACATTAACAGCAATTAACGAAACTATTGTACATTCCAATATGTTGACCCATGGAGCAGTGCTGGGGTTGCGGATTGAATACTCAATTATTTCTGGTCGGATTCCTTTGGATAATGCCAAAAACAAACTTATCCATTTGTAATATAGGATCACTTTCAGTGGGGAGTCTGAGGGGGATGTTTAATAGTCCAGCCCCAGCCTCACCCCAAATAGATAATATTAATAGATTATATTAATAGTCCACCCCCAGCCTCACCCCAAAAGTTACCATGCATGGCAGTTGTTCAAGTGAAAGATGGATGATGGCAGGCTGAAGAATAGGAAAGGTTTTGGAGAATAACAGGATATACCCTGGAACTTAATATGGCAACAACTGTTACCTCCAATATTATCTTCACTGTGTTCCTGGTATGGTGGCACTAAAACTCATTTTAAAGGCCTGGACATGGCTGCTCGCCTATTTTAAAGTGGTTTGGACTGAGACAATAGACCATAGGTGCAGGAGTAGGCATTCGGCCCTTCGAGCCAGCACCGCCATTCGCCATGATCATGGTTGATCATCCACAATCAGTACCTCGTTCCTGCCTTCTCCCCATATCCCTTGACTCCTCTATCATTAAGAGCTCTATCTAACTCTCTCGAAAGCATCCAGGGAATTGGCCTCCACGGCCTTCTGAGGGACAGTTCCATAGCTTCACAACTCTCACCTCTCAAGTTTTTCCTCAGTTCCGTTCTAAATGGCCTACCCTTTATTCTTAAACTGTGGTCCCTGGTTCGGGACTCCCCCAACATCGGGAACATGTTTCCTGCCTCTAGCGAGTCCAATCCCTTAATAATCTTATATGTTTCAATAAGATCCCCTCTCATCCTTCTAAATTGAGACCAAACGCAGGCTCGGCGATCGTTTCACTCAACACCTCCGCTCAGTCCGCCTTAACCAACCTTAACCAACCCGGTGGCTGAACACTTCAACTCCCACTCCCAGTCTGACCTTTCTGTCATGGGCCTCCTCCAGCGTCATAGTGAGGCCCACCGCAAATTGGAGGAACAGCACCTCATATTTCACTTGGGCAGCTCAGCAGTATGAACATTGACTTCTCCAACTTTAGATAGCTCCTCTGTCCCTCTCTTCCCCTCTCCCTTCCCAGTTCTTCCACTGTCTTCCTGTCTCCACCTATATCCTTTTTTTGACACGCCCCCTTGACATCAGTCTGAAGAAGGGTCTCGACCCGAAACGTCACCCATTCCTTCTCTCCTGAGATGCTGTTTGGCCCGCTGAGTTACTCCAGCATTTTGTGATACTATCAGTGTTGTTTGGATATATGCTGCATATCACAAAGTTCCACCGGAAAGTATTAATCCTAAGTGGACAATCTATATGGCACTCAGTCGATAGGTATTTGCAGAAGGATTTGATGACCATCCTCTAAGAAGGGAATGAATCATTAAAATGCAGGCAATTCATTTGGAAAAAATCCATTGTTTTTGTTTCAAAGTATTAAGCTGTGGACTAGATTCATCAGCACCCACCCAGAACCTTGTGTGTTCCCAATAAGAAACCAAGTATAGTAACCGTCAAACTTTATCCAACAAGCATGGTTACAACAAAACAGGAAGTTGCCTCTCAAAATCTCTATCTTCAGCTGTCTATGTTCATGTTATGGCAGAAGAGATACCAATGCCTCAGGAGAATGGAATATCTTGGATTTTATCCAAGCAAATCGAGGTTGGGCAGGAAATCCAATTTAACTGCAGAAATTGTATAAACACACAGCAAACTGGTTCAAATCTGAAGCCTATTCCATCTGCAGCCTCCCTTACACGGCAACCTAGAAAGCTCACAAAAGGGAACAAAACAACTGCAAAATTGCAGTGACTCCCAAAGAGATTCATGTCCAAACCAACCACTTTAAAATCATTGAAGTTTAAATTCTGATTTTAGTACAAGCCATATTCCATCGTCAAAAATCAAATTTAAATATATGGTAAGTAGGGGGAATGAAACAGCAGGGAATGAGTACTCTTCTCCATTCCCAGGGATCATATTGCTTCCTGTGGGTTGATGTCGAGGGCTCAAGCCTTGTTCCACAGACTGAAGCACACAGATGACACAGACTATTCAGCACAGAACTGAAGTGCTGCACTGTCAGAATCACAGTCTTGAAAGGACCCTGCCATTCCCCATTCCACAGGCATAGAAGGTTCCGTGGGCATCACAAAATACTACATATGCTGTAAACCAAATGGCTGGAGGAACAAATAAGGTCAAGCAGCATCTGTGGAGACAAAGGGATAGTCAGCATTTCAGATTAAGACAGTACATCAGGACTGTTTTTTTCTATTTCTCCTTCCAAAATGGTTCTCATATCTTTTCACAATGTATTCCATCTGTCATGCACTGGCACATTTACTTAACTTGTCTATATCCTCCAAAGCAGCTCTGCATCTTCCTCACCACCTACACTGGTCACCAAGCTTAGAATTACCAATACATTGAATATACTGCATGATCCAACCATTCAAAATCAGTGATATTTATTGTCAATGTTGGGGCTTCAGCTGCTGACTGGTGAGTCTGCCAAACCAAACCTAACCCCATTATTCCTACTTTGTTTTCTGCTCATAAATGCACCTTCAATCCATACCCCCAATTTCATTTAGTATCGCACAGCATCTTAAAGTCAAAATACATCATACCGCAGCTTGACTAATTCTGCTAATTAAAAGCTCATAATTCAAATAGCATTGCTGAATATGATGTCCCTTTCATAAATCCATGTTGACCAGCTCATTTCATTTGATTTTTTTTTTTTGAGTGTCCTGTTGCACTTAATAAATTCCAGCATTTTTCCCTAGCATTTCTGTCAGCAACTAGTCAGTAATGCTCTGATCTTTGCAAAAATAGTGGGGCTAAACTTTCTACCTTCCAGACTATCAGAAAAATTTGAATATCTATAGGATTTTAAAGCATTAACAGCCTGCGTACTCACCATCTCCACATGCATCCTGCAAAACCACCAGGGTAAACTGGATTGGAGAATAAAGAACATGGAAGAGGAATTAAATAGGGGTGAAGATCGGCAAGCCATTGGGTTTTTTCACCATGTCCCTATGAATTTACCTAATATTAATAGCAATGTTACTTTCTTTGAGTTCCTCACCTGGAGCCCACTGCTCAACCACTATTTCCAGCTATTTGGTGTCAACTTTCATGACAAAATATTTAATTTCTCTTCCATGCTCTTTATTTTCCAATCCAGTTCATCTTGGCAGTGTGCAAGGGAGCCACCGACCATTGCTTATCATTTCCTTTCCATGCATCTGTCGAAGCTTCTCATGCAGCTTCCATTACATGTTACTTTTGTTTGTCAATGCCCTGGTCCTTCTTTTGAAATATTCCTAATCCTCATGCTTTGTGGGGGGTTTTGGGAACATTTTAAACTTTTTCTTTTGATATAATTATTCATAAATTATGTTAATAATAACCACAGCTAAAAATCACTTCAGCCGTGTCTCTTCCTCTTTCCACCCACTGTGCTTTAAACAAAGGAAATACTACTTGTAAACTATGCACTATTTCTCTAAACATTAACTTGTTTACTGAAAGATTAGGGTCAGCCAAAAGGTTCTGGAGCTTTAAAACTCAATACTCATAATCGGGCAATAACTTTAAACCTAATTTCTATTACCTCCTTCACTTTGTTGAATACAGTGCAGCCTAGACAGTGGAAGCAATGTTACTTCCACTGAAAAAGCCTACTGCAGCTTTAACTGCAGAAGCCTTACCAAATAAGGTTAAGTGAAGGCAAAATGCAAGGACAGAAATTATCCTAGTTTAGATGTCAGCCACAATGCCAGTCAGAAAAGGTATCTGACCTTGGATCAGATGATTAAATGCTGCGATGTGCACTAGATTATCAAAACGGTGACAAGCACAAACAATAGCCTAAAAGTCCAAAGTCTCAAACTTAAAATAAAAAGTAACTAACTTCAATTTCTTCCATAGCAATACAAAACAAGAGCACATTTGAACTACTTCTGAACATCAGGCTGATTACTTTAAAAACACTGCCACCACATAAATCTATTTATTTTACATATTTCTTGAACCAAGACTGAAGTTCAAACAGTATTCGCCCGATCAGCTCTCCATTAGAAATACCAGACTACAAAAGGTTTTGCTGCAGCATTCAGAAGAAATTCTTTTGAATGTGCATGATGCAATTATTGCTAGCAAAACACCTCTCTAGCCCTGAAAAATTACAACGCAGATTTCCATCAAACGGAATCAGTTATTTTAAAATTCATAAAAGCTCTCAGAATTACTTGTCGATCCGTAGTTTCTATTAATTCCTTTTATTTTTAAGAATCTTTTCTCTTACTGCACATCTCATTTCTAATTCTTCTTCAGACAGTGTCCCTACAACTAAGGGCAGCAATCGGATAGACGCAAAGCAAAGTTGTCAAAAATCTACTCCAATACATCGGAGGTTCCTTAGGTCAGCCACTTCCTGGCAATTAAACACAGAAGGATGAACTTGCCAAAAAGGAAATGCAGCAAAGATTCCTTCATCAGTCAGGGAATTGAGTATAGAAGTCAGGACACTGTGTAACAGTTGTACAAGACATCGGTGAGGCCACACTTGAAGTAATGTGTTCAGTTTCAGTTACCGTGCTATAAGGACGATGCCATTAAGCTGGAAATAGTGCAGAAAAGATTTTAAAGAATGTTGCAGAAGTTAAAGGCTTGAGCTGCAGCATGACGATGGGCAGGATAGGAGTTTATTCCTTGGAGCTTTGGAGACTGTGAATGATCTTATTGTAGGAAATGTACAAAATCACTAGCAGCATTGATAAGGTGAATGTGCTGTCTTTTTCCCAGGGTAGGAGACATCACAAACTCAAGGGCATAGGTTTAAGGTCAAAGAGGAAACATTTAACAAGGCCTGTTTCGGTGCTGTATGACTCCTTAGACTTTAGTGATATGGGGTGGAAACAGGCCCTTCGGCCCACCGAGTCTGCACCGACCAGCAACCACTCCATACACTAACACTATCCCACATACTAGGGACAATTTTACAACTTACCGAAGCTAATTAACCTACAAACCTGTTTTTGGAGTGTGGGATGAAACGCATGTGGTCACAGAGAGAACAAACATACTCCGTATAGACAGCACTCATAGTCAGGATGGAATCTGGGCCTCACTCAACTCTATCACTGTGCCACCCCAACTCTATTTGCTAGATGTTGTATGGATGAATTTCCCCATATGAAGAGATTAGATAGGGCTGGATTCCTTGGAGGATATATCAGTGAAACTTAAAATTCTGTGGGACTTGACAGACTTGAAGCTTGGCTAAGTCATCTTGAATCATAGCTCACTGCTTCATAATAAGGGTTAGACTGTTTATGACCAAGACATTTCTTCATGTAGTATTCATAGGCTTGAGGAGCAGTATAAGGCTATTCAGCCCATCCAGTCTACTCCGCCATTCAATCATGGTTGATATATCTTCCCTCTTAACACAATTCTTCTGCCTTCGCCCTATAACCCAACACCCTTACCACTCAAGAATCCGTCAATTTCACCTTCAAAAGTGTCTGGCCTCCAGAGCAGTCTGTAGCAATGGAATCCACAGATTTGCCACCCTCTGACTAAAGAAATTTCTTATCTCCTTTCTGAAGGTACGTCCTTTTATTCTGAGGCTATGGCCTCTGGTCCTAGATTCTCCCATTAGTGGAAACATCCTCTCCACATTCACTCTATCCAGGCCTATAGTGGCACATATTTGAAAATTTCTACCCTGGAAGTTTGTTCGTTCTCTGTGTGACCACATGCCTTTCATCCCACACTCCAAAAATGTACAGGTTTAGAGGTTAATTGCCTTTGGTAAGCTGTAAAATTGTCCCTAGTATGTAGGATAGTGTTAGTATACGGAGTTATTGCTGGTCGGCGCAAACTTGGTGGGCCAAAGGGCCTGTTTCCACCGTGTATCTCTAAAGTTTAAAGAGTCACACAGAGAGTGGTGAATCTGTGGAATTCTCTGCCACAGAAGGTAGTTGAGGCCAGTTCATTGGCTATATTTAAGAGGGAATTAGATGTGGCCCTTGTGGCTAAAGGGATCAGGGGGTATGGAGAGAATACAGGTACGGGATACTGAGTTGGATGATCAGCCATGATCATATTGAATGGCGGTGCAGGCTCGAAGGGCCGAATGGCCTACTCCTGCACCTATTTCTATGTTTCTATGTTTCTATGAGTCATACAGCACCGAAACAGGCCCTATTAAATTTCCTCTTTGACCTTAAACCTATGCATATTTAATGTTTATGTCAAAAACATATGGAAAGATTTCTGGATATTAAGGGAATCTAGCAATGAGGAGAATGCAGGAAAATAGCAAGCAGTGCTTAAAAAGTCTGCCTTGAATGAGCTCAAAGGGTCAAGTGAGCCATCCCTTCACCCATTTCTTATGAAGCTATGCTCCTTACGTTTTCTCAAACTGACTGCCTTTCCATTTCTGATAGAATTTGCAGCCTGTACAGAGCACACAACTCTCCAATGAAACAGACAACAAAATTGTACATAGTGTCTGCAGTCCACAAATATCTCAAAATATCCTCTTAACTTCGACTTAAATGCCACTTTTCCGGTTGCGTACCCAAGATTTGTTTGGTTCAATTGGTTCTAATCAGCACGCTCCAAGTGAAATCCACCTGCAGCGCAAATTATCACTGAAACTGAAATGCAAATTGCACCAAGCAGGGATTGAGATTCCAGTCTTTAATGCTGGTTTACAAAGCTCTGCAGCTCCACCCACAAACCGTCACACATGCTGATTAATTAATGAGCAAGGCCACTTTCAGCACCGATGCTCAACAAACCTTCAAATGTTTTGTGTTATAAAAATTAAGAAAATACTGGAAAACTTGACAAACATAGAGCAATGAAGTGGTTGAGCTTTCTTTCTTTATTTAATTCTCTTACAATCAGACTACTCACAGATGGAGTAAGCAGCTATTCAAAGTGCTCATTTTATGTTCAATTCAATTTTCTCGTCGATTGTAGCAACTGCACCAAGGTCATCACTCAAACACGTCAAGATTACATTTAAGAATGCAAGCAAAGATAAATAATTGAGTGCTTGGTACAAGGTTAACCCAGCAGTTCACAACACACGCCACAGATTACTGGTGGCCCTTCTCAGAATCACAATTACCAGCTACCATTTTGCTGGATTCATTTGCCACTGCCTTGACATTGGGTATGGACCAGGGGCAGCTAACCACCAATGTTCCAGCGTGGCTCGCAGCTCTGCAGCCCGGTTCATTATGCAGCCACTGGAGTGAGAAGCCACTGTTGGAGAATTAGACCCGTGTGCCAGGGACAATATTGGAATCTGTAATGTTTAGTAATAATGGTTCAGAGCACTTAGAACATAAAGGATCAAGCAGAAAGACCATGGATTTATGCAAATGAGATTAACCATGACAAACTTGTTAAGATTTTAGTTTATGAAATGGATCTGGACCAGCATGTTAACTCAACAGTCAGTGATGCTTCCTCACCTCTCCAAAGACCCAGGTTCATTTCTGACCTTGGGCATTAGCTCAGAGGAGGTTATAGTCTCTAACTGCAAGGAGCTCCAATTTGCTCCCAACATCCCAAGCAAACGCTGGTACAATAATTGGGTATTGCAAATTACCCCTTAAATGTAGGTTAATGGCAAAAAAAATCAAATGGTAGCTGGGGGGATAAATGAAAAATAAGTTGCAGTGGTAGAAAGGAAAAAGGGGGTAGAAGTAATTATAACACATTCTCATTTAAGCAGCTGGAAAAGATGTCCACAATTTCAAAGAAACTTCTAAAAACAAAAGACATGCCATGTACCTCAGCAGGTCAGGCAGCATCCCTGGGTACAGGGATAGATAACATTTTGAGTTGGGACCCTTCTTCAGACTGATTGTGGGAATGGGGAAGAAAGCTAGAAGATAGAGGAGCAGGACAAAGTGTGGCAGGTTTTTCCTAGTTAACTGAAATGGGGACCAGCTGGGTTGTGGCACGTTCACTCAGCAATGCCCAAGATCTGGGAGATCCATGGATCGTGCTCCCCTGTCAGACTCTGGACAGGAGCAGCCAGTAGCAGGAGAGAAAAAAAAAGGTCAAGGGAGCATTTAATTGGCATATGTACCAACAATGGAGCAATCAAATTCTTACTTGCAGCAACATTGCAGACCTGTAAACACAATAAACATAGATAATACATAAACATTTTCAATAAAATACCTTGCTGCAACCAAAGAGAGTCCATAGTCCACAGTCGAGGTTAGTGTTGTGCAGTAGTCAAGAGCCTGATGGTTGTCATGAAGTAGGTATTCTTGCACCAGGTGCTCACTGCTTTCACACTCCTAAACCTTCTTCCCGATGGCAGGAGTGAAATATGAGTGTGGTTAGATTGGTGTGGGTCCTTGCTGATGATTGCTGCCTTTTTGAAACGGGGCGTCCAAAAGATCCCTTTGATGCTGATGTCGTCCATACCCGTGGTGTACCAGGCAATCTCCAGCATTTTCTGTAATCTCCTTTGCTCTTGAGCGCTCAATGTACCGAACTAGACCGCAATGCAATCAGCCAACATGCTCTCTACCATTTACCTGTAGAGGTTCTGGAGAGTATTTGTCGCAGTTCAGAATCTCTCCAATCTTCTCAGGAAGTGGAGGCATTGATGGGCTTTCTTTATGATTCCATCAATGTGCTGGGCAGATGATAGGTCAGATCTTCCAGGGATGCTGCCTGTCCCGCTGAGTTACTCCAGCTTTTTGTGTCTATCTTCGGTTTAAACCAGCATCTGCAGTTCCTTCTTACACAGAGATCACATCCCCTGTTGATCTATTGTAGCAGCAGGTAAATTGTAATGGATCCAGGTCATTGCTAAGATAGGAGTGGATATGCATCATAACCAACCTCTGAAAGCATTTCATCACGGCGGACATTAGTGCCACCGATCAATAGCCATTCACATGTATCACCTTCCTCTTCGTGGGCACCCATACTAGGATGTCCTTTTAAAGCAGGTAGGAACCTTGGATCTTAGTAATGAGAGGTTTAAGATGTCTGCAAAAACTCCAGTAAATTCATTATCTGAAATCTTGCTGAATGGAATTTGCGGCCAGTTTCAATGAGCATCATCTGGATAAAGATGCAAACAAGTACTACTCTGCATTGATGAAGCAAGGTGCTGCTTGCATTCTGTAGCTTGCACGGCACACTTCACAGCAAATAACTCATGTCTTCACTGACATGCATCCAAAAGTACTGGCTGTTGGATTCCCGTAACAAGTCATAGCTAGAGCCTGCAGGAACAGTCATAACATTGCAGCATCCAACTCGTTTCACAATTAAAAGCAATCATAGAGACGAAAGCAACATAATAGTAGCTCAAATCAACTCATGTTTTTCTGATCGTCTTTTTCATGGGTCCATCAATATCGAAGAGAAAATCTTTTAATTAACAAAGTTTATTGGTGGAGAGTTTGGCATATCAATGTGTTTAGGACTCAATGTAAAAAATGTTTTTTTCTTTTTATAATGTTTGCTACATAAAGTTACTTCATTCAAGGCAGCAACTGAATTACATCTAATCATATTCGTATTTACATGAAGTATCATCAACCTCAAGTTAACGGCTCTGTTTGCATTGCTATTTTATACGGTTCACTACATTATCATTACATGTTTCACTTCAGTCATATACAATCCAGGCAATTTTCATCTGGTATCGAAGATTTGCAGTAAGCATTAAAATACAGGTCAATCTGCATTGCATCTCTGGTAGTGGTTACCACATGAGTTAAAGAAATTATATCAGTTACACTAATTAGTGGAGCTTTTCACTCTCACATCCGTCAAAGGAAGTGGTTGAACCCAAAATCAGAAGTGTTTTTTTCTAAAATGTTAAGTGATTGTCTTTTCCTTCTTCAGAAATCATTGCTGATAAAGTGTGGCGAAGGTGTAAGATATGCAAATAGTAATCTCATGAACAAGAGTAGGCAAAACTTTAAAATAACATCTTGTTTATTCATTGTTCAGCATCTCATTTTATATTGCAGGCCAATGCTTGCAAATACCTTAATGTTAATGGGAGCTCAGTACAACATCTCTCATCTGCAGTATTGCGTGCAATTATGGTTTCCTTACCTAAATGTGCAGGTGTGCAAAGATTCACTGGACTGGTTTCCAGTTCTTATGGCAGGACTGCCAAAGATGAGGTTGAGGAGGCTCTATTCCTCAAAAACAGATGATCGTATTTAGAAAAACAGATGATCGTGTTGAAATGCACCAAATGTTTTAGGAAGACTCAATGGGATACTTATGGGGAGGATGTTTCCCCTGACTGAGGAATCAAAAATCAAGAGTCAGAGACTCCAAATGAGCAGGCCATCCAGGACCGAAACAAGAAAAGTCATGAATTTTATAAACCTCACAGGTCACCCTCAACCTCCAATGCTCCAGTGAGAATAAGCCCAATGTATCATATGTCTCCTTACAGCTGCAGCCTCCATTCCATGCATCATTTGGGCAAAGATGCAAGCAAGGTAAGTGCTTTGAGATAAAGCCATGTCCCTGATTGATATGCTACTGCAGTTCAATTATTTATTGGTCAATGGGAGCATGGAACTTAAAATGGAACTTCACCTTCTTGCATTTGAGGCAGCAGAAATTATGTAACGCCCTCCAGGCGCTGTAGTCGAGGGCTGTGAGGTCTACCCCTCCACCAGGGGGACGGAGGACAGTGCAGTCGAACATGACGTGCTGCGCCGTTTGCTGGTGAACTGAACTTCACCCATCTGCCAAGATCTGACTATGAAATTTAAGATGATCCCTGGCATAATTGAAGCACAAACTATTTGATACATTATTAAACTACTGGAATGTCTTAGAATCATGCTTTCAATGGTCACTGCACTGGAACAAAAATTCACAAAAATTGACAATTACAAATTAAGGGCATCAATTGTCTAGCAATCTTTCTACAGAGAAGCATTTTGGTTCTCCTCAATATCTCTCAACCACTTTGCCCATATTCAGAATGTTAGCAGAGTCTTTGATGAATCTCTCACCTTAAATAAAACTTAAGCAGCTTACAGCCAATAATCAAACATCATTGGGATGGACGGGGTCAAGTGGAACACTGGCTGGATCTTGAATCAAAAAAAAAGGCCAGCAATTATTTTAGCAGCCAGCCAAAGGGGTGATCAACTCCTGTCAGATGGAGGGGTCAACCTGCCCAGCAAGAAGAAGGACCTTCTGTACTAATCAGATCAGCCACACAGATACGCAAGCAGGATGCTAATCACTCAGCAGGTGCTCTACCCATGTCTGCCGAATGATGGGAATGTACTGCAACCGGCTCACTAAATATGCATTCCCACATGGAAATCTTTTGGTCACGCTGTATATGCTCAGACACTGGATCAAGGATCAGCTTTTAGTGTAACACTGCACCAGAAAATTTGCAGATCTGTAACTGACACACAGACTATATCAATTTACGGTGCTAAAAAAACTCCTTGTCAAATGATCAAATATTTAAACCATAACTCTGTATCATCAGAAAAACAAGGCCATATTTGATATACCGTAACCTTTACACAATCAACTTTGGATAGAGATTACTTTATTGCAATGATTATAAACATACTTGTATATGTTACATTGCACACTGTGTACATGGCTTCTGGCACACTATTACTAGCAATGCAAGACATTAGTTATTTTCAGGAGGGAATTTGAAGGTTGAGTACACATGGGGTGTGTTTCAAAAATATTAATTTAGTTGTTCTTGGGACAATTCCCCACCGACACGGGAAGACCAGCTTTCCCCAGAGTTAAAATCCCCCTCTTGTTAATGCTTTCAGTCTCAGTCAAGATTAATCCATTGTTTTATGAATACAGTTTTTTCACCCAATTTCCACATGTGCCACTTTTAAAGTTTTTAATTTTAGAGATGCAGTTTGGAAACATATCCTTCAGCCCACCAGGTCCATACCAACCAGCAATCCTCACACATTAACACTGTCTTACACACACTAGGGACAATTTATACCGAGCCAATTAACTTGCAAACTTGTACCTCTTTGGAGTATGGGAGGAAACTGAAGATCTGAGAAAACCCACTCGGCCATGGGGAGAACGTACAAACTCCATACAGACAGCACCTGTAGTCAGGATCGAACCCAGGTCACTGGTGCCGTAAGGCACCAACACTCCAGCTACGCCACCGTGCCGCCCTTTTTTTCTGAACAAAAGTATAACTATGAATAACAATCAATTTAAAATTGGAAATTTGTTACTTTTGAGCAAAAATGGCTCACAGGTTCATCAGCACAGCTATCTCAGACAGAAGATTAATGCTGGAGCAGCGATGTACTCAAACACAAATACTTGGGCGAGCTCCATACACAAGAGTCAGCGCTGCCAAATAGAGAGAAACACCATTTGGTGTTTTGAAATAAATGTTCTACAATGGAGTTTAAACATTGTTCTTAAGACCACTGGCACCCATGAACACGTTCTGTACCATATTGATACAAGACACAGCTTGTCTGGCTGAAGTTTGAGCATTTACAAATTTAAATGCAAATGACAATGAACACCACTTTCAAAAAGGCCCATGTTATTTATCACAGCACTAAAAAACACTTTTAAATGTCCAAAGCACTCACACCACATTAAATATTCCTATGAATAAATTGACTGCTTTATTGCATATACAACAGAACTGCCCCATCAGATTAAATTACAAAAAAAGTGATCTTTGTATTATAGTCATTCGTAATGTTCCAAATTTGAGGACAGATGTTTCATCGACCCCAACATGGTAATGTTTTTCCTACAAAGATGAGAGGCAACAAATTACATTTGCATGGTGATAATAACGCGTTAAGTGGTAGATCAAACGAAACCAGGAGAATCAGCATGGCTCAAAACTGTTACATGTTTTCATAGCGCCATCTGTTCTTTCAATAACAGATTCAAGTACAAGTACAGTTCTTTCCTTGTAAAACGCCACAGAAACGCTGGCTGCAAAAGAGCCAATTCCCATCCTTCACTACTTCAAATCTGCTGAACAAGTAGTGAACATTGTTCAGGAAAAAGGTGTGGATTTGAGATTCATCTTTCAGAGACTGAATGCACTTAGCATCAGAGTCCTACATCATTTGCCCCAACTTACCCATGCATTCTAACTTGTCCCATACATTAGTCCTACCTTCCCACACTTGGCCCATCCCTCTAAACCTTTCCTACTCATGTACTCGTCCAAATGTCTTTTAAACAGTGTTATAGTAACTGCCTCAACTGCAGCTCTTTCCATATATCTACCACCGCTCTCACCTTAAACTTTGCTCTGTGCTCTGATTTTCGATTCTGCTACTCTAGATAAAAGACAGTATTCACCCCATGGTTTTATGCACTCCCTCTCATGATTTTATACACTTTTTATTTTACAGTTGTATACAATTACAAAGCCTGGTCCTAACACAGTAAAGTACCTCAACTTTCAGTACATCCGAGGGGTCAAGTTCCAAAGAACATGAACAAAAACTTGGCCTGGCCTCTTGCTCAACTCATTCATTCCCTAATCTATAATACTCATGCACAGAAGTCATCTATCCCAAATGGCAGAAACTAAAGTCCCCAGGAAAGTCCTCTGTAAACACCAACTTTACAGTCCCTGTAAAGACCAACTTTCCCACAAGAAATGCAACAGAAGGACACCCAGATTGTCCTAGGATAGTGCTAACATGCAGGACAACTGGATTTTGAATGACTTAACATCTAGCCAAACCTGCAGTACAATTGCAGAGGAATAAAAGGGCAAATCACTAATTTAAAATAATCTTTTGCCAAAACTGAATTACACATGAACATCCACTTTAATCAAAAACTATGCTCCCAAAACACAATTCATTTTTCTTTTAACCAGGTTCTAAACACAAGCACATCTTAAACTGACATTGCAGTTATTAATCTCAGATGCAGTGCTGCCATAGGTTGCTTTCACTACCCAGTTGTGAATGGTTTCCAAAGACATGGGAACAGAATTATAGCTGAGAGTTTAATCAAAACCACAACTTCCTTATCTTTGCACTCAACTGAGCTTTATGCCAAAATTACATTACGAGTTAGGCACACACTGCATGTTGAATGCCACTATGATACAAACCAATGTCTGTGATAACACCATGCATATTTTGCCAACATGAAGCAGAGGGGAATAATAGTTTGATGTATCCCCCTAAATTACCTTTTCATTAAAATTATATATTTTTTATTAAAATTGATCTGTCAAATCTTAGAATGTGGTGAGATGACACACTTTTTCATTGTTGCAAAATATCAATATTTTGTTATTAGCATTTTCCTGGCAGACAGGACTAAGTGCCGACCGATGTGATAAGGAAAAGTGAAATTTATTTAAGGGGCTGCTGGAGTTTTGTCACAGGAAGTGGTTGAAGCAGAAACTGTCACACGTTTTGAAAAATAAAATTGGATAAAATATTGTAGCAGGGAAGGATGCAAAGCTGTGAGGAGATAACAGTAGATAGACACAAAATGTTGGAGGAACTCAGCGGGACAGGCAGCATTGCTGGAGAGATGTGGGTTTGATCTCGAAACGTCACCCATTCCCTCTCTCCAGAGATGCTGCCTGTCCTGCTGAGCAAAGATACTAGAGGAACAAGATGGACCACTCTGTTGAAATCGCCTATACTGAAGTGTAGTATGCAAAGGAGCCATTTTAGTAGGCAAAATCCGCCGTTCAATATGCCTCCCGCAGTGCAATCAGTGTTTTGGGGGAACAGTATGTGTGATGATACCATTAAAATGCACAATATATCTCATCTATCAATTCACAGATTTTTGTTATTTTTCTTTTTAAATGGTTCTGCAAGTTTCTGCCTACTAAAATGGTGCCTTAATGTACTACGGTTTTTGGGGTCGAGTGGTCTATCTTGTTCCTCTAGTATCTTTGCTGCCGAGTTCCTCCAGCATTTTGGGTCTATCTTTGGTTTAAACAAGCATCTGCAGCTCCTTCATACACAGATAACAGTAGTTTCCGAATTTAAATATGGATATCTGGCAGTGACACGATGGAGTGAGCGAGATCCTTCTGTGTTCCAGTTGACTATGATATTTCTGATGAGTTAAAATGGATCAGCCAGCAAACAAATATACTAACCCTTAGCATAATCAAAACAGCTGAATTTCTTCTTCTTTTAGATCAAGGTTCTTAAATTAGTCAGACGATTGAAAAATTTATCACCAGAGCCTCTTCAACGTCTCTCAACCTTTGCGTGCAAATAATAAAAAATAACTGAGGGTGCTGTCCCCCAGAAGAACATTGCAACAGATGTGCACACCAATACTGAATGCATGATCACTCCAAGCGTCAGAGTTGCTGTCCTTGAATCTTCCTTGCAGTGCTCAGGTAGTGAATGCAGCAGCACATTATAGAAATGGATAACATTTGCTTAGGGATAGTTCATAGTGTAAAGGATGAATGCTTGCCTTCTCTGGACATATACTCCGTCTGAGTAAGAACAAGAAGCTATGTCACATATTAGTGTACAATTGAAAGCAGTGAGGTTGGGGGCTGGGCAGGTGATTTTATGCTTCCTGGTTGAATACTCTCCAAGACACACTTGACAGCTATGAGACAAAGAGGAGCACAAGGTGCTCAGAATTCTAAACTAAGAGTAAATAAACTCACAAAACACTTTCATTTGCTGAAAACAAACATAACAAGTGAACAGTCATAATGAGAACACAACTGCAACTTGAAGGTCTCACTTTAGAAATACACTGCAGAAACCATCAGACTACATGGTGAATAAACTAATTGACAAGAGACAGATAAGTCCCAGCCATGACCAATGCAACTTACAGCATGTTTGGTGAAGAGATGGCAATGGTGTTCATTTGGACAGGTGAAGTAGTTGGTTTATGGTAGACCAAAAAGCATGGTTCAGAACTGGAAAATTGAGAGGCCTTTCCTTTTCTTGCAGATTAGAGTAGAGCTTATGAAAAATAATGGGCATCCAGGATTGTAGCCAGATGGATCAGGAGCAGTCAACAAATTGACAATTCAGAACAGTGGTCAGCTAAAGATTAATTGCTTGGGGGCTGGTGTCAGTGGTCAGGGAAGCAGATTGCTGAGGGAGTAGTGCATTGCATGCTTTTGGACATCACAGCAGGAGCCTCATGTCCCCTCTGTATCAAACATACAGGAGCTCACGATAAAAGCAGACGATAGGCATCTCTGATGAAAAGTCCCAACTTGAAACGCCACCTATTCGTGTTCACCAGAGATTGCTGCCTGACCCGCTGAGTTACTCTAGCACTGTGTTTTTTTTAGATGATAGAAATCTCGTGAAGTCCCACTTCATTGAAGCTCAACGTTTTCCTGCTGAAATTCTAACAGTGCATAAATGGTCAGCAGTCCACTTTCTAGATTTGTAAGTCCTTTGGGACTAATGCTTAATTCAGAGTCCTCACTTTTTACCTTATTACCTTCCACATCCACCACATTGTCATTTGTCATTTCCACCAGCTGTAATGGTATCCACCACGAGGCACATAGTCCCCTCCCCACCCCTTTCCACCTGCTGCAAGGACCACTCTCTCGGTAACTCACCTGTGCACTCATTACTTCCCACCCACCCCTCCCTGACCCTTTCCCATTGAAACCACTGAAAATTCATCTTATTTCTAACCCAGGAATCAAAACAGATATTCCAGGTGCGGTATAATTCACAGGAACCTTCTCCAACCTTATCTAGCTTTTGGTACTTCCGATGTGACCTTCATTACATTGGCGAGACCAAGCACAGACTAGGCGATTGACTTGCAGAACATCTGTGTTCTGTCTGCAATGGCCTGTTGCACATCATTTCAAATAATTCCATTCCCATACCAATCTGTCCATCCACAGCCTTCTCCACTGCCAGGATGAGGTCCAGTGCAAACTAGAGGAACAATACTTCATGTTCTGCATGAGTAGTCTGTAAACCCAATAATATATGAACATTGAATTCTTCTATTTCAGGTATCTACCTGTATTCCTCATTCTCTCTGTAAATCTATGTCTGCTCCTCTCATTTCAGATCGTCTTCCCATTGCTCTGGATTCCAACATCTGCCATCTCTTGTGTCTAACAACTTAATGGATCTACCTTTCCAATGAGAGTTTGTCAAACTGATGAATCAGGGATGAATGCCTTTATTTACCAATGCATTGCAATTAGAATAGCAATTTGCACAAATCAATAAGATCCAGGCAACATTCAAATCTAAACGATAAGTTTTGCACAGCATTCTTACCACACCAATGCGAGCAGATAATGATGACTGATAGACAAAGTCTAATCTAGGGTATTGAAGGGATAAGGGGATAGTGCAGGAAGATGGCACTACAGTAAAAAGTTCAGCCTTGGATCTTTGAATTGAAATGCGGATAAGGGCAAAATAATCTGCTCCTGCTTCCGTTCCATGACCACCCTATTCTCCATGGTTAACAGCATAGAAATTAGATAAAGAGCTACCAATTGGAAAGTACCTTGAGAGTCAGTTCCATGGAGAAAGTTTGAGTCATAGCATAAATGTTGAATGAACGTCGATCAGCGGAAGCCTACTATCAGATTTTTTTTAAAATATGAGCAGGCCCATTGAACCATTGGGGCATCTATGGCACAGATGGGCTTTCAAAAATCATGTTTGTTCCTCAAGCAGCGCAGCTGAAGTGGGTCTAAACTGCAATAGATCAACCGCACACTTTGTCTCCAGATTCTCAATGGTAATCAGGTTGGCAGACAGTGCTGGCTTAGTCAACACTGACCACGTATCACAAATGAATTAAAACAAAGCAATCATAACGTGTATGATAGTAAATCTGCATCCTAACTTCTTGCCCTGTATAATCTCTCTCCACCACACCTAGTAAACAGGATTGTCTTAGAATAATCACAACATTTTCAACTCAACAGATGACTCAACCAGATAAATATTTATTCAAGTTGTATTAAGAATGCCAGATAATATGCTAACAACATATTACTGAAGTTAATCAATTGCTCTCAACTTTTTACTGCATAGGTTCTCAAGATTCAGATGCCCTCGGGAGGCAAAATCCTTTGTATTGCAAGTCTTTTACTCACATATGGTTAAATTACTTTTTCCAAATGGCATTAAGTGACATGAGCACATTAGCACGTCAGTCACAGACTTCCTCCGTGAAAGACACTAATGAACCTACCAAATTCTAACAGCCACAACCCTATTGCTGCAATCTTTTTCCTGATTTCAACCAACAAATTACCCCTTTTATCAACTTCAGATTCACCAAGTTTCCATGGTGGGATTTGAACTCTTAACCTCTTGTTTTGAGCCCAAAACCATAATTACTACCGTCACATTCTTCTTAGCATTTCAAGTGAACAAACGTAGCATTTTTTTAATGCTTTCAGCTCCGAGCCTTTCAGTCTAAACAACCTTTACAAATTCTACAGAAACTGATGAATACATAGATTTGCTTGCTCAAACCCAGTAATTTTTGAAAATATCTCTTTAATAAAGCAGTAGTATTTTAATGTACAAAAGTATAAAGCTAGTTGCCACGACATTTCTTGAAGATAACTTCATGCAGTGGTAATAAGAATGTTAGCACACCAGGAATATTAATTGACCAGCCTCCGACTGAACCTGCCAACAACAGAATGGCGACACAACTTGTACTCGGTCTACCTGGATATCGTATAAAGACTGAGGTGCCTACTCCACTGAAACTTGCTGCCCAACCATTTCAGCATTAAATGTCAATACCTTGCTCTTGTCCTTGCCTCATTACCTGTTGAATTACAGAGGGTGGCCTAATGTAAATTTCAAGCTGTACCATTAGATGCCACTGCCAATGCTTAATGAAAAGATTTTTGCCATTTTTTCCCTCTGCAAATTCAACAGCAAAAGTAAAAAAAGTCAAAATAAATTAATATTTTCACTAAGAATGACTCTACCTATGCTTTTAAAGAGATCTTGTATTTCTATGGCACCTTTTCAAACTCTCAAATGCTTGACAGTCAGCGAGTCATGTCTCGCTCCCTGTAGTAACAAGGAACTGCAGATGCTGGTTTACAGAAGAAGACACAAAGTGCTGGAGTAACTCAGCAGGTCAGGCAGCATCTCCGGAGAACATGGATAACTGACATTTCAGGTCAGGACCCTTCCTCAGACTGATTGCAGGGGGGGGGGGGGGGGGGGGGGGGGGGGGGAGAAAGCTGGAATAGGCTAGCTGCCAGTTTTCTTTCCACTAACACCTTCCCCTCCACCACCCAACAATCAGTCTGAAGGTTCCCACCACAAAACATTACCTATCCTTGTTCTCCAGAGATGCTGTTTGAGCTGCTAAATCACTCCAGCACTTTGTGTTCTTATGTGTGTTATTCCCTGCCTGATTAAATCCTTCCCATCTCCAAACTTTTAGCTTAGTTACTTGTAGTAATGTTTGGAAGCATGCCATATCTCACCCTTGAGACGAACCATCTGCTTCTGAGGAACTTAGACAAAGTTGGGCAGTGGGGAGAGGCACGGAAGCCCTGCATGCTAAGAGCCAGATCTAACTGCTCCATCTCCTCCCCCATCTCAGACATTAACGCAAACAATCTTGTATCACCATTTTGGCACAGAGGAACGCATCCCTGACATGAATTCCAAGATTGTGGTCAATTAAATTGTTTTGGTTCTTGAAGTTGGCACTGGTGCAATGGTTACCAAAAAGGGCAAACACATTGCCAACAGCCCTCTGGGAAATGCTGCTGGAATGCAAAACATTCACTTCTAATTTAATGCCATGTGTTTTGATTTGCATTTCTTCATCCTTACATTAGAACAAACAATTTTAAATATGCTTTGATGTCAAAGCAGAAGCTACTCAAAATGCAGGGACATACTATAACACAGAGGATACATTCTTTCACAAAATTAGTTCCTTTTTATATAATTTAATCCAAACAAAGCAAACAAATTTAATAAAAGTTTTAACACACATTCCATCGATAGGTCATTTGATAAAGCTTGTGGAGATCCTGCCTCATAGCTCCACAAACCCTAGTTTGATTCTGAAGTCCAACGTGGAGTTTAAGAGTCAAGAGTGTTTTATTGTCATATGTCCCAAAATGGAACAATTAAATTCTTATTTCCAGCAGCACAAGAGATCTGTAAACATAGCACTCGGTAGACATCCATAATAAACATAAAAAGTTCAATATATAAAAACAAAAAGTATAGTGTAAAGATGCAGCACGGTGGCACAGCTGCAGAGTTGCTGCCTTCCGGCCCTTGCAGCGCTGGGGACCCGAGTTCAATCCCGACTACGGGTGCTGTCTGTACGGAGTTTGTACACTCTCCCCGTGGCCTGCATGGGTTTCCTCCGAGATCTTCGTTTTCCTCCCACACTCCAAACGATGTACAGGTGTGTAGGTAAGTGGCTTGGTAAATGGCAGGTGTGAAATGAGTGTGTGGCCATGATGGCGTGGGTCCCTGATGATGCTGGCTGCCTTTGAGGCAGCGACTCCTGTACATCCCTTCAATGGTGAGAATTCAGTACCCATGATGGACCAGGCAACGTTAACCACTTTTTGCAACCTTCGTTCCCGGGTGAACGTTTGCATGTTCGTCCCGTAAACAAATGGATTGTCCCACACGTCCCAAAGATGTGCAGGGTGTGGGAGGTTAATTGGCCATTGTAAATTGTACAATTTACTTGCATAAAGGGCGATTTGCAGTGAGTCACTGGGTATGGGAAGAACCCACATGGTATGGGGCCATTTCTATACTATGATTCCAAATATTCTGCAGTAAAACAGAGTTCCCAACCAGTTCACTCCTCCTGGAACTCCACTCCAAATGCCACTCCTCCCCATTCCAAGTTCCGTGACCCCACCCCCCCAGCCGAGGGTTCGCACCACTCACCACCAGGGACCGCCACAGGACACCCCTGACCCGACCCCCTCACCCTACCCCAGCCCCCACTCCTCCTTCGGGGTGGTCTGAATACCCAGCAAAACTCACGGCAACTCATCCATCCATTTGGGGTCCATGAGGCGTGCCTTCAAAGAGGCCTTGAGATGGCAGTGGAACCGCTCCACCAACCCATTAGACTGTGGATGATACGCCATTGTCGTGTGGTGAAGCTGTGTCCCCAACAGGCGAGCTATTGTGAACCACAGCTCAGACTTGAACATGGCAGCCAGGTCCTAGGAAATGTCCAGCGGCACCCCGACACGGGCAATCCAGTGGCCCACGAGAGCGCAAGCACACGGCAGGGCAGAAGTGTCCACGATCGGAATGGTCTCCGGCCACTGCGTAAAATGGACCACCACCTTCAGAAGACGCGAGGCACCCGGGATGGAGGCAGTGCCCCCACAATATCCACGTGAACATGTTCAAAGCGCCGGCGAGGCACTGCAACCTCCTGCACTGGCGCCTGGACGTGCCGCTGCACCTTTGGTGTTTGGCACGGAATGCACGCCCGGGCCCAACGACCGACTTGCTTCCGCAACCCATGTCACACGAAACGTGCAGCCACCATCACGACCGTCGCACGGATAGACGGGTGGGCCAATCCATGAATGACATTGAAAATCCGGTGACGACAGGCAGCCGGGACAATGGGCCGCGGCTGCCTCGTGGAAACGTCGCACAGGACAGTAACGCCGGAGAGACCCAACGGCACGTCGTCCAGCACCAAACCAGAAACCGCAGTTCGATAGGCTGGTATCTCCTCGTCCACCAGTTGCGCCGCAGCTGATGCAGAATAATCTATGCCCAGGGCCACGTCGAGGACGGCCTCATTAGCTGGGCGGGACAGGGCGACAACAACCAGGTTACATCTGCTATTTCTTCTCATCTCACCTCAAATGGTCAATCCGTTACTTCAAAGCCACGACCGCTGGTTACAGGCACCCAAGCAGGAGAAATACTACCTTTATTTCAAAAACAAACTTACTTCGGAATAAAATATATATACAAAATAAACATTTTGTCATACATTCTCAGTGTCATACACTGTAGACCTATCTTTACACAATACACCCTTGCCACTCATGTGGTCCCTTGTGGTGATATCCCTTCCCTTGTTTGAGGGGTGTCCCCACCAGGACTCAGATCTTCAATGTCCAACAGCGGAAGGACCCTGGACTGTGGTCCTCCCCTGCAAAGCCTTGCCGTTGGCTGCACTAAGCTGCAATGAGTCCTTCAGCACGTACTCCTGCAGTCTGGAATGGGCCACTTGGCAACATTCCCTGATGGACATGATTCGATCTTCAACTTCCAAGGAATTGGTTATTGTTTTTTTTCCCTTCTGTACTACTCATGACCTAAAAAATACTGTAATTCTGTGCTTACAAGTTAATTAAAACCCAAATGTTCTTATTGAAAAAACTATTCACAGTGAGACGGCACAAGTCAATCTCATTCAAATACTTAAAACACTGCTTGCAGCCTGCAACGTGACCGACTCCAGCTAGTCAAGTCTCATGACTGCCATGTATTTGAAAACCCATGTCCGGTACCCAACTCAATACCCAATCAACCTCCTCGAGGTTGTTAGACAAGTTTCACAAGTGTTTGGTGGCATTTGCAACAGCAGCGTGTTAGCTCCCAATGTGGGATGCTCCATTCAGCTCTCCAAATTAAAATCGGTAAGTGATGACAGGAGAATAATTTACATTAAAAGTCACACACTACCATGGGAGGGGCGAGAGGGATTAAACATAGATCAAAAGAAGAACCAGCAGTATAACTCTGAATATCTGTTCTCAGACAATCTGGAAATCCTAACTGTTTGGCATCTGGCTCATCAGGTAATATTTGCTACACTTTCACTTTTTATCAAATGGGATCCATTTCCACTCTCCAGGGTCACTGGAAAATGAATTATATAACTGTTAGCTTATAAAGCTGAACAAATATGTGTAGTATTAATAGAAACAAGATCCTGTTGTCTGGAAAATCTGCCTGTCCAGCACCCAAGTATTGTGGATGATTAGAATTTTATTATACTTGACTTTTTTTTAATTTTTAAAGTGAACAACCATTTCAAATCCACCAGAACACTTCAGTTTCTCCTGCTCGTTCCCATTTCAATCACTGTGACAGCAGTTCAGAAACACACGCCGTGAGAGACACCTTTCCCTTAGTGAATGGCACATGCAGACATCAAGGCATTGCAAATCTCACGCTGCGAATTGGAATGGCCAAGCTTAGGGGAAAGGGATAGCACAGAGATGGTAATCTCATTCTCTCCTGGATCATTCTACGGCCATGTCACAGAATTTGACTTAACAGGGAATTTATTTGGAGGATCAATCTTTTGTCAATTGCTTCAGTTGCCATATACACATTTGTTCAGTATTCTACTGACAGCCACAGGTTATCATGATTGACATCATCCGTTAAGGTGCATACCAGAGCTTCATACCATAGCTGCAGTTTGCCTTTGCGTGTGGAGGAACAGTTGGGAAACACATGATGAGCGTTTGACGGCATTGGGCCTGCATTGGCTGGAATTTAGGACGGTGGTGGGGACACACACACGCACGCCTCATTGAATCTTACTGAATTGTGAAAGATCTAGATAGAGTAGATGTGAAGCGGATGATTCCACTAGCAGGAGAGTATAGGACTAGAGGGCACAGCCTCAGAATAAAACTACTGACCTTTGAAAAGGAGATGAGGAAGAATTTCTTTAGTCAGATGGTGGTGAATCTGTGAAATTCATTGACACAGACGGCTGTGGAGGCAAAGTCATTGGATATTTTTGAGGCAGATATTTACAGATTCTTGAGTAGTAAGGGTGTCAAGGGTTTATGGGGAGATGGCAGGAGAATGGAGTTGAGGGGGAAAGATGAATCAGCCTTGATTGATGGGCCAAATGGCCTACTTCTGCTCCTATGAACTTATGAAATAAGGTACATCCCACAAACCTGTGTTTACCTGGACATTCTCTTCCATCAACCTCAATGACTAGAACAGGCATGCAATCTGATAAATGCCACAGTATTACTCTACCACCAACACATGTGCTTCCAAGTTGTTAATGTCTCAACATACTTACATGATCTGTACATTTCAATGAAATATTAAGTTCATAGAAACTACAGCCCACATTTTGTTGCCATAATGCTGTTGGAACTTGGATCGCTGTCCTTAAATGGGAGCAATTTCAAAACTTCTGGGCACGCACAAATCTCAAAAGCTGCAGCTGGTAATTGAGCCAGCTTTCACTGCCTGCTCTGGTTCACAGTTAAAGCAACACATTTTTCTTTCCCCAAAATCTCTTCAAATATAAAGATTGCATAAAACTTTAAAATTAAATTCCACTTGCCAGTACCAAATTTAATCAGGTGTTTCTTTGTTGGAAGTGCAATTTGATCAGCACCAGGGAGTAATTTGCCAGACAGAGAGAGATATTGGGCTGAAACCTCTGGACCATCACCACTGCCTGGTGGGTCATCAGGGTTTCCTGCTTTCTGGTGCTGGGGCATGGGTACTTCTGTAAAGAGGAACTCCTTACCTAGTCATAGAAAGCAAAGTAAGCTCACCTGTCAGACTGATAACTTTTTCTGCAGAACCTACCAGATTTAACCCAGTGCACGTACTCACAGGCAGGCATTCACACAGCTTTAATTGCGGGCGAACCACGCCTCACAGACGATCAAATCCATTCACGAGTGCAACTGGCTGCTTCCCCGAGCAGCCCCCATGAAAGCGCAGGGCT
Source organism: Rhinoraja longicauda (assembly GCF_053455715.1). Classification (NCBI taxonomy): domain Eukaryota; kingdom Metazoa; phylum Chordata; class Chondrichthyes; order Rajiformes; family Arhynchobatidae; genus Rhinoraja; species Rhinoraja longicauda. Next base: position 27,051,008 of record NC_135969.1, on the reverse strand, counting down.
ACCAGAAATAACTGCAGCAGAGCTGGAATAAGCAGCGTGGCCCAGGCGGTGGCTGATCTTCCCCATTGGATAGATACATTGGGAGCGAGGCAGGCAGGTGACCCAAAGCCCCACCTCATTCCAGAAAATAAGAAAGGAAAGCTATGCTGGTAGCATTTAGTTCGGGGCCAGGTGCTCAAAGATTGGTGCAATTTTGGGCTCCTTCCAGATGTTGGTGGGAACATCAAAAACAGGGATGAGCAGGGAAGAGCAGTGACAACAATCATGGAGGAAGGGTTGGGCTGCCCAAAGAGTGGAGTCCGTGGGACGTGAAGGTTAGCCTATCACTGATTGAAGAAATTATGCTTGCATTCTTTTTAGTTTAGGTGAACGAGGGGTAATCATTTTGAAACATACAAGACCCAGAGGACTGGGTCTGAATAACATTGTAGATATTGAGAAGGTGGTGTTTCTCTGGAAATCTCTTTCCTAGAGTATTGTAGAGACTAAATCCTCTATGCAAGAGGATGTAGATACATTTTTCAAAGATTAGGGTCTTGAGGGCTACTCGAGGGAACCAGCACAAAAGATCCGAGGCCTGGGACAGACCAGCCATAATCGAATGGAATGATGGTACAGACTCAAGGGGCCGACCTTCTCCCATTTCTTTGTGCAATAAACAAATCTCGTAAATAAAAACTGAAGATTGGACTTTGCTGGGGCCAACAGCAACGATGAGCCTCTTGACCATTAGAATGCAGTGATATTAATAGCAAACAACAGTTTGCATATGGAAAGTCTATAAAAATATTTGTGAACAATGGAATAACAAAATGGCTTCCAGAAGAACGCTTTCTACTTTAAATATAGATGTTGAAACAAACTTAATTTCTCCAGGAAGATTCTGTACAGAAAATACAGACTGCAGAAGATTCAATAATAGTTATTTATGCTCTTTCCTCAAAAGTATTATAATTTCCGGATGCATCTTTGCAAAATGGCGGCGCTGCCCTAGCAGCTGCGGCTTACCTGCGGTCCGTTTGTCTTTGTGTTTTTGTTGTTTTTTTTGTCTTAATCGTAGATGTGATGTTGTGTTTTTGTGGTTGTAGTACTATATGTGTGTGTGTGGGGGGGAGGGGGGAACTGTAAAATTGTAAATTTGTCTCTTCATAACGGAGACCCGACCTTTGTTTTCTGGGTCGGGTCTCCGTTCCTGCTGCGGCCCACCATCGGCCCAACTCCTGGAGCTGGCGGCCTCCGGGGCTCTGGTTCGCAGAGCCCGCGGACCGGACTCACCATCAGCGGAGCCGGCCGTCTTCGGAGGCTGTGACTCGCCTTAGGCTCGGGCCGCGCGGATGCCATCATCGGGAGCTCCGGCAGCGGCAGCGAGTTCGCCCGCCCCGGATCGCAGGGCTTGGGTCAGCCCGCTGCGGACAATTCACCGTCCGGCGCGGCCTGGAACGTGGCAACGACAACAGCCTGACCGCGGGAGAAGACGGCAGGGGAAGAGAAAATACATTCTGGCCTTCCATCACAGTGAGGAGGGGACTGGAGGAGACTCACTGTGATGGATGTTTCTTTTTTGGGGGGTTTTGTGTTGGTTGGGGTTGTGTAATTTGCTTATTTTATTGCTCTTATTGTTGGACTGTGTGTTACGAAATTTCGTCCAAAAAACTTGTTTTTTGGATGACAAATAAAGATATCCTGATTCCTAAAATGTTTAAATCCACACCACAATATATGATATTCAGCTGAGCGCCCATGAGGCATTTGCAAAAAGCCATATTACATTAATACTTATCTTTGCAAATACTAAGTGTAAAAGCAATAATAAGGAACAGGTTGAACAGTCAACCACTAAGGAATCCTATTATAGTAGCAGAAATACCAAAAATAAATTAGAAGAATTTTGGCATAACCATAGATTCAGATGCAAGGTTGCAAGAATTTTATTTACAAGATGTAAATGATCTTTTATTCCACAGCCATGTTGGTATTGACTGAAACAATTCATGACAAGGCCATTTCTAGTTAAGGAGATTAGACGCCAATAAAATTGGAAATTCACACATTGAGTTGGTTAATTGAAATTTACTTATTTACTTGAGAGATCAAATATAGATAATGACTGAAACGACGGTGCCAAATGCTTCTAAAGTTGATTCCAATAGAAAATCTACACATCAGAAACAATAAAATCCACTTTTTTTTTTAAAGTACAAAATGGTGCCAATAGAAATTGGACACATTTATAAAATGCACATGTTCAGAAATTCTGCTTTATCGGAAAAAATGGTTACAAAATATATCAAAGTTGTTAAACATTTTAGATTAGCTTTTATGATCGAAGATACTACAAACATCCAATTAATATTGAATAATGAAGGGGAGGAATTAAATACAATACAATATAGCTTTATTGTCATTGTACAGGGGTACAACGAGATTGGGAATGTGACTTCCATTCGATGCAATCAACAGAAATTTAGACAACCCAGAGAAACAAAATTAGAAACAGTTAAAACAGTATAAACTGCAAATAGGTCTGTGCCGGGTCGCTGTGCGACGTGACCAGCCGAAGGAGACAGTTCATGGGGGGGGGACGACACTCAGCAGGACTGGTTCAGAGCAGCTATAGCTCCGGGGATGAAGCTGTTCCTAAGTCTGGAGGTGCGGGCGTAGAAGGCCTTGTAACGTCTGCCGGATGGTAGAAGTTCGAACAGACTATTGCAAGGGTGTGAGGAGTCTTTGTGAATGCTGGTGGCTTTCCTGAGGCATCGTGTATTGTAGATGCCCTCCAATGCTGGAAGCTGCGTCCCGATAATCTTCTGAGCTCTATGGACTACCCGCTGAAGAGCTCTCCTCTCTGCCTCCGTGCAGCTGAGATACCACACAGAGATGCCATGCGTTAGGATGCTCTCTATGGTGCAGCGGTAGAAGGTCGTCAGCAGCTGTTGGGGCAGACCAGTCTTTTTCAGTGTTCTTAGGAAAAACAGTCGTTGCTGTGCCTTCTTGACCAGCGCAGCGGTGCTATTGGACCATGTGAGGTCCTCCGAAACGTGAGTGCACAGAAACCTGAAGCTGAACACTCTCTCCACACCGTCCCCGTTGATAAAGATCGAAGCATATTCCCCATTATGTGACCTCCTGAAGTTGATGATCAGCTCCTTGGTCTTAGAAGTGTTTAGGGACAGGTTGTTATCTGAGCACCAGTCCGCCAGGCTCTGTAGTGTGTTTCATCACCATTGGTGATCAGCCCGATCACCGTTGTGTCGTCTGCAAACTTGACAATGGTGTTGGTGTCGAATGCAGGAACACAGTCATGTGTGAAGAGGGAGTAGAACATGGGGCTCAATACACAGCCCGGTGATGTGCCGGTACTCAGGGTGATAGTGGAGGACAGGTGCGGGCCCATTCTCACTGCCTGCGGTCGCACAGTCCCTAAGTACCCTTCCTTGAACTCCGTCCGGGCCTGCAGCCTTGCTTGGGTTGACACTTCGCAGAGCGCGCTGTGCTTCCTGTGTGCTCAATGTTAATACCTGTCCCTCCATTATAGCTAGGGTTCTTCCACTCATGGTGGTGTTGCCACATTCGAAGCGGGCAAAGGTATTAAGCTCGTTGGTTAGTGTGACATCACTGTGGAGGCAGGCAGGGCTGCTCTTGTAGTCAGTGATGTCCCTGACACCCTGCCACATGCTTCTGGTGTCCGTGGTATTGAAGTGGTCTTCCACCCGTTGCCTGTGGGTGTCTTTGGCCCTTTTTATACCTTTGTTCAGGTTTGACCTGGCAACACTGTATGCTGATGTGTCACCGGATTTAAAGGCGTTGTTGCGTGCCCTTAACAGATTCTGTACCTCCTTGTTCATCCACGGTTTGGGAACATCTTTATTTCCTTGTCCACTGTGACATTCTCCACACAGCAGTTGATGTAGGAGAGCACAGTGGATGTGTACTCCTCCAAGTCTACCTCTGAACCACAGGTCGCCTGTTGTGCAAACAGGTCCCAGTCGGTGCGATCAAAGCAGTCCTGGAGTTGTAGGATGGCATCTTCGGGCCATATTTTGACCGCCTTTATTGCAGGTTTGGTCTTGCAGATGAGGGATTTGTATGCGGGCAGTAGAAACAGTGAGAGGTGATCGGATTCATATCATATCATATCATATATATATACAGCCGGAAACAGGCCTTTTCGGCCCTCCAAGTCCGTGCCGCCCAGCGATCCCCGTACATTAACACTATCCTACACCCACTAGGGACAATTTTTACATTTACCCAGCCAATTAACCTACATACCTGTACGTCTTTGGAGTGTGGGAGGAAACCGAAGGTCTCGGAGAAAACCCACGCAGGTCACGGGGAGAACGTACAAACTCCTTACAGTGCAGCACCCGTAGTCAGGATCGAACCTGAGTCTCCGGCGCTGCATTCGCTGCATTCGCTGTAAAGCAGCAACTCTACCGCTGCGCTACCGTGCCGCCCTAGGGGTGGGCAGGGCAGAGCTCTGTAGGCGTCCTTTACGTTGGTGTATACTTTATCCAGCATGATTGAGCCCCTGGTAGGGCACTGCACATGCTGGTGGAATTTGCGGAGCGCAGCTCGTAGGTCGACCTGATTAAAGTCCCCGGCAACAATGAAGGCACCGTCGGGGTGGGCATCCTGCTGCTTGCTGATGGCCGAGTGCAGCTGTGCTAGCGCTAGGTTAGCATTAGCCTGTGGGGGAATGTATACGGCCATGATGACAACCACAGTAAACTCCCAAAGCAGATAAAACGGCCTACATTTAAGCAGTAGGTACTCCAGATCTGGGGAACAGTAGCTCTCTATTGCAGTGTGGTTGGTGCACCAGTCATTGTTGATGTAGATACAGAGCCCTTCGCCCTTGCTCTTACCGAAGTCCTTTGTTCTATCGGCCCGATGTAGTGACCGGTTCATTAGCTCCACAGCCCCGTCGGGAACCAGCGCGTTGAGCCACGTCTCCATGAAGATCAGTGCGCAGCAGTCTTTCAGAGATCGTTGGGTGTTGATCCATAGCCTTACCTCATCCAGCTTGTTGGTCAGTGACCGGACATTGGCGAGAAAGACGCTTGGTAGGGATGGTCTTTGTGGGGCCCTCCGTAGCCTGGCCTGCACCCCCGCTCTCCGGCCACGTTTTTGCTTCCTCTCCCTGCGCTGACTCCGTCTCCTTCCCTCCGGTGTGGTGATCCAAGGGGCTGTTCTGCCTGGTTCCATCGGGATTTTGGCGAGGTTTCTGTAGTACTCACCAGCCAGTCTCTCGCAGCCACGTCCGATGTTGAGCAGCTCCGTGCGGCTCCATGTGTGATCTGCCTTACGTGAGCTGCAGTGCCTTGGGGAGCGCGCTGCCGCTGTGTCCGGACTCACCGCCACGAGCTCCGTCGCGATTTCAGTGGAGGTAAGTGTAGTGGATTTTAAATGAAAATTTAATGATCTGATTAATACCATCATTCCTGCAGAATTTGTAATTAGTTGAGATTTTGTAGACAAATTACTGAGTGGTATAGGGTGGCAGGTATCTAAAGGCCAATAAGTCTCCAAGACAGATGGCTTGCATCCTAGGATCCCCAAAGAAATTGCTACTGAGAAATACTTAGTTTGGTTTGGTTTAGAGATAGTGTGGAAACAGGCCCTTCAGGCTACCAAGACCACGCCAACCAAAGATCACCGGTAAACCTGTTCAATCCTACACACTAGGAACAATTTACAGAACCCAATTAACCTACGAACCCGCACATCTTTGGAATGTGGAAGGAAACCAGATCACCCGGAGAAAACGCACACGGTCACAGGGAGAACATACAAACTCCGTACAGACAGCACCCGTGATCAGGATCGAATCCGGGTCTCTGGCGCTGTAAAGTTGCAGCTCTACTACTGCGGTACCGTGTTGCCCCCAAAGTTCTGGAGAAGTGCTGAAAGGTGCAAAACTGACAATGTGACAAACCCATTCAAACAAAAAAGGAGTCCAACAGTAATTACCCCAATATCTTTGTTGGATAAGTGTTTCAATCAATTATTATTTAAAGTGTCTGTATCAATTATTAGAAAAAAGTAGTACATTTGGAAAATCACATTCTCATCATACATTCTCAAAACCACGTCACAAAGTGGAAAGAACAGTGCAGAAATTTGAAGTCATAAAGTCAAACAACACAAGAACTGGCCTTTCGGCTCACATTCCTACTGTAGTTTTTCCACCATTAACAATAATCCCTTCTGCCTACATTAAGACCATATCCTTCTATGCCTTGCTTATTTAAGTTTCTGCAGAATTTGCGGTTTTATGTATAACTCTCCCTATCACCAAGTGTTGTCCCCTTCATCCTGCTTCTGTGCAGTGTGGACGGCTTGATTGTAATCATGTATAGTCTTCTTTGACCGGATTGCACACAAACAAAAGCTTATCATTGTACCCCGATACACATGACAACAATAAATCAAACTAAATAGAGGGGAACCAGATGTATTGCATTTGAACTTCCAGAGAAGCATTTAAAAAAGTGTCTGACAAAATGTTAAGTCACAAGAGTTGCGGTATTGAGGAAACAGATAAAGGGCACATTTTCCGTGCAAAAAACTGCAACTAGTGGCATAAGACAGGGATCAGTACAAGCAGAGCACTGTTTAAATATTCAGTTGTGACATGGAGGAAGCAAGCAAAGATATGGTTGTCAAATTTGTAAGTGACACAAAAGCAGATGGAAAGTTGAGCTGCAGTCAGTGTGGACTCAGCAGGCCAAAGAACCCTTTTCTGTGCTGTATCACTATTGCAAGGCAAGGCTTCTAATAAGATATCATTTTATTTCCTATTTTCACTCCCAGTGGACCAATACTTTGCCTACACTGCCAAGGTTTCAGTTCAGAGGATCATTCTTTAGAAGTTGAAGCGTGTCATTTCCCAGTTCCCTTCTCCCAATATTGTCTAACTGTGTTGGCAAAAAGGTTCTGCAATCACCTCTTCCACCTGCCCTCATTGTGAAGTTGCCCAAATCTAATACTTTACAAGCTTCAAAAGAAAATCATGATAATCTATTTGCCACAAAAATCTGGTGCAACCTCTTTCTCCCTCAACCCTCCCCCAAAGTTTCAAAGTAGCTGAGAGCAGCCAGTGTCAAGGTTTTAATTTGGGTACATACAGTGCATTCAGAAAGTATTCAGACCCCTTCACTTTTTCCACATTTTGTTACATTACAGCCTTATTTTAAAATTGATTAAATTTATTTTTTTAAATCAATCTACACACAATACCCCAGAATTAAGAAGCGAAAACAGGTGTCTAGAAATTTTTGCAAAGTAAGTAACTGAAATATCACATTTACATAAGTATTCAGACCGTTTGCTATGACACTCAAAATTGAGCTTGTGTTCATCCTGTTTCCATTGATTATCCTTGAGATGTTTCTACAACTTGATTAAGAGTCCACCAGTGGTAAATTAAATTGATTGGACATGATTTGGAAAGGCACACACCTGTCTATACAAGGTCCCAGAGTTGACAGTGCACGTCAGAGCAAAACCAAGCCATGAAGACGATGGAATTGTCCGTAGACCTCCAAGACAGGATTGTGTCGAGATACACATCTGGGGAAGGGTATAAAACAATTTCTGCAGCATTGCAGGTCCCAAAGAGCACAGTGGCCTCCGTCATTCTTAAATGGAAGAACTTTGGAACCACCAGGACTCTTCATAGAGCTGGCCGCCCGGCCAAACTGAGCAATCGGGGGAGAGGGCCTTGGTCAGGGAGGAGACCAACAACCTGATGGTCACTCTGACAGAGCTCCAGAGTTCCTCTGTGAAGATGGGAGAACCTTCCAGAAGGACAACTATATCTGCAACACTCCACCAATCAGGCCTTTATGGTAGAGTGGCCAGATGGAAGCCACTCCTCAGTAAAAGGCACATGGCAGTCCGTTTGGAGTTTGCCAAAAGGCACCTAAAGGATTCTCAGACCATGAGAAACAAGATTCTCTGGTCTGATGAAACCAAGATTGAACTCTTTGGCCTGAATACCAAGCCAAAAGTCTGGAGGAAACCAGTCACCGCTCATCACCTGGCCAATACCATACCCACTGTGAAGCATGGTGGTGGCAGCATCATGCTGTGGGGACATTTTTCAGCAGCAGGAACTGGGAGACTAGTCAGGATCGAGGGAAAGATGAACAGAGGAAAGTACAGAAAGATCCTTGATGAAAACCTGCTCCAGAGCGTTCTGGACCTCAGACTGGGGCAGAGGTTCACCATCCAACAGGACAACGACCCTAAGCACACAGTCAAGACAACGCAGGAGTGGCTTCGTGACAAGTCTGTGAATGTCCTTGAGTGGCCCAGCTAGAGCCCGGACTTGAACCCGATCGAACATCTCTGGAGGGACCTGAAAATAACTATGCATCGATGTTCCCCATCCAACCTGACAGAGCTTGAGAGGATCTGCAAAGAAGAATGGGAGAAATTACCCAAATACAGGTGTGCCAAGCTTGTAGCGTCATATCCAAGAAGACTTGAGGCTGTAATCGCTGCCAAAGGTGCCTCAACAAAGTAATGATTAAAGGGTCTGAATACTTATGTAAATATGATATTTCAGTTATTTTTTTAATTACTTTGCAAACATTTCTAAACATTATTATGGGGTGTTGTGTGTAGATTGATGAGGAAAAAAAAAAGAATTTAATCCATTTTAAAATAAGGCTGTAACATAACAAAATGTGGAAAACGTGAAGGGGTCTGAATGCACTGTATGGAGGGTTGGGTCAGATGGAGAAAGATCATTTGTGGAAAGTAAAGGCACAGTGGTACAGTTGCTCCCTTGCAGCACCAGAGACTCTGGTTTGATCCTGACTACTGGTGCTGCCTGAACGGAGTTTGTATGCTCGCCCTGTGACTGCGCGGGTTTTCTCCGGGTGCTTCGGTTTCTTCACACACTCCAAAGGCGTACAGGCTTGTAGGTTAATTGGCTTTGATAAAATTGTAAATTTTCCCTGATGTGTAGGATAGCGCCAGTGTACGGGTGATCACTGGTCGGCGCGGACTCAGTGGGCTGAAGGGCCTGTTTCCACGTTGTATCTCAAAGGTCTAAAGTAAAGTAACCTCAAACTACCATCCTCAAAGAACAATCAAGTGTCCCATTATCTGGGCTATTAACATAAAACCTCACGCGCAAATTACGAACTGAGCAAAACCAACAGTAGCACTACAAATTGGACGCCTTATTTATATCAGATTCCAAAGTAAGAGTCAACCCTGTTTAACTGCAGAGCTCAATTCGACACACAGCCAAAAGTTAATACTGTCATACATGATTGGCTTTACTTGGTATTACAAATAAATGGGTACATTATCTACTGTTTTAATTAGACTGACAAATGTGCCGAAGTTAAGTCTGTAGTGACATCAGGGAAAACCCATGAAAGAAACTCGTCAAAATTCAAACCACAATACAAGATGTCAATTACAGATTTTTCCATCTCACAAATTGGCAATTACTGTTAATGACTGCTTGGGTTGTGATACTGCACAATAAATGATGTCACTTGTAATCTTAACAGAGTAATCAAGTGCAACTTTTGCCAATGCAGTACACCAAAGGGTCGGTGTTCGCCTGGCCTTCCACTATCCCCCTCAACAAGCTGCCAGTCCTTCAAGGGAGGTACAGGATGGACTGGTTATGGAGTCAAAGCACAGAAATAGGTACTTGGCCCATAACCTCCATGCCCACTAACAATTATCCATCCCCACTAATCCCATTTACCATAACTTGGTCTGTAGCCTTTTATGCATTAGCCATCCACCTAGATACTTCTCAAAACGTGACAAGTTGTGCCACCACCACCCATTGGGGCACTATTCTTGAGTAAAAATTGCTTTCTCAGATCCACTCTAAAGTGCTTTCCCATTACACAAAACCCATGTCCTCTAGTTTTATACGTGCGTATGATGGAGGAGGGTTTCCAATTTTTGCCCGTTTTGTGCACCTCTTACCCAATTGTAAAAACATGGAATGTGATTGAATGGAGCAAGACAACTAGATATGGCTTAAGTCGTGCCCAACACCTTCAAAAAGGAGGGTAGAGACCAAAGAAGCAGATTCATAGAGATTACACAATAATACCCAATCGAGTCTGCTGAAAAGAGTGAATTATGAGTTACAAATATCCAATTTCAAGCTAAGAAATGGCAATCAGCTTCAAAACAACAAAACAGTGTGCAGCTTCACTGCAAGTTAATAGGAGGCAAGTATGACATTTTCATTTTGATTTTTAATTTATTTTATATTGTTTTTCAACAATGGGAACATTTTAAGTTGATTTGATACAGCAACAGCAAATTAGTTTGGGGTAATAAATTGGTTTGTAATTGAACGCAAAACAGCCATTTGTTTACCAGCAGTTTTCTCTTGCACCTACTGGACTATTAAGTAAACCAGGATGATACAAATTTGAGCTGAGTATCAAGAACACAATCAATAAACAGGAATGCTTGCACAACTGGAATTCAACATTAACAGGGATACAAACTGAGGGACTTTGGGCAGCTTTGGCTTCATTCAGACAGAAATTAATCCCAGTGTGAATGAGTTTGTAGAATTGCCTGACAATCAGGTAATGCTCATGATTAAGAGACAAGATCATATATAATACAATTTAAGTTGTTTAGCATGTAGAACATAGACAGTGAAGGCTAAACAAAATCCCTTATCTTCTGTTAAACAGGAAACCATCCAGGCTCCAAACACTTCCTCTCCAAACCCAGCCTCAACATGACTAGGCCACTGCCAACTCTTCCAAAAGTACCCAACGTCTTTGAGCAATGACCGGAGAAACACTTTGCAATCTGGTTAACCCCCTCTACGGCTTGCCTCTTCTCAAGCAGATTGCATGCCTATAGATGTATAGATTTATACAGCCGTATAAATAAAATTACTACAAGAGCAGTTCGCAGGCTGGATACCCTCTGGCAGAAAATCACACCTCCTGATATCCCAAGGCATTTCAACCATCAACAGGGAACAATTCAGAAGTACGATGGAACATTCTCCACTTGTTTGCATGAGCATGGCATCAATTACATTAAAGACAACATCCAGGACAAAGCAGCCTGCTTGATTGGACCATATTAACAACCATGAACATTCATGCCTACCATTAACCACAATGTGCACCAAGTATAAAATCACATCACGGTTAATTGCCTTTGACAGCACCTACCAAACCCTTGCTCGCTATAGCCAAGGACAAGGGGAGGTAGTGCTTGGATCAGCACCTGTATGCTCCACTCCATTCTGCCAATCATTCTGACTTGGTAATATAGCATGGAAAACATAGAAAAATAGGTGCAGGAGGAGGTCTTCGAGCCAGCACCGCCATTCAATATGATCATGGCTGATCATCCAAAATCAGTTCCCCGTTCCTGCTTTTTCCCCATACGCTGGACTCCTTTAGCCCCAAGAGCCAAATCTAACTCTCTCTTGAAAACATCCAGTGAATTGGCCTCCACTGCGTTATGTGACAGAGAATTCCACAGATTCACAACTCTGGGTGAAAATGTTTTTCCTCATCTCAGTCCTAAATGGCCGACCCCTTATTCTGAAACTATGACCCCTGGTTCTGGACTCCCCCAACATCGGATTCATCACTGACTCTTCCTCATCACGGAGCCCAATTCCTACAACTCCCTCCTCAACAATACCATGAAGGTGGCTTCACCAGAAAGACTACACCATTTCAAGGTGCCTATTCGTCATTACCTTCAGGCAATTAATGGCCTCATCACTGATGTTCAGATCCCATGTAATGAAAATGGAAAAAACAAACTGTTCAGGGCTGGAAGAATAAAACGGATCACAATAAAAATATTATTCCTGTGACAACGTTGAGTAGACCAGAAAATCCAACAATTATTTTTTCAATTTATTGTCAGCTCAGCTCATTGTTGCAGTTACATGAATATTAAACACAAATGCCTCAATATTTCAAATATAAAGTACAAACTGAGACAAAAAGAGAGCAAAAAAAAGAGCTATATTAGGCAATCTTTATTCTTTGCGAAATTTGTTTTGGCTTTGTGCAATATAGAGCAACAAATCATAAGAACATTGAAGGCACTGTTAGATCTTGGCATTGCATCTATCCTCTACACAAAAGCACTCACTATCCACTCTTTATAACCCAACACATCATGTGCATTTCAATAATCCAAAGACAGACTTATTGCATCTGTCATATTGAATGTTGACAACTGTTAGAACACAGATTAACTGCAAATATCAGTTTTACAAACCTAACCTACATGTCAGCTCTGAACCAGAGAATAATATTACTTCAGCAAGAAGCTCGCCTGTTGCTTACAATACCATTTGTGCTATTGCTTAGTCAACTGAGAATGACCAATTGACTCAAGATCGCCTTCGGCAAGTATCACAGATGTTCTATCTTTCTGGAAAGCATAGCACTCAGATGACCTTCCCATTCTTTTACTTCTGGAATTTAGCAATGGGATTTGCTTTAGTCACTTAGGTCTTATGATCACATTACTCGTGAACCACATCATGGACAACAGCATGGCATATCCTTGAGGCAGTTTCTGTAGTTGAGATTCACATTGTCTTTATTCATGGTAAATAGCATCTGATGCTTAAATCATTTGTTAGTTGCTATAGCAAGCTTACAAAATTACTTTGATGCTTTAAAAAAATAGTGCAAGATTCCAAATTATAGATTGTACCTTTCGCCTGCTAAAAAATATTATTTTAATGGTGCAAAATGTTTATTATAGAAATAGAATAGATGCAATTTATAAAAATGTGTTGTACATGAACATTGCCATGCAATTCCCATGTCCCTTTTTCCAGCTTTGCCTCAGACCCGAGCAGTCCATCATTGTGAGATCTGTGTATTTATGCTTACCCTAACTGTAATTTGACCCCAACTACAGTTTTCTTGACACCTTTACCATTTTCAGTTGGAGTACAAAGAGCAAGAGACAATAATCAATGGAAAAGGAAATATTACAAGTGTTGAACATTAAAAGAGAGAACTACAAAGGCTCAGTGGTAGAGCTGCTACCTTACAGTGCCAGAGACCCAAGTTCGGTCATGACTACGGGTGCGGTCTGCATGAAGTGTGCACGAATTCCCCGTGATCGCATGGGTTTTCTCCTGGTGCTCTGGTTTACTCCGGCACTCCAAAGACGTACAGGTAGTAGGTTAATTGGCTTCTACAAATTATTCCTAATGTGTAGGATAGAACTAGCTTACAGGTGATTACTGGTTGGCGTGGACTCTGTGGGGTGAAGGGCGTTTCCACACTAAAGGTTATCTCTAAAGTAAATTGGTTTAAGGTGTTCCAAATGAATTGGAAGAATCCTGCTTTAAAGGCTTTTAAACTGTTAATACACAAGCATAAAAGGTCGGTTTAAATAAAAGGTCATTTGCCGACTTAAAAATATGGTGAGCACAAAATAAAATTGAATGAGGAGACTAAGTCTTCAAAAAAAAAAAACAGCCCCCAAATGTCTTGTGTAGCACTCCAGGAGGTCATTATTACTGGGGATGCTGAAACCAAGCTCCACTTCACCAAGACTAAGGTTATTTGGAGGTAACTGAACTGGAGAAGTACCTCATCGGGATGTGAATCAGGGCCTCAACTTACCGAAAGTCAGAACAAATATTTTTTTATCCAATTTTGGTGTGGCAGTCCCAAATTCAAATAGCCAAAATTTCTACACAGTTGTTGTAAATCAGTTGAAATGTGATAAAGCTGGCAAGAATTCATCTTTGGAAATATGAATGTCTCAATACCTGGAGAGAGATATTGATATATGGCACTCCAATTAATCCATTATAACAAGACAAAAACAGCAGCTGGTTAATTTGAGTTTGTCCTTGCCTTCCCCTCACTAGCCTCTGCATCCAACACATCATTCTCTGACATTTCCACCACCTTCCATGTGATCAGACCACATCTTTCCATCCCCATCCCTCTCCAGTTTCAGATTCCACAATCTGCATTTTTATTTGTTTTTCATGATCTGCCCAGAGTGCAATAAGTGTGTGTACAAAGCCCCTCCCCAATGCAGAATCGATCACTAATCTTCAGAAGGATGCACCCAGTGTGCAGCCATATGGGCCGTGTAGATCAACACACCCGCACCAAAAAAAACATTGCCACAGAGATTCAGCTGAAAGAAGATAACCAGGCGAGATCGACAAATTCAATTGTTAGCTTCAATAACCTGCAGGAACTGCATGCTTAATACCAAAAGAGTTGAAATGCCTTGAGCAGAATCTTTTACAATATTTTCCTTCCAATTACTACCACTGTAGAGCTTGCCTGTAGGAGGGAGTATTAATTATTTTTATTTAAACTAGGACAGAGATCACATCACATGGAAGACAAATGGATAAATAGATAGCAAACAAATTCATGCAATCATCTGGATTGGTTTCAATTCCTTAAAGTCGTTGAGAGAGGATATTTTTCTCTATTGACCCTCTCCATTCTGTTGCCTCTCCAAGCAATTACATGGGTGCAGAAGGGACAGGGATGTGGGAAGGGTTGGGGATGTGGGAAGAGTAGGGGGAAATAAAAACTAGCAGCATTCACTGATGAATGTTCTGGTTATTATTGGAAAAGTTCCAGCGACCCAGCTGTTTGTTTTCCTGCCTATCATTTCATTCATGTTCATTTATGTGACGTGGTTCCTCGAATTTGCGGCATTGAAGATGTCCATATTCAAAAGAACCACACTAACCTGAGCAGCTGCTGTTGTGGTCTTTTATTTTAAATAAAAGTAACAATTTTAGGAGAATTAATGAAGTCTGAAATCTTTTCTCCTGGCACCAATCCAATACTTCCAAGGGCAGTATCAGTACTCAAATTCCAGTACTGAAAGATTCACATAAACCCTGCTATTTTAGTAGAAAACAGAATATTAAGGTCAAGTCGCTGGGGAATTCTACAATCATAAAATACATGTATAATTCCAGCTGTAACTTCCTCCTCGATATTTTTCCCATGTTGAGCTTATTTGCCATCACGTCCAATTGTCATGCCAGGTTTTTTTTAAAAATAATGCAAAAAAGGTTATTTAAATTAATTCTTATAGTGCATTAACAAAAACAATTGTGTGGGCTGCTTGCTGTGGGATTTTCTTTCAAATGCCACTAATTTTTGAACGGCTGACAACTTATGTTTGCCTCTTCTCAGGACAGATTTGAATCACCATTTCTGAAGAAACACAAAGGGCTAGAGTAACTCAGCAGATCATGCAGCATTTCTGGAGAACATGGATATGTGACATTTTGGGTCAAAACAATTCTTCGGACTGAGTCTGAAAATGAGCCTGCTGAGTTACTCCAGCACTTTGTCCCCTTGTGGGCATTCACCAGCAATTACAGTTCTGTTTCTACCGTTAGTGCAGTGCAGGGCAAAAAACAACTACAACTCTGACAATGCAACTACCTGCAAGTCACATTTCACAGTTGCCACTACTGTTACCTGCACTTTCCTTCTTATCCTGTTATCTCAGGCTCATAACTACAAAGAGTTTAGAAAGAGCATTCAGAATAATATCCAATGACTTGCCACTTTACAAGAACCTTGAGTCAATGGATTGGATGCATGCAGAACCCCAACATATCCAAATGGGGCACAGCACCTCTCAATCTCTCAACCTTTGGAGGGAGTCTATGGTTCCCACGTTGGCCTCATTAATCACATCAGAAATCACAAAACTAGCGTGGACACGTCATTCTTGATCCTGGAGGACTGTCCAAGACGACAATAACAACTTATGTACTCGGATTTACTTTCTTTTACTTGCTCCATAACTATTCTTCTTGGGCTTATTAGACAAGAGGCAAGAAGGGATCCCAAGTGCATTTCAACATTCATTGCAATTTATTTGGGGAACTTGTTGGAATCTCCTTAGATTTATTCACGACCATCGAGTTAGTTTGGACTGAAATGAAAGCTCTGTGTTGGCACCAAGTCAAATTTCCTTGCACCAAATCCAAGCTTTTTGGTGCGAATGCATGATTACCCCTCTAATGCTACAAATGTGAACAACAAATTGAGCAACACTATTATTTTAAATCAGGCTCCAGTAAAGTGACAAGCCATAGGAAACTGGCAGCATTAACATTCTATTCAAACATAACTCATATTAGGTAGAAACAAGGAACTGCAGATGATAGTTTGCCAAGGAAAGAAACAAAGTGCTGGAGCAACTCAATGGGTCAGGCAGCAACCCTGGAGAAGATGGATAGGTGATATTTTGGGTTGTACCCTTCATCGGTCTGAAGAAGGGCCCTGTTACAAAATGTCATCTATCTATGTAATCCAGCAATGCTGCCCGATCTGCTGAGTTGCTCCAGCAGATTGTGTCTTTCCACAATTCATTATTATTTTCACATTGAAGTAGAGCAAAGTTATATTCATGCTGGATTGTTAATAGGCCATCCTATTTAATCTACCATTTAACTATTTTTTTGGGTGATAACCCTAATATTTTTTAGCACTGGCAAATCCAGTGCAGTGTGTACATCAATGATTCATGCAAGTGACATGATTAGTATTGACATACTGACAATTTTGTGAGTGGAGCAGGCATCATACAAACAGAGATGCTCAATGTTCCAGAAATAGAGAATATAGATTCCAAATCATCAACTTAAAGCATGTTGGCCGTTTCCACCAGGGAAAATAAAACTAAAGCATTCTAACATGCTCTGTGAAACCTCTATTGCAGTAGAATTAATTTGTTCATGAATATAGCATCTATTCCATTTTGATTTTTGTTTGTAACTGTTCATTCTGAATCACTGCCCTTCAGTTTTGCAAAAAGCCCATCATTCTCCAATTGGATAATTTTATTTGCTTGACCGTTGAGTTCAATAGTGGGCACAGTAATCTATGAATTGTCGTTTCCAATGATACCCTGGATCACACATCAAAAAGATAAAGTATACCAAGATCATCATGCAAGTGACGACGCAAATACACAGAGTAGGCAAGCTACTAACATGATGCATTCAGAAATAAGCATTCCAATTGCAGCTCAAAGACTGGTAAAGGAAGCCACTATTAGAACCAGATATGAACAAAAGTTTTCAATTTGGACAATTGAAGTGGGTACATTGTGTAATCAAAAATGAACAATCCTATCTTTAAAATGCTCTAAGGCTCTACACTCCCCCAAGCACCAAGCCAAAGACCCTGTTCCTTTTAGAGGTCCCACTGAGACAAAGGCCCCTGCCATTCATCAGCCGTGTGTTGCCTGGATTGTTGGTGGCACTGGCCCACAGGCAGCTGAGAATGGCACATGGAACGGTGGGGCATATACATGGTGGGCAGCTTAACAATCAGGCCCAAGACAAAACAACATTAATTGCTGGCAGCTCCACACATATCTGCCCAGTGTCTGCATGGGAACAATCTCTAACTTTGTGCTAGAATGATCATGAATTTTTGCTCCAGGGGACATGAACAAATGCCACCATTGCCACTCTGTGACTGCTAGAGTTGAAGCAACAATGCATTTTGATTTATTCTCTCCAGCAGACAGAAAGCAACAAACTCGAATTACAAGCGGAGATTACTTTTCAGCAAGAAATGTAATCCTCACTCCAGCTTCAAGATTATAAATTTAAAAACTCCCAAACCAACAAGCACTCCTCAAACCTGTCAAGCACTCATCCTACTAAATAGAATGAAATAAATATTTTTCTACTTTGCTGGTTTCCACCAAAAGCCATGAGAAATTCTTATTCTGAAACCTAGATGAATGATGCACAGTGCAGACTCTTGACAAAAAGTTAATACAATCTGCATTTCTGGTCACCTCTTTACACGAAGGATGTGGAGGCTTTGGAGAGGTTACAGAAGAACTTTAACAGTATTATTCACAAAATGCTGGAGTAACTCAGCAGGTCAGGCAGCATCTCGGGAGAGAAGGAATGGGTGACGTTTCGGGTCGAGACCCTTCTTCAGACTGATGTCAGGGGGCGGGATAAAGGAAGGATATAGGTGGAGACAGGAAAATAGAGGGAGATCTGGGAAGGAGGAGGGGACGGGAGGGACAGATGAACTATCTAAAGTTGGAGAAGTCGACGCTCATACCACTGGGCTGCAAACTGCCCAGGCGAAATATGAGGTGCTGTTCCTCCAATTTCCGGTGGGCCTCACTATGGCATTGGACGAGGCCCATGACAGAAAGGTCAGACTGGGAATGGGAGGGGGAGTTGAAGTGCTCAGCCACCGGGAGATCAGTTTGATTAATGCGGACCGAGCGCAGGTGTTCAGCGAAGCGATCGCTGAGCCTGCGCTTGGTTTCGCCGATGTAAATAAGTTGACATCTAGAGCAGCGGATGCAATAGATGAGGTTGGAGGAGGTGCAGGTGAATCTTTGTCTCACCTGGAAAGACTGTTTGGGTCCTTGGATGGAGTTAAGGGGGGAGGTAAAGGGACAGGTGTTGCATCTCGTGCGGTTGCATGGGAAAGTGCCCGGGGTTGGGGTGGTTTGGGTAGGAAGGGACGAGTGGACCAGGGAGTTACGGAGGGAACGGTCTCTGCGGAACGCAGAGAGGGGAGGGGATGGGAAGATATGACCAGTGGTGGGGTCCCGTTGTAGGTGACGGAAATGTTGGTGGATGATTCGTTGGATCCGCTGGCTGGTGGGGTGGAAGGTGAGAACGAGGGGGATTCTGTTCTTGTTGCGAGTGGGGGGAGGGGGAGCAAGAGCGGAGCTGCGGGATGTAGAAGAGATCCTAGTGAGAGCCTCATCTATAATGGAGGAGGAGAGCCCCGTTTCCTGAAGAACGAGGACATCTCTGAAGCCCTAGTGTGAAACACCTCATCCCGGGCGCAGATGCGGCGTAGACGGAGGAATTGGGAATAGGGGATAGACTTTTTGCAGGGGACCGGGTGGGAAGAAGTGTAGTCCAGATAGCTGTGCGAGTCGGTGGGTTTATAGTAAATGTTCGTCACTAGTCTGTCTCCTGTGATGGAGATGGTGAGGTCCAGAAACGGGAGGGAGATGTCGGAGATAGTCCAGGTATATTTAAGGGCAGGATGGAAATTGGAGGTGAAGTGTATGAAGTCAGTGAGTTCTGCATGGATACAATGCAGTCGTCGATGTAGCGGAGGTAGAGTTCGGGGATGGGGCCGGTGTACGCCCAGAACAGGGATTGTTAGACGTACCCGACATGCGAGTGCCCATAGCTACGCCTCTGGTTTGGAGGAAGTGGGAGGAGTCAAAGGAGAAGTTGTTGAGGGTAAGAACCAGCTCTGCTAGGCGGAGGAGAGTGTTGGTAGATGGGGATTGGCTGGTTCTGCGGTCGAGAAAGAAACGGAGGGCTTCGAGACCATCCTTGTGGGTAATGGAAGTGTAGAGTGACTTTAACAGTATGCTGCCTGGATTACAAGGAGAGGATGGACTAACTTGGACTGTTTTCTCTGAAGCATCGGATGTTAAGGGATAGACCTATGAGGAAAGATTGGAAAGACTGGGCTTGTATTCACTGGAGTTTAGAAGGATGAGAGGGGATCTTAGAGACGTATACAATTATAAAAGGACTGGACAAGCAAGATATAGGAAAAATGTTCCCAATGTTGGGAGAGTCCAGAGCCAGGGGGCACAGTCTAAGAATAATGGGGAGGCCATTTAAAACTGAGGTAAGAAGAAACTTTTTCACCCAGAGAATTGTGAATTTGTGGAATACTCTGCCACAGAAGGCAGTGGAGGCCAATTCACTGGATGAATTTGAAAGAGAGTTAGATAAAGCTCGAGGAGCTAGTGGCATCAAGGGATATGGGGAGAAGGCAGGCACAGGTTACCGATTGTGGATGATCAGCCAATATCACAATGAATGGCAGTGCTGGCTCGAAGGGTTAAATGGCCTCTTCCTGCACCTAATTTCTGTGTTTCTATGATCTGATTGTTTAGTTTAGTTTAGTTTATAAATGCGGCTTGCAAAGAAACCCTTTGGCCCACCAAGTCTATGATGACCAGATCGCCAATTCACAATAGTTCTATGTCATCCCACATTCGCATCCACTCCATACACACTGGGGACAACTTACAAAGGCCAATTCAGCTACAAATACACACATCTTGTGGGAAGAAACCAGAGCACTGAAGGAAACCAATGCATTCACAGGGAGAATGTGCAAACTCCAAGCAGATAGCATCCACGGTCAGGATTGAACCCAGATCTCTGGCATTTCTTGCCGAAGCAACAGCTCTACCAACTAAATAATTGTGCTACCCATAAAGGTGTACAAAATTATGCAAAGCAGTGGAAGACAGTGGGAATCTTTTTCCTCGGAGTGGAAATGTCAAAGACAAGAAGACAAAGCTTTAAGTTCAAGCAGGGAAAGTTTGAAGGAGATGTGTGGAACAAGTTTTGTTTTTAAGTGGTGGTGCCTGGAACATTCTGCTGGGGATAGTGGCAAAAGAAGATATGAAAGTGGCATTTAGATAGGCACATGGATATGCAGGGAATAGAGGGATATGGATTATGTGCAAGCAGAGGAAATTAGTTTGGTATCATGTTCGGCACAGACACTGTGGCCCAAGGCCTGATCCTTTGCTGTACTGTTCTATGTTTTAATGATCAGTTTACCTTGTTCGGTTTGTTTGGTTTTCAGGCAGTGCAGCACTCCCTCAGATCACATGCTCAAATTATTGGCAGCGCTTTTCATCTCCATTGAAAGACTCTGAAGCGAAACTGCCCAGAACCAACAGTTGCGGTGCTGCTAGCACAAAGTTGTGGCCAAACTATTTGCACAGTATTAGTAACCACATTGATGGCTGATGTTCCTCAGAAACGAGTTGAAATTCCGAAATGGCTGCTCATTTAAAAAAAGAGAAATTTAAGTAGTGAATGAATTCAAAACATATTTCCCTTTGGCACCTCACTTCAAAGGGAAGTATGCTTTGAACACGTTCACTACTTTTTGATAGCGCTTCAAAATAGCACAAATGCGACGTTGCCCAAATAAAACTGGCAGCAGCACACACAATTTCTTTAAATACAGCTCATGTCGCTTTACAACAATAAGATCGACTGACCAAAGAGCCTGCTCTGTGCTCTCTTGGCATTTGCAATGGTGCTTTCAGAATATAAACTTCTTAATCAAAGCTTCCCAGAAGATCAGTACAACAACAACAAAAAACATGCAACTGTCGAAGCTTCTCCTGGATGTTTGCTCCAAGAAAACAAAGGCAATGCAAAATTAAGGAAACGATTAAATGCATTTTATCAAAAATAGTAAAGCAAGACAGAGCACAGAAGGCTTCAGTTGACCAAAAATATCTCCAGAAGTTCTCTTTTAAAGACTAAGAGGGTGACGTACCAGACAGTTTGGGATAAAGGTTGTGAATTAGTCATTTGTTTTTGTTCCCCTATCCCCGCAAGTTATAAAATTAACGAAGGGCAACCTATTCTATATATTTTTCTTTGTCTTGCAGAAAACCTCTCGTGAGATCTCATGAAAATAAACGCCATGTAATGATCTCCCATGGGTTGCAGTAATTTTCTCAATGAATTGAGAAAGGACAAATAACAAGAAACAGAATAATTTAGCAATTGTATTGGATCTGCTTGAAGAACAGAAATCAGTATTGGGATGTTTTGCCTTGTCTGAAAAAGGGTCCCTACCCAAAATGTTACCTATCAATGTTCTCCAGAGATACTGCTTGACCCACTGATTTAATCCAGCACTTTGTATCTTTTTTTAAACCAACATTTTCAGTTTAGTGTTTATCCATTGGGATATTTTCTGCATGGATTCCAATTCATAGGCTCTTCATCAATATAGGTGTGAAAGACACGAGTTGCAAATTTACCAGTAATCCCAACTACATGGAAAAATTAATTATACTACCAATAGCTTTGGAAGTGACCATTGGCATTTGATTTGCGACATCAAGCAAACCCTTTGCTGAACCTTATCCACCAACCAACAATGTGCATATCTAGAAGTGGCTGAATTGAAATGAAGAGCAGAAATGGTCATTATTTCCCCTTCCTCATTGGAAAAAGTAACAACTCCCAAATTATTTGGCAAAGCTAATTGCTGGATGTAGATGTTGAGTCACCATGGGATCTCTGGTAAACACAAATCTCAATGACATCATGGCTCTAATCCACTCTCGCTCCAATTTTTTTAATTTTTTTTTGTAGCATTTAACAATATAACTAAATTACATTTTCCCCCCTTAAAATTATGTCCCACTGTTGCATATGGCCAAACGGGCAGGAAAGTCAGAGTATCAAATAGAAACACTGACAGTCAGTCAATGGCCACTTCCATGGAGGATGGTTGCAATCGTTGGAGATCATGTATACCATTCCCAGCACATCACTGCAGGATTCAAAACACTCAAATGTTTATTTATCACATGCTTGTACTGGAGGTAATGGTTCTCGTACTCATGTACTCTTCCTCCTTCCCACCCCCCCTCCCCCCGATTGTAGCAGGAAGAGCTACCTTTGATAATATGAGCTGCTTCCTTGAGTCAGTGCTTCATGTAGACCTCTTCCATGGTGGAGAGGTTAGTAATCGTCATGGACAGGGCAATGTCCACCATTATCTGAAGCCCCCTTCATTTTTGGGTGTTCCAATTTTCAGGCTGTGATGCAACTAGTCAATATACCCACCAGCAGACACCAATACAAGTTTGATAGAGAATTTAGCATCACCCAGGAACGTGAAGCTGTTCACTCTCTCCACTACCGAAGCCAAGTACATAGTCCCTCGGCTTTCCCCTTTTTGCAGTCAACAATTAACTTCCTGGTCTCGTTGACATTGAGAGCAAGATTGTTATTCTGGCATCGATCAATTAGATTATCACTCACCCTCTTGCATTCTGGCTTCTTGCTACTGGATGGAGCCTCAAGACAGTGTGCGAACCCCAATCATCAGCTACGTATGATCAGAGACGAGACACTTGATCTCATTTTCATCGCCTCATCAAATGAAGTAACCATACAGCAAGATCTGGACAAAATGTTTACATTAATGCGAACTAAATCGCATTTCCAACAAGAGGGAAAGTAATCACACCTTCAGCATTCAATGGTAATACTAAATCCCCTACCATCAACATGCTTGGGTCACTGTGGACTATCGCATTGCAACGAGTTTGATTTCACCCCCCACAGCCGACATCTTTCCCCTCAACTTCAAGAATGTTACAGAATACTCACAATTTGTCTGGACGAGTCCAGATCTAACAACATTCAAAAAGGTGTAGGACATCCAGGACAAGCTGGATAGGTGTCCTAAGAACAACGCCAAACATTATTTCTTTCACCACCAGCAGCAGGTCTTTGAGGTAGTATGCACCATGTACAAAATGCACTGCAGTTCAACACTGAGTGCATTTAACCAACTCCAATAACACTTTCCAGACATAAGATTTCAACGACCAATGGACAAGGGCAGCAGATCTGCAGTTACTATTTCAAGCTGCATAGCACCTTCATTCACTGTGGATCATTATTCATCATCGCTGCTGGGTTTAAATCCTGGAACACCTGTCCAAACAGCATTGTTGGAGCCCCATTACCACAAGACCTACAGCAGCTCAAGGTGGCTCAGAGGGTTTCTTAAGGATAATTAGGAATGCATAATAAATGCTGACCTTGCAAATGAAACGCACGCCCTAAAAATGAATAAAAGCTCTTCTTCCAACAGACTTGAAATGAGTATAAAGGCTTTGTTTAAATAGGTCACTTGGTTTGTCATGAAGAACAGTGCTGATTAGAATAAAATCAGTTCACTTTGAATGGCAGAGGAGGGATGTAATAGGTCCCACAAGCAATTCAACCAAAATAAAATTATGAAACAGAATGATGAAGCAATAAATTTAGTGCAGAAAATGAATGTTTTGCTTAAGAGAAAGTGTCCAACCAGCCGTTAAGTGTGTGCACTTGACTATAATGAAAAAAATATCCTGATCCCATCCCCTGCACCATTCCCTGCATTGAGAGAGAAGTATATGGAGAGATCCAGGAGAATTCAGAGACAAAAAAAGGGCAAACATGATCAGCAAAAAACTCACTTGGTAAAATGTTGGGAGGCCCATAGAGAAACCACTCACCTATCCCCTCAGTTATGATAATGTTTTTTAGGGGAACAGAATTTAAAGGCTTTTTCCTCCAAAAGAGGTAACTTCAATTAATACAAAAATCTCAAACATAATTTTAACATGAAATGTCAATGTACATAACGTTTTAAATTGGGGATTAACATGTACAGCTAAAATGGCAGCAGTGGATGTTTATTTAGGCCTCTGCTACGTTCTCACTGCCACTGATCCCCTTCAAAAATATCCCCTTCCTATTGCCACCCTACTATTCCACTGTGCCCTGAAGAGACTGCATCTGGAAAACTGTGTACAAGCCTGGTCTCCCTACTTAAGGGAGGATACAATTGCAAAAGGAGTGCAGCAAATCCTCACTAGATTTAGTCCTGGGACTGTGTGTTCTCCTTCAAGGCTAAATAGACTGCACCCATACACTGCAAATTTTAGAAGAATGAGAAAGAATTTCTTTAGAGCATCCAAAATTCTGAAATGAAAAGAGATGTTTCCCTGAAGATAGACACAAAAAGCTGGAGGAACTGAGCGGGTCAAGCAACATCTATGGAGAAAAGGAATGGGTGACATTTCGGGTTGAGACCCTTCTTCAGACCGAGAGTCAGGGGAAAGGGAAACGAGAGATATAGAAGGTAAAGCTGACCAGGGAAATATCACGTGTAGAAAGGAACTGCAGATGCTGGTTTACACCAAACATAGACACAAAAGATAGAACAAATGAAAGCAAGATATGCAAAAAGCAACAACGGTGGGCTCCGCCGTTCCTTGATCATCATTGCTTTTCGCATATCTTTCAATCATTTGTTCTATTTCTTTTTTGTGTCTATCTTTGGTGTAAATCGGCATCTGCAGTTCCTTCCTACTAGAGATGTTTCTCTGGTCAGCTTATCCAGAAGTAGCAATAAGTCCCAAAATGAGAATTGAGATGAGAAACAAAAATCTGCATGCAGAGGGTAATAAATCTGTACAATTTTCTACCCAGCTGGCTGTGGAGGTTCAGACACCAAATATATTCAAGTGATCAATTATTCTTTAGAGATTAAGAGAATCGACAGATGCAGTGTTAGGGCTGAGATAAAAGACCAGCCCTGATGGATGGAGCAAGAGACTGAAGTTATAAAGGTTGGTGCCCAGAAGCAAGATTCACCATGAAAATGCAGATTTTTCTGATAAACTGAAAGGACATACTTTTCCTGTTTTTAAATAAAATCATCAAAGTCATGGCTAAACTATTCATTGACTTGGATTTAGAGGCCCCCTTAATCTATGACCAGAGAGCAGCATTCAGAACTGAGCAAGAAATAAAGTTCTCTGCTCATGTAGAGGAACATTTTTTAAATTGTTTTATCCAAATCAGAGCATTTGAACCAGCAAGTGCACTCCAAAATCATAAATACCCTAATCATTTACATCAGTGAACAGATTTTCAAGTACAACGTGATGTTTATACAAGCTACATTTCCTGCCAAAATTCCATCTCATCTTAAACAGCAACAGCTTAATTTTTTTTGTTTTAACACACAATTGCGGTTTATGATTTGGTCTTACAATGGTCTTACAATGAACAAAATTTACTTTTCTTCACAATCCTCCCCCAGTTTCTCACTTAATTTGTGACTGAAGATTGATGTATATGCAGATACAATCCATTTCACTAAAATTGCAAAAGAAAAAGATCCACATTAAGATATTCCAAAAAAACTAAATTACCTCTTCTACAGACAGTGCAGATTTGGTTCACCACGTTAAACACCTCGAGAGAGAGAGAGAGAGAGAGAGAGAGAGAGAGAGAGAGAGCTATAAAGAGATACAGCTAGAAAGTAGGCCTTTCAGCCCACCAAGTCTGCATCAACATCAACCGTCCATTTTTACAGAGTTGAGGAACTGCTATTGGTGAAAAGAAAACCAGATTCTGTATTTAAAAATACATAAAACAGATAACCCAGAAAATATGTGTAGATAGGAACTGCAGATGTTGGTTAATACCGAAGATAGATATAAAGTGCTGGAGTAACTCAGTAACTCCAGACTGAAGATGGGTCCCGACCCTAAACGTCACCCATCTTTTATCTCCAGAGATGCTGCCTGAGCCACCGAGTTACTCAACACTTTGCATCTAACCCAGATAATCAGACAGTTCTCTTGGGACTTTAGTGGTATTAGACTAGCAGACTTTGCAGAATGTTTAATATGATACTTATTCATAGTTGATTTTTTAATTTAAATGCTGCAAAATAAAAGTATGCATGTTACACGGTGGTATAATAAATGTCCTGCAAATCCAAAGTTTATTGGGAGTTGGGTTTCAGCTGCAAACAAAGCGACATTCCATCCTAGATATTCAAGTCTTTAACTCTAGCACGGGCCACACACCCCTCTTGCACTCTGTGACCCCAGCACTCACCTCAGACTAATGAGTGAGCCAGATAATCAGAGTTTTACGTTATGGAAATATCCTTTAGATACTATGGTTTCATATGAAACCATTTCCTTTATACATATTCTGAAGTCCAATAACCAAAGGTTAGAGGGTTTCAACCCATCTCTAAACCAGATTTTCTCTCGTCAGCCCAAGGATGTAACAAATTTTAGCGAATAGCCTTCTGGTCCAATGCTGCAGGAAGGAGCTGCATTACACATGAGATCAGAGATTGTTTTAAGCATTGGGGAAATCAGAGTAAAGTTCAATGACATGATGATTGGTTAACCACATTAGTATAACTACTGTTCAGTGCTGTTCTCCACACGAACTAAGACGGAAAATATACTTCTAAATTAGGGAGGTGCATAATGAATGAGAATAGCCCACAGCCATGCCAGCGATCGCAAAGCCTGGTCTTCCAAGCTCTGTGTAGGAAGGAACTGCAGATGCTAGTTTAAACCAAAAATAGACACAAAAAGCTGGAGTAACACAGCTGGACAGGCAACATCTCTGGAGAGAAGGAATGGGTCTCGACCAAGCTCTCTTCCAAGCTCGGTACTATGTGATCTGCTTGCCCTCATGGTAACAGCACATGATAAAACAGACAAAATGTTTTAAACCAAGCTTAGCTGTTGGGAAGGATGGAGCTTTTAATCACATCTACAGCTCTAAGCCAACAAAGAACCTCCTCTCCAGATCTTGGCAGATCCCAGCTCATATTGTTCGCTATCCAAGAATCTTCCTGTTTACAAATCTTAAAGGAAATGGACAGACGATGTTTCAGTTTGGGACCCTTCTTCAGATTCACTGAAACAAAACACTAAATATGTCCAAAGGCAAAGATTGGGGGAACCTTTCACAACCTCAAGATGTCCTGAAGTACTCCACAGGCAATGGAGAAATTTGTAAATTTTGGCAACTGAATAGTAGGAATGAGATGACAATGCATGCAAAAGAACGTTCTACAAATGGCAACACTAATAATAATGTCCAGATAATCATTAGTCAAAGGAAGAAAAAATCTTGGCCAATTCAAGTAAATTTTTTAGCCTTCAAAAAGGTGTTATTGGATCCTTTAGGTCCACTGGAGAAGACAGGAAGAACCTCTGTCCAGACAGAAGACAACACCTTGGACAGCCGAAACTTGCATGCAGAGGTCTCTAGTGTCAACAAGCTCCTGACTCAGAGGCAAGGGAGCTACTATACGAGTCCGAACTAATTCATTTCTTTACAGCATGACAGCTTGAAAGTCCTTCATGGGATGCAAAGCAGATTGTGACATAGTAAGGAGATTGTGAAATATTCTACAGAAAAGCACGTTTTTTTTCTTGCATTCCAAAATGCCTTTCAGGACAATTGTCTTTGAAGGTTAAGGAAAGAACAAGCTATGAGTAAATCTCTCATGTTTGATAATTAATCTGAACGGAGAACTCCTGTAAACAATATCTTATCAGCACAAAGATATAGTTGGATCTTGTGAGTGAGCTCAGGCTGCAAAAAAAGTCTAACACTGGCATATAACCTGAAAGTGCACAAGGGAGGGATACAGTAAAACATTGCACCCAGTTTTGGGAGCTTTATTTTCCTAACCAAGACCATTGATAATGCAAATAAGAGTTTTTGGGAAGCAATTAGGCGGACTTTTTTCACAAAGTACCGTTAGTAGCAAACACCCAGAGATGTTGCAGAGACTCAGTTACTTGATCTAAAGATCCATTTTAAAATCCTCTTTTTCATCAATACACAAATATTTTCATGGTAACATGCAATACACCCCATCAGTGACCCCACACCATGTGATATCATCATGGATCAATGTGCAGATCAAGAGGTAGCATCTATTTTTTTTAAGTTCAATACCTTCCTTAAATGCTGATGAAAGGAATAATGACAGGAATAAAGGTGAAGACTATTTTCTAAATGGGGCGAGAATCCAGAAATCAGAGGTGCAAAGGGATTTAGGAGTGCAGGTGCAGGATTACCAAAAGGTTAATCTGCATGTCGAATCGGTAGTAAAGAAAGTAAACTCAATGTTAGCATTTATTTCAAGAGGGCTTGTATACAAAAACAGGGATGTGATGTTGAAGCTCCAAAAGGCGCTGGTAAGGCCGCATTTGGAATATTGTGAGCAATTTTAGGCACCATATCTGAGGAAGGATGTGCTAGCTCTGGAGAGTCCAGAGGAAGTTTACAAGAATGATCCCAGGAATGAGTATGTTAACCTATGATGTCAGCACTGGCCCTGTCTCACTGGAGCTTAGAAGATTGAGGGGGGACCTCATTAAAACATACAGAATAGTGAAGAGCTTGGATAGCGTGGATGTGACGAAGATGTTTCCACCTAGTGGGAGGGTCAAGGACCAGAGGTCATAGCCACAGAAGTAAAGGACGTTCTTTTAGGAAGGAGATGAGGAGAAATTTCTTTAATCAGAGGATGGTGAATCTGTGGAATTCTGCCACAGAAGGCTATGGATATTTTTAAGGCAGAGATAGATAGGTACTTGATTAGAACAGTTGTCAGAGGTTTTGGGGAGAAGGCAGGCGAATGGGGTTAGGAGGGATAGATCAGCAATGATTGAATGACAGAGTAGACTTGATGGGCCGAATGGCCTAATTATTCCTTATGACCTTATGAAAGACACATGTATGAGATAAAATGTGGCTGCATTCACCAGTGAGAGCTCTGCACCATTATAACATTTTCCATCATAAACAATGGTCCCTTAATCTCCCCTTCAGTTAAATTGGCATTGTTCTTATGATAACAACAGGATTCTGAGAAGGATTAGAGAGTGGTGCTGACAGACAATGTGGGTCTTCGTGCTGCATTGTTGACTGCAGAAACTTGTACAAGCCACGTTAGATTCTTCTGCCAATTCTCGAGGTCTGTCATCAAATGGAACAGTCGCACAAAGACTTCAGTATTTATACAAATTAAGATTAATACACGACTCCTCAATAGCACTCAACTCAAGTCTGTGGCAAGAGGGTCAATGAACAGAAATGAAAATTGAAGTATTTCAGGGTCGTGTCAGTTGAAACAAGAAAGCAAAGTAAAAAAATTAGGTTTGCCCATTATGTCATTTTGAGGGGCACAGTAAATTGCTCAGAGGCTGTTCTCCCCACCCCACGCCCTGAAAAGTCCAGTTACTGCTGCAATGCAAGAAATACTGCCACTTATTTATGAGAACCAGTTCTAGCAAACTGTAGCACGAGAAAGATTGGTTGAGGACTATATCGTCTTCAGCATCCCACGCAACTCTTGCCACTCTTCCAAATTTTGTCAAGCAGCTTCCATTTTTAAGACTCATCTGTAAAATGGCATCTGTTACCATGCAATGCTCCCTTGCTAAAGGCACAAGAGTGAAAGTCTAGATTTTTGAGCTACAGAATAGCCAAATCTGCCCCCCCCCCCCCCAAAGAAACTCGCCAGCAAATGCAAAGATCCTCCCAATGGAACACATTCATCTATGGCTAAAGGTCAAAATAAATATTCCATACTTGGAAGATAATGCGACCATTGACTACATACACAAGCAACATTACTGCTTTCCTTTAACAAATTATGCTTTCAAAAGTATTTAGGAGGATATTCATGAGGAGTACGGAGGAGGTCATACAGAAAGCAAAAACTACAAATGCTCAAGATCCAATATAAAAACAGCAAGCGTTGGGCAAAAAGAAAACAAAGCAGACAACGTCCATGAAAAGCAAAAGTTACAGGTTGGTGATATAAACACCATTTATCTCTGCCCGTTACTGGACATTTCCAATATTTGTTGTTTTAATTTGAATTTCCTGCATCTGCAGTTTATTTTGTATTTAATATTTTTTACTGTTGAATGCATGGTTATTTCTCTTCCAGGCATCACCTGATGGAGTTCCATCCCTTCGCTGAACAGGATTTCTGTTCACCTCTTACCTTGTTCAACCTCAAATGGTTTCTGCTTCCTTTCTTGTTTTTGAAAGAAGGATAAAGATACTCTCAGTTTTGTTGGTCTCTCATCGTAAGTGGAATTTCAGAAAGCAAAAGTGCATAGTTCTACTTTGAATCAATGGCTGGCTGTGTGGATTTAACAAAAGTTTTAGTCCATGAAAATGTAAACATTCAATTTCCCCCAAACATGCATTAACGTGGAATAAGGTGCGTTTTAAAATGTCAACCAGGTTCATGCTCAAGACCAGTAAATGCAGAGGCCCTTTGATAACAACGCAGATAATCAATGATAAAAGGCAATGTTTCATGGCTTTGACTTTGAATCCATAATCTTTAAGAACACAAATTAAACTGAAGTTTCAAAGAGCATCAAGTTCCTCCAAGATAGCATCCTCTCACACTTAACAAAAGCATGAAATGGCACATATTAGTGGCAAAGAAGGAGAAAACATTGACTTTATAAAATGGAGAACTGCTTAAGAGGTTAATTATCTGAGTTTCACTGGTCATCCATCTAACTGTCAATGAACAGCGAGTGTTTATCCTCAAACCTTTGTCAATTACTCCACCCATCTGGAATCGGTCCCCATCACGTGCATATCCCGATGACTTGTCAGGCTTTGCCCACTCCCACATCTAATTATTCACAAAATGCTGGAGTAACTCAGCAGGTCAGGCAGCATCTCGGGAGAGAAGGAATGGGTGACGTTTCGGGTCGAGACCCTTCTTCAGACTGATGTCGGGGGTGGGACAAAGGAAGGATATAGGTGGAGACAGGAAGATAGAGGGAGATCTGGGAAGGAGGAGGGGAAGGGAGGGACAGAGGAGCTATCTGAAGTTGGAGAAGTCGACGTTCATACCACCGGGCCGCAAACTGCCCAGGCGAAATATGAGGTGCTGCTCCTCCAATTTCCGGCGGGCCTCACTATGGCACTGGAGGAGGCCCATGACAGAGAGGTCAGACTGGGAATGGGAGGGGGAGTTAAAGTGCTGGGCCACCGGGAGATCAGTTGCGTTAATGCGGACCGAGCGCAGGTGTTCAGCGAAGCGATCGCCGAGCCTGCGCTTGGTTTCGCCGATATAGATAAGTTGACATCTAGAGCAGCGGATGCAGTAGATGAGGTTGGAGGAGGTGCAGGTGAACCTCTGTCTCACCTGGAAAGACTGTTTGAGTCCTTTGATGGAGTTGATGGGGGAGGTAAAGGGACAGGTGTTGCATCTCGTGCGGTTGCAAGGGAAAATGCCCGGGGTTAGGGTGGTTTGGGTAGGAAGGGACGAGTGGACCAGGGAGTTGCGGAGGGAACGGTCTCTGCGGAATGCAGAGAGGGGAGGGGATGGGAAGATATGGCCAGTGGTGGGGTCCTGTTGTAGGTGACGGAAATGTTGGTGGATGATATGTTGGATCCGCTGGCTGGTGGGGTGGAAGGTGAGTACGAGGGGGATCCTGTCCTTGTTGCGAGTGGGGGGATGGGGAGCAAGAGCGGAGCTGCGGGATGTAGAAGAGACCCTAGTGAGAGCCTCATCTATAATGGAGGAGGGGAAGCCCCGTTTTCTGAAAAACGAGGACATCTCGGAAGCCCTAGTCTGAAACACCTCATCCCGGGCGCAGATGCGGCGTAGACGGAGGAATTGGGAGTAGGGAATAGACTTTTTGCAGGGGACCGGGTGGGAAGAAGTGTAGTCCAGATAGCTGTGCGAGTCGGTGGGCTTGTAATAAATGTCCGTCACTAGTTTTTCTCCTGTGATGGAGATGGTGAGGTCCAGAAACGGGAAGGAGATGTCAGAGATAGTCCAGGTATATTTAAGGGCAGGATGGAAATTGGAGGTGAAGTGTATGAAGTCAGTGAGTTCTGCATGGGTGCAAGAGGTAGCACCAATGCAGTCGTCGATGTAGCGGAGGTAGAGTTCGGGGATGGGGCCAGTGTACGTCTGGAACAGGGATTGTTCGACGTACCCGACAAAGAGGCAGGCGTAGCTAGGGCCCATGCGAGTGCCCATAGCTACGCCTCTGGTTTGGAGGAAGTGGGAGGAGTCAAAGGAGAAGTTGTCCCCTCTGCTCCAGTCAGTACACAAAACATCAACTCCTCTGCTCCAGTCAGTGCCCAAAACATCGCCTGCCCATTCCGTCCCCAGATGCCGTCCGACCCAACGACTTCCGCCAGCACTTAGTGTTTTGCTCACAATTCCATCATCTGCAGTCTCATGTCTTTGAGAGCTTACCCTCTATTCTTTCAAAATAGAATCCCAATCAAGTGCCTTTGATAAAAACGAATGCACTGAATGCATGCTAAATTCATTACCCTGGCAACCAACTGGTAGAACACCAAATGAGAGCAAGACGACTTGTCACCCTACTGTGATGACAGCGTAAAGATTTGGAACAATTAATTACAGCAAGGAGTTGGATCAGCTAATAATCAAATATTCCTTTTCAAGGAGCAAGACCCGTAGAATTTCAAAATTCCTTTCAAGGACCAAACACGGTGCTAATTGATTGCAGAATAACGATCCTGTGGAGTTGCAAAAGCTGTAATTATAGAAAATCTCTGAAGCCAATTGTTCAAGATGTTAATGAACACCAATAACACCCACAGACTGAATTGCAGCCTTTACCTCTCTGCACAGCATGCCATTTAATGCACGATATATTCGAACAATAGCAATATGCATCATGCTCCTGAAGTAGACCACCAGGATTCCACAATAGCGTTTAGAATTGGAAACCATGAAACATCCAAACCAGTGACACAAAGTTGGATACATTAAAGCAGCCACTCAAGTGGTCAATGAACCATTGAATTGTGTTACAATAAATATTAACTGAAGTTGTGGCTGTTTTTTTTCCATTAAAATGTTAACTTGGATAACATCATTGGAATCTTGATAAGTCACCTGTCATTTAAAACAAACACCAAATTAGTCAATTTGCTGAAAGTATTCATGGTGAGCCATGATTCAGACAATGATCCAAGCACTCAGTTGCTTTTTTTTTTTTAAAGCAATTATTTTTTACCTTGTGTATAATTTATTTTCCAAGAAAAGGATGCTGTTCCTTAACAATGTTAGGGCTGTATTGTGTGCCAACTTCACTGAATTTCTGATGAGCAAAGCATATTATTCAAGATTGGAAGGAGAGAGGGAGACATCATGTTGAATTCCACTCTGGGTGTTATATGACTTCTACATTCACAGGAACCCGAATTAAATAGGCTCAAAAGTGCAACTCTGGGTCCATCACTGCTTATTTATCGACAAAGGATCTCAAATATTACCGTGTCAGAAGGAACTGCACAGGAAGGATATTCTTGCTATGGAGGGCGTGCAGCGTAGGTTCACTAGGTTAATTCCCGGAATGGCGGGACTGTCGTATGTTGAAAGGCTGGAGCGATTGGGCTTGTATACACTGGAATTTAGAAGGATGAGGGGGGATCTTATTGAAACATATAAGATAATTAGGGGATTGGACACATTAGAGGCAGGAAACATGTTCCCAATGTTGGGGGAGTCCAGAACAAGGGGCCACAGTTTAAGAATAAGGGGTAGGCCATTTAGAACGGAGATGAGGAAGAACTTTTTCAGTCAGAGAGTGGTGAAGGTGTGGAATTCTCTGCCTCAGAAGGCAGTGGAGGCCAGTTCGTTGGATGCTTTCAAGAGAGAGCTGGATAGAGCTCTTAAGGATAGCGGAGTGAGGGGGTATGGGGAGAAGGCAGGAACGGGGTACTGATTGAGAGTGATCAGCCATGATCGCATTGAATGGCGGTGCTGGCTCGAAGGGTTGAATGGCCTACTCCTGCACCTATTGTCTATTGTCTATTGTCTAAACTGAAGATAGACACAAAATGCTAGAGTAACTCAGCGGGACAGGCAGTATCTCTGGAGAGAAGGAATGGATGACGTTTCGGGTCGAGACTGAAGAAAGGCTTCTTCAGTCTGAAGAAGGGTCTCAACCCAAAATGTCACTCGTTCCTTCTCTCAAGAGATGCTGCCTGTCTAGCTGAGTTTCTCCAGCATTTTGTCTATCTCAAACAGTACTTCTTTCCACAATTACTACATCAGCACAAGCAAGGCAGTTTTAATGTAAACTTGCTCCACAAGTCATTGTGAAACAAACTGAAATTTAATGCCAGTCAAAGAGTGAGAGGTGTTTGCAACTGATGCTTGGTTAATTGTTAAAAGATAACAGGAATATGATTTGACAAGTTGTGACATTGTTAAGGGGTAGTGATTGAAAGTAGTAGGTAGGCTGAAGTTAAACGTTAGCCATGATCTCATTTAGTAACAGGACAGGTTTGAATGGCCAAATCGCCCAAATCTTTTCCTTTGTTGTCACTTGTGCATCTCTTCTATATTGTCCCATTTATGTGCATGTAAAGTGGGAAATATAATGAGAAACGAATGCAACAGTAAAAGACTGCAAGGTATGACCTAGCAGGCTGAAGTTGCCTTGCATACAGGAGTCAGAAAACTGTAACGTCCAGGTTCAGGGACAGTTTCTTCCCCACAGCCATTAGGCTATTAAACAGCACAAACTGAAGCAAAGCCGAAGAGACAGGCAGAGGCATGGTAGTAGGGAACTCCATAGTGAGAGGTACAGATAGGGGTTTCTGCGGCAACAGGGGGGATTCAAGGATGGTGTGTTGCCTTCATGGTGCCAGGGTCCAGGACGTCACAGACCGATTGCAGAGCATCCTTAAGGTGAGCAGCCGGAAGTGATAGAGCATGTCGGCACAAATGACCAGGAAGAAGAGGAAAGAGATTCTGCAACGTGACATTAGAGAGGGAGATATGGGACCTGAATGTGTGGCTGAGGAGCAGGTGCAGGGGGCAGGGATTTAGATTCTTAGACCACTGGGATCTGTTTTGGGGTAAGGGTGAATTGTACAAAAGGGACGGGGTTGCACCTCAACAGGCGGGGGACCAGCATTCTGGCAGGCAGGTTTGCCACTGCTACACGGGTGGATTTACACTAAATAGTGTGGGGGGGGGGGGGGAAGAGACAAATTGGAAAGACAATGTTGGAGTTAAAGGGAAAGAGAGTATAGGAAAAGTTAAGACACCAGAATTAACGAGACAGAAAGCTCAGGGTTATAGGAGAGTATGGCCAAGTGAAATAGGAATTGATGTGAAAGGTAAGGTGAGTAATGGATTAAAAGTATTACATCTGAATGCAAAGTATAAGAAGTAATGTGGATGAGCTCGAGGCTCAGTTAGAGATTGGTAGGTATGACATTGTGGGGATTACAGAGACATGGCTGCAGGAGAATATCATCCCTGGGAACAAAGGTTATGCCACTGTAGTTATGGGAGAGTTCATTATGCAGGTAGACTGGGAAAATCAGGTTGGTTCTGGACCCCAAAAAAGGGAGTTTGTAGAGTGCCTCCAAGATGGATTCTTAGAGCAGCTTGTACTGGAGCCTACCAGAGAGAAGGGAATTCTGGATTTAGTGTTGTCCAATGAACCACATTTAAGAAGGGAACTCAAGGTAAAAGAATCACTTGGACGTAGTGACCATAGTATGATAAGTTTTAATCTGCAATTTGAGAGGGAGAAGGTTAAATCAGAAGTGTCAGTGTCGCAGTTGAACAAAGGGGACTACGAAGGCATGAGAGAGGAGCTGGCCAAGGTCGACTGGAAAAGGATCCTAGCAGTGGAACAGCAATGGCAGGAATTTCTGGGCATAATCCAGAAGATGCAGGATCATTTCATTCCAAAGAGGAAAAAAAGATTCTAAGGGGTGTAAGAGGAAACCGTGGCGGGCAAGGGAAGTTAGGGATGGAATAAAACTAAAAGAAAAGGTGTATAACATAGCACAGAGTTGCAGGAAGCCAGAGGATTGGGAAACTTTCACAGGATAACAGAAGTTAACAATACGGGCAATACGGGTGAAAACATGAAGTACGAGGGGAAGCTGGCCAAGAATATAAAGGATAGCAAAAGCTTCATGTATTTTAAGAGAAAAAGATTAGTAAAGACAAATTTGGGTCCCTTGAAGGCAGAAACAGGTGAATTATTAAGGGGAACAAGGAAATGACAGACGGGTTCAACAGGTACTTTGGTTCTGTCTTCACGAAGGAAGACATAAACAATCTCCCAGATGTACTAGAGCACCTAGGGAGACAGAGGAACTGAAAGAAATTTGCATTAGACAATAAATAGTATTGGGTAGACTGATGGGATTGAAAGCTGATAAATCCCCAGAGCCTGATGGTCTGCATCCCAGGGTACTCAAGGAGGTGGCTTGAGAAATTGTGGACGCAATGGTGATCATTTTCCAATGTTCTATAGATTCAGGATCAGTTCCTGTGGATTAGAGGGTAGCTAATGTTATCCCACTTTTCAAGAAAGGAGCGAGAGAGATAACGGGGAATTATAGACCAGTTAACCCGACATCGGTGGTGGGGAAGATGCTGGAGTCAATTATTAAAGAAGTAATAACGGTGCATTTGGATAGCAGTAAAATGATTGGTCCAAGTCAGCATGGATTTATAAAGGGGAAATCATGCTTGACTAATCTTCTGGAATTTTTTGAGGATGTGACAAGTAAAACGGATGAAGGAGAGCCAGTGGATGCAGTGTATCTGGACTTTCAGAAAGACTTTGATTAGGTCCAACACAGGAGATTAGTGAGCAAAATTAGAGCACAAGGTATTGGGGGTAGGGTATTGATATGGATAGAAAATTGATTAGAGACAGGAAAAAAAAGAGTACAAATAAACAGCTCCCTGTCAGAATGGCAGGCAGTGGCGACTGGAGTACCGCAAGGCTCGGTACTGGGGCCGCAACTATCTACTGATTGTGGATGATCAGCCATGATCACAATGAATGGTGGTGCTGGCTCTAAAGGCCAAATGGCCTCCTCCTGCACCTATTTTCAATGTTTCTATGTTAACCTTAAATAAGCTCTGAACTACACAGACTATCATTATTATAATTGCATTATTGTTTGTTTCTTATGTATACGTATGCATGTGTGTATAAATATATATGATCTGTATATATACACTGAACTTTTTTTCTCATTTATTATATTGTTTACAGTGTATATGTTTACATATTCTGTTGTGCTGCTGCAAGTAAGAATTTCATTGTCCTATCTGGGGCAAATGGCAATAAAACACTCTTGATTTAAACCTTACCAGCACCTGAAAACTCCTACATTAAGGTAGAGAGGGAGAGAGAGGGAGAGTCTAACAATATAAAACTGAACAAATTCCAGTAGATAGAACACACTGCTTTAAAGGGAGACCACAGAATGATAGCTAGACCAGTATTTGCTTGTTTTTGTTCTGCAGGGGGGCAGTAAATGAGGGAGGAAGAGCCTTGAAGAGCTACTAAAAATCAAAAGGTTTTCAGCTCTAAACCACACCAATGTGGTTATTGCACCTGTTAATGACAGATTCTATTTATAACATACTCATTTTCAATGTAAATGTATGTTCACCTTCTGACAGTCCATCAAAAAGATCAGTAACAGTTTTCTCTTTACTCATTCCTGATATAGACGTACCAAAAGAAGCAACACATTCTTTTCACACACTAACCTCCAGAACTAACCAAGCCACTTGCCATCCCACCAAGCCCATCTTCAAGACACCTCCTTCTCCAACCCATGTCTTTGCAACACAAACAAAACAAGCAGTTCAGCTCAAATTATATACTGAGTCAAGTGGAGACAGTGGCAAATATTTAACAGAATCTGAAACTGGTATTATATCATTGGTCTGAAAGCACAGCTACTACCAAGAGAACTACTTTGATTACATTTGACTGAAGCTTTTTGTTTTTAAAAAATCAGATTAAAAATAATACACCAACTACAAAGAAAGTTAGACCATGAAGACCTTATCTTCATCGGGCTCAAAAGGGTTACATTTCCAGGAAGCATCAGACTGGTGTGTTTTAGTTAATAACTAGACCAAGTGGACCCATTGGGCCAATTCCTCGTAGAGGGGGGCAGGGAAGGGGAGAGGGTGCCACTCACCTCGACCCTGTGGCGCCAGCGCTGCAGCCAGAATGAGCCGTGGACTCAAAGCCTTTCCTGTATTGGTCAAACACCCTCACCCCTACTCAATACCCCTTATCCCTCCTCCTCCCCCCACTCCATCCCCCCTACCCCACTTCCCCCTCCTCTCCCCCCAACCCCCACTCCCCTACCCCTCACCCCCTCCTCACCCATCCCTCAACCCAGGCATCAGTTAGACCTCCCACATCACCCTCCCCTGCAAGAGATTAATATATATTGAAAGAGATACGGGCGGCACGGACTTGGAGGGCCGAAAAGGCCTGTTTCCGGCTGTATATATATGATATGATATGATATATGGCCCACTCCAATACCCCACCCTTCCCCCACTCACCCCTTCCCCCCTCACCTCTCCATCCCCCTCACCCACTCCCCCTCCCCTCCCAACTCCCCCCCACTCCCCTCCCCCCACCCCATTTCCCCCTACCCCCCACTCCAATCCCCCTCCACACCCCCCTCCCCATTCCCCACCTCCCCCTCCCCCTCCACCACCCCCCCCCCCACTACCCCTACCCCTCCACTCCATAAGCCACAATATCACGTGTGCATGGACAGCTCTGGTTTGGTGCCATGGGCTGTCCTGCAGTTGCACATACTTCCAGCAGAAGCCGTAGACAAGATGTACCTCAGCAGTTCTCACACAAGGGATGAGGGTCTACTGAAAGTTTTCAATAAGAAAATTGAGATATTTTATTGTGCAAGGGGATCAAAGATGAATAAACAAAGCTGCATCCATCATCTGTAGAAGTGGTTGATCACACTTGAGTGGTCCGCTCCTTACCCAAAAGAACAAATTAGTCAGTGAGCCACCTCGAATCAGACAGGCACTCTACCTTCCATTTGTCACTCTGCCCCTATACTTCACAGACAATAGAATCATTTATTCAGCTCTTGTAGATGAGGACCAACGTTTTACCATGTGTGAATGGACCCTTGGCCATGTGATCACATGCAGAAGTCCATGAGAGCTGAAAATTCAGGTGCTGATGTACCAGAGATCCTGCTCTGCCACTGGACTCACCTAGGCTAGACAGCAGAGCACAATGTGCCAAGGAGGGAGACCAGATTTACTATATACCAGCTCCTTCTCATTTAAACCAGGCTGATGGCATTACAACTTTCCCCACTCATCTGTATCTCGTCTCTCACCCGCTAAGATAGTGATGATCGAGTTGGGTTTTTTCGGAGGGGGCGAAGTTAGATACCTCTAGTTTCCCTCTTCATGACTCTCAGTCTGAAGAAGGGTACCTAAACATCACCTACTCTTTTTCTCCAGAGATGCTGCCTAACCCGCTGAGTTACCCCAGCATATTGCGTCTAAGATAGTGACGGTGACTGGTTTAAATAATATTTAGTATCATTTTAGTATGTTTTTTTATTACATTTTTCATTTATGAAATTTAAAGATGACCAACTTAAATGCTTTCAACTGGAAACATTTAAAAACAGTTCCAAAGGAACTGTTAACTCAGCTGTCAAAGATTATCAGGTACATCAGGATTTGATAGCAGAGGCTGGCATGAAGCCTACCATCATCGTGTGCTGCTCTCAGATTAAAAAACGAGGGCTGGCTGATCTCCATTGCAAGCAGTTTCAAGGAAACAGACAGGCACTGTGGATGGTGTGGACAAATAGCAACAGGGGAGATTCAGACCGTCAATGTTAGCTGTCCATTTAGTATCCTGCATACCCAATTTAGTTCACTGACAAAATGAGCCACAAGCAAAATTGACCGACCATTGCCATGATGATTATTGGATTATGACACAGGAGAATCAATTGGCCCCAGCAGTCAGTATGGAGGAGAGGAGGCAAAAGACACTGGTGAAGGAAGTGGCAAGCACCCGGCAAACAGCCAGCCAAAGCAATTTAGAATTGTGGAGTATTAGTAAAACTGCAGCAGAGACAAAGAATACCAGGTGGAAAGTAGGTGGGGTTTTTTTAAACTTGAATTATGCTTTGTACCTGGAATGCCTGCACCATCCAGGAATGTAGCAGATTACACATTTTTAATTGGTCTGATCAAAACAAGGGAAGAAATGGGAAATCAAAGAGCACAAGGTTTATTTTACCCCTATAATAGCTTAAAAATAAATGGGCTAGTTTCAAATTTGTAAACTTTTTCAGTTACTGAATTTCTAAAAATAATGATGCACGAACCCATCTGTCAATTCCCCACCCTCCAGCACAATGAAGAGCCGCCAAGGACAGCATACACACAGGAACACTACTAATCAAGTCACGTACTATCCTGACAATGAAATAGAGTCATTATGTCCTCATTGCCGTCGGGTGAAAATCTTGAAGCTTCCAACACAACACAGCCTGCAGCAGCTCAGGAAGAAGTTCAGCACACTTCTCCTCAGGGGAAGATGGGGAATGAGGTCTGAGCTCATAGTAGTGGCTCCTTCAAGGTTTTTCAGCTATACTAAGAATAAAATGGTTTCAAATTTGGACCGATGGTTGCTCTTTGGATCTGTAATTCAGTGAATCAGCAAGCAGAAATTAGCTATTTAACCAATGAGAAAGGTGCAATATTTGTTAAATCAAGTGCAAGACAAAAATTATAACTATAGTCATTTAGTTTTTAGAGCTTAGTTTAGTGATCCAGTTGGCCCACTGAGTCCATGCCAACCAGCAATCCCCATACATTGTGGGCCAAAAGGCCTGTTGTTGTGTTGCAATGTTCATTGTTCCCTGTCCTCACATCTTTATCAATGGTAAAAACAGAGGCGACATAGTCAGAGGATTCCGGCTATCTCCTGCAGCTCCAACCAGAGATGTTCACTTTGAACTTTGAGGGGGCCCGATTCTCTTCCCAATTATTCTTTTTCCCTTCCCTACACTCCCATGAAGCCTTTGCATCATTCTCAGTGCTCAATGCACGTAGCTTGCTATCAGCAGCAAATCTGAATATATTACACTTTAATTTATTCACAAAATGCTGGAGTAACTCAGCAGGTCAGGCAGCATCTCGGGAGAGAAGGAATGAGTGACGTCACCCATTCCTTCTCTCCCGAGATGCTGCCTGACCTGCTGAGTTACTCCAGCATTTTGTGAATAAATCGATTTGTACCAGCATCTGCAGTTATTTTCTTATATTACACTTTATTTGCTTGTCCTAATCATTGCTCTAGATTGTGAAATCTGAGCCACAGCAGCAATACCAAGCATCACAGCTTTTCAACCAGAAAATGATCAGTATATTGTCCTATTTTCTGAGAACTAACTAATCATCAATACATTGCTACCAATACCCTGAGCTGTAGGTCTGTTGTATGATCCTATGTACCACCTTAAAGTTATCTGAAAGTCCAAATACACGTAATCCAGTTTGTCTCTTTGGACTGGTGACAACTTCAAAAAATATTAAATTTCTTAAACATGACTCACTTTCATAAATATATTGGCTCTGACCAATCCTATAAGTTTTCAACTTTACTACTTACCACTTAAAAATAAAAACAAGCATTTTCCCTACTACTGACATCTGACTAAAAGGTCTATACTTTCATAATTTCTCTCTTCCCATCTCTTTTAAATAGCGCAGTTACATTTGCACTTCTAATCTTCAGGAATTGTTTGAGAGAGATGGAGGAATTTCATAAAAAGTCAACAGCATCCTCCTTTAAGATCTTAGAATGCAGCTCATCACATCGTGGGGATTTGGTGCCTCTCAGTCGATTAATGTTGCCAACACAAGTCTTCTCATAATTCCTTTAAATCCTTCATTCAATTCCTGTATCTATTGCCATTTCTAGAAGGTTTTTTCTGCGTCATCTTCCACAAAGTCATACAAAATATTTGTTCAGTTTATCATTCCCCAATAATTTCTCCTGTCGTAAAATGCAAGAAATCCACATTAAAATGTGCTAATCAGTTCCTTATTTTGTATCTACAGAAACTCTTTCAATGTTTCGGTGTTTTATTGAATTCTGATTTTTTTCTCGATCCTTGAATTAACTGCTTTGTTTTTGGTAACATTACGAAATCAAAAGGAAAAGCCTTACAATGTCTTCAATATTTTTGATAGGCATAGCTGAACCACCTTTCCTGTTATTTTTGCTCACTCCAAAAATGGATAGGCATTCATTATATAAAATACCAATTGCAGGTTCACTGTCAAGCTTACAACAGATTCCTAGCCTTCTATAACAAGCTCATGCCTTTGTAATTTATTTTATTCAAAGATTTCCCCCCTCCCCTTCCCCTTCCCCACCCCCTGATTCCCTTTGGTTTCTCAACATATTGTTCTCAAGTAAAAACATTTCTTACACTTTTCATAAATTCATCCCCATACCATTACTACAAATTTGCTTCGCCCAGTGTACGTGTGGATACAAGTCCCCCGTGATTACTGCATTACCCATTGCATCAAATCTCTAATTTGATGAAATGCAATCTCTAAGACTGTGGAACAGCATCCCTCTCCCCATCAGAACTGCCCCCTCCATCGACTCCTTTAAGTCCAGGCTCAAAACCTATTTCTACTCCCTAGCGTTTGAGGCTCATTGAGGAGGCGCTGTGAACTGTTTGCGTGCTACTGTATGTTTCTTTTTTTTTTTTCCTTAGTACCTAATCAGATGTACAGCACTTTGGTCAACGTGGGTTGTTTTTAAATGTGCTATACAAATAAAATTGACTTGACTTGACTTGACTAATTTCTTGATTTACATGTGCTCTACATTTTTTTCAGTGACCTATATTTTAACACCCGGTAGTATTTTAATCCCCCTTGATATTTCTGAGCTCCATTTTGTTTCTCCTTGATGCCCGAGTTAAGTTCCTTCCTTTACATTGCCTTTAGCTCACATGCAGGAGAAATTTGAAGCAACAAGGTAAACCTTACTGAACATTGTTTGATATTTACAAACTATAAATGGCACAAGTAAAACTATCAAAAGTATTATGCGAGGGAAATCATATCTTTAATTATTCTCAATACAGTCACTGATGCTGTGAGTTGTTAAATCTAAGTCTACTGCATCTTCCCAGCTAAAATCAAGGCATTTTAACTTCATTGCAAGTCCCTTCAACCTGGTCTCTAAATTGGTTCTCGAAATTATTTTTTTCCCCATCAGCCAATACCTAATATCCAATACCCAAACTGTTTTCATTTGTAATTTATTCTTAAACATGGGGTGCCAGCTGTGACTCAGTTGCTCATTCGCCTGACACATATTTGTATGGCAAGTTTCATATCAGAAACAAGCAAAACCATAAGTACAGGATGGAGTGAATGTGTCATTAACAGATGCAAACATTTAGGTCAGAAGGTAATCTGCAGCCCCATCTACTCTCTCAGAACTGTCGGCCTAACACCAATAAGAGCAGGCAAGTTATTGCTCGGTGCTCTGACTGATAACTACCCATTGACCAACATCTAGGCACAGATTATCTGGCTACCTTCAACAATCAGTGTGAGGAAGCTTAGTACACACACAAAAGATAGACACAAAAAGCTAGAGCAACTCAGTGGGTCAGGCAGCATCTCTGGAGA
The DNA here is from genome assembly GCF_053455715.1 of Rhinoraja longicauda. Classification (NCBI taxonomy): domain Eukaryota; kingdom Metazoa; phylum Chordata; class Chondrichthyes; order Rajiformes; family Arhynchobatidae; genus Rhinoraja; species Rhinoraja longicauda. The sequence continues at coordinate 27,007,032 of NC_135969.1, read as the reverse complement.
AAAGGAATAGGTGACCTGTTAGGTTTCAGGTCGAGACCCTTCTTTCAGACTGAGAGTCAGGGAAGAGGGGGGAAACAGGAGGTACGAAAAGGTACATAGACAAATGAATGAAAAGTATTCAAAAGGACAAATCAAAGGCAGCAATGATGATCAAACATAGAAAATAGATGCAGGAGTAGGTTATTTGGCCCCTCGAGCCAGCACTGCTATTCAATATGACCATGGCTGACCATCCAAAATCAGTACACTGTTACTGCTTTCTCCCCATATCCTTGATTCCGTTAGCCCCAAGAGCTATATCTAACTCTCTCTTGAAAACATCCAATGAATTCACCTCCACGGCATTCTGCAGCAGAGAATTCCACAGATTCACAACTCTAGGTGAAAAACTTTTTCCTCATCTCAGTCCTAAATGGCCTACCCCTTATTCTTAAACTGTGACCCCCTGCTTCTGGACTCCTCCAACATTAGGAACAATTTTCCATCAAGGAAATGTGGAGCCCACAATAGTCCATTGTTGTAGGGAAAAAAAACTGCAGGTGCTGGTTTAAATCGAAGGTAGGCACAAAATGCTGGAGTGACTCAGTGGGTCAGGAGCATCTAGGGAGAGAAGGAATGGGTGACGTTTCGAGTCTGAAAGGTCTCGACCCGAAACGTCGCCCATTCCTTCTCTTCCGAGATTCTGCCTGACCCGCTGAGTTACTCCAGCATTTTGGTCGATGGTTCATTGTTGGCTGTGGAGAAGGTGATAACGAGTGACAAACAGTGAAACGCAGCAGGACAACAGTGAAACTAGTACGCCGACTAGGGTGGGGAAGGGACAGAGAGAGGGGGATGCAAGGGCTACTTGAGGTTAGAGAGATGCAAGGGTTACTTGAAATTAGAGATACACACATTCCACTTTCACTATATCACATTATTTCCATAGTATTTTTTTGTCTTTAAATAAGTTTAGATTGCTAGACTTCATGAAAGGTGCTCTGCAAATGGAAAACTTAAAGTAAAATACAATCAACATTACTAGAGTAGGTTCCTCTGTCACTAACAGATGCAGAAATACTAGCGTATTAAAAATAGAACACATCACAGATCAACAGGATCCCAATTGCCATTCGGCTGAACAATCAGCTTTTAAATAGGTCTCCAAAATGAGATTAATTACCTAAATCACATTGCAGTGGTACCAGTTTTAAAACAATTTCAGAAAGGTCGTGAAATATTCTCGAAGGATGTGGGAAAATAGTACAGAGTGCCAAGCTTGGTTACTCCTGAGAGATTAATCTGCATTAAACAAAATGTCCAAATCTGCATATAGAAATTGATCCAATTATTTTTTAAACTGCAAGTGGATAGGTCTCTAAAGCATATCCTTGTGCATATTGTTCTCCACTTGCAAAGATCCTTGCGGAGCAAATGCCCATAGCAAAAGCAGACATTTATATTAAGATCAGCTCTTGTTACTTTTGTCTATTATACACGGATACGGGCTTGCTTTCTCTTGCGTGCATTTGGAGGGAACTCTAAATGTCTGTGCTTGGCTACATTTTGGACAAGGCCTTCTATATGGTGGGGGGTTGAATGAACTATTTGTATTCAAATTAATAGTAGATACTCTTTCATTTAAAAAATATTAAGAATAGAGGGCTGATAAACATCATCCACTAGCTTGGAGATGGGTGGATATTTCGTGGTACAAGTGACTTCCTCACCCTACTGCAGATTAAATGACCCATTTATAATACATTAGTGTTGACTTAGCAATAACGGGAAGAGCAGCAGGTTGACCCAGCACATCATGTGTTTACACACCGTCGTCATTCACAATAATTCAAAGGCTCACATTGCTACACTTTATCAACTGAAATCTTGATTAGTCAAGCCACTTGATGTTTAATCAAGGAAATGCTTTTCCACTTGAATACAATAAAAACTATCAAAAATACAACTCCACGCACACATGGGTTGAAAGTTGTGCAGTGGGGCAAATGAACGAGGAGAAAATTTCAGTAATGTTCTGGTCAGTTCAGTAATGAAGTAACATGAATGTTCCCATTTTTTTATTGCAATAATAAATGCTGCCAGCACTTAGTTTTCTTGTGGTCAACCCCTGCTAATCTAGTCACTTTTCACAAGGGAACTGACATTTTGCCAATTCAAATACAAAACCAACAAGGCTCAAATCCCCAAATTAATTGACACAGTTAACCAACATTAGAAAATAAACACACCAACCACAATGAAACTTGCACTTCAATGAAATGTTTTCGCATTACAAACTATGCAAGTCAATACTGTACTAATTGAGGGTTTTACACTTACGACATCCAGCTTGACGACAGAAAAACAAAGATCAGCAACAGCTTCTGCCCCTTTGTTATCAGGCTTCTGAATGGTCCTTCCACAAGCTACGGTACTGTCCTATTCATCTCCACCAATTTGTGGGCATTGGACTTTGTTTATGGAATTGATATACAATACAATATATCTTTATTGTCATTGTACCCAGGGGTACAACGAGATTGGGATACAACAATGCTGAGAAATGTATTCTGCACAGTGCATCTGCCCCTATACTCTATTTATTGAACTTTAGTTTGACATTATTGCATTTGTGTAAAGTACAAATTATCTATCTTGGATAGCATACAAAACAAAACTTTTCACTGTACCTCAGTACATATGACAATAATAAACCTAAACCTATAATACTAATCTGCTTAGGTTGCCAAAAAGCTTAAATGTGTTCATTTGCTGTTAGTCATAGTCGTAGAGTCATTGACCTTCAGCCCAACTTGCCCACACTGATGAACGTGTCCCATCTACACTCGTCCCACCAGCTTGCTTTTGACCCATATCCCTCAACCTGTCCTATCCATGTACCCATCGAAATGTTTCTTAAACGTGGCAATAGTACTTGCCTCAACTACCTCCAGCAGCTCGTTCCATACACCTACCTTTCAGGCTCCTATTACATCTTTCCTCCCTACCTTAAACCAATATCCTCTGGTTCGCAATTCCCCAACTCTAGAAGTAGTTCTCAAAAGCAATCCATCGTCAATGACACTCCCCTCCCCATAACAACTTGGTATCATCTTTCCAAACAAATTGCCATACAGTACAGCAATTTTTAAGTACATATAATTTCACAATTTCTGAATGCAGCACTATGAAATTCAAGATTAGTGGGATCAATTTTGACAAATTCCATCCAGTAGAATGCAGTCATACAATATTGAGTATTTTAACTCAAGCCCAGTAAATTAGAACTTCCACAAGGTGGGAACTTTGAAAATTCATTACTCACCTCTAAACTTCTTAGGTGGGTTATTCAAGTCTCCAGCGTCCGGCTGCACCACACATCGGTCATCCACGAGGCTTTCAAACAAAAGAAAATGTCAGACAAAATTTCAAAACATTCATTTTATGGCTGTATCGCCAGGCCACTGAGAACAAAGGCAGGGGGCTATTGAGAATGAAGGGGAACCTGGTAGGGAGCACCCTGCAGTGGTGGCAGGCAGATAGGACTGTTTGATGAACTTTTTGTAACTTTGACAGAAACTTGGTGACACGTGTGTACTGCCTAGGTGAGGTCTGAAGTATGATTTTACCGGGTTGTATGCAAAAACAAAGCATTTCACTGTATCTAGGTACATGCGACAATAAAGTATAATTGAATCAAATTCAGGCTATTCTCTTAATTTCAGTGTAATTAACTCAGGGAGTATTCTGAAGCCCCAATTGACAGCACACTGTGCATAGAGTACAAGAATGGACCAGACCATTTTATTCCTACTGATGATCTTTCTGCCAACATCATTGCGAATGCTTTGAATGCAAATTCACAGAAAAGTGATCAATTTAAAAATTAAAGTTGTTGCCTAATCACAGCACAGTTGATTTGGGAATTAACATGGCTAAAAGATTGGTCAGATTTTTTAAAAGCTGCAGAGGTTAGATAAAATATTTCAACAAGCCATGCCAGGAAGCTGACGGTTTGGTCATCTTTAGTGGGCCGATGGAGTGAGGAATGTACATGATGCCAGAATTGGCAGAACTCAATTCCTGAAAGATTACTTGGCTCGTCGTAGTTATGGTCATGGTATTTATCTAATGACCATGAACAGAAACAGTAGGAGCTGGAGAATTGTCCTTTTCCCAGCACAATGTCAAAAGGACAATTATGATACCAAAATTTGATGTGGCCAACATTGGGGTATCTATGGAGCGAGTAATCTTTTAACCTGGTGTAGTTTTTTTTTCTAAATCTATGGAGGAAGACAAAAAGTAGATTGTCCTTTGTTGCATGAGGAATTAAGCACACGAGTTGAAATGCTTTGCTGTAAATGTACAGAGTCCCGAGTTCTAGACTTTTGTGTACAGATTTGATCTTGCTACACCATACACGTATAATTGCAGTAGAGGGAATGCAATAAATGTTTTCTAAGTTGTCCCCTGGGGTGGTATGTTTGACATAAGAGGAAAGATTAATCCATCTGAGCAGAGATGGATCTGACAGACCCTTAAGGGTCTGACAGGGCCGATGCAAGGATGATATTTATCCTGGCTTCAATGTCTACAACTGGACTCACAATAAGGGGGATATGCATCCTTGGATTTTTGTATTTAGGAGGGTTGTGGGGAATAAAATCGTAGAATACATTTAAGAAAAAAAAAAGATGATTTTTAGATCAGTGGTCGCTAGTGCCGGAAAGTGAGCAGTGAAAGCTCTCTCTGACTGAAGAATCCACAGAAAACACACTCCTATTTCAGGATGTTCCAGGGGAAGAAGGGATACAGGTGTCATAGGTTATGGGGAGAAGGCAGGAAAATGGGGTTAGGAAGGAGAGATAGATAAGATAAGTAGACTTGATAGGAGCAGAATTTGGCCATTCGGCCCATCACATGATAATAATCTTATAGTAATGATGTGGACATGATGCAGAGCATGCAGTTTACATGGCTGGCAATGGTTATGCTTTACCACATTTGCAGCTGAAGTCTGACAAGAATATATTTCCAGATTCAACTCCACTTGCATCATATCAACTTTGTTGGGATATTTCAGTTGGAGAGATGGGAGAGCTGGGTTCATAAGGGAAACCAATCGAAAACAGGCAAAAGCTGCCAGCAGACCTTCAGCAAGGTAACATTTTAATTCATCTGTAGTGTGAAGGTCATAATTAGCTCAGTATATTTAATTACACTTCAGAGCCTTACTGAGCAAACATTTACCACGTTCCAATGTGTTCCTGGGTACAGGCCACCTTTGTGGACCTTGGTAGACACAAAATGCTGGAGTAACTCAGCGGGACAGGCAGCATCTCTGGAGAGAAGAAATGGGTGACGTTTCGGGTCGAGACCCTTCTTCAGACTGATGTCAGGGGAGTGGGCAGGACAGTGATATAATGTTGTTGGAGATGGTAAGACTCGTGGGAGAACTTGGAAGGGGGAGGGGATGGAGAGAGGGAAAGCAAGGACTATTTTTAGTTAGAGAAGTCAATGTTCATACCGCTAGGGTGTAAGCTACCCAAGCGAAATATGAGGTGCTGTTCCTCCAATTTGCCATGGGCCTCACTCTGACAATGGAGGAGGCCCAGGACAGAAAGGTCAGATTGGGAATGGGAGGGAGAGTTAAAGTGCTGAGCAACCAGGAGATCAGGTAGGTTAAGGCGGACTGAGCGGAGGTGTTCAGCTAAATGATCGCCAAGCGTGCACAGAAGTTGACACCTGGAACAGCAGATACAGTAGAGGAGGTTGGAGGGGGTGCAAGTGAACCTCTGCCTCACCTGAAAAGACTGTCGGGGTCTTTGGATGGAGTCAAGGGGGGAGGTAAAAGGACAGGTGTTGTATCTCCTGCGGTTGCAGAGGAAAGTACCTGGGGAGGGGGTGGTTTGGGAGGGAAGGGACGAGTTGACCAGGGAGTTGCAGAGGGAACAGTCTCTGCAGAAAGAGGTGGAGATGGGAAGATGTGGCCAGTAGTGGGATCCCATTGGAGTTGGATGCTGTATTATATGCTGTTGAAGGACTTTTGGACCCAAAGAAAACTCAGTTTACTTGTCAAAATCCACTTGAGCAATATTACCCACGTTTAGTATTATGACAGCTTACTTCTACAAGGAATTTGCAGTTGCCAATTTATCAACATCACAACCTAAATTCATGGTTTCATTTACTAAAATCATGAATGAGCTGTACAGTTGTTGCCTCTGACCGCTACGCACGATTCCCGTTAAAGGAGCAACCACTTGAGGGCAAGAGCATTACACTTCTCTTTAAGATGCCCGATAAGAACGTCATGGCGAAAGAAAGGTTGGGAATATTCCGCCTCACTCCGGCGGAGAGAATCACTGCTTCAGCGAAGTAAGACAAGAGGAAGGCTGCCGTAACATACTCACCCTAACGTGCTGATGAATCCATTGACCGATCCTTCGGCGTACAAGGAGACGATATCCCCAATGTGAAGAAAACTCGACATCTTGTCAGACATCTGTCAAACCAAACACAATAGTCCCGCTAAGAAACTGTATTTCTTCCACTAACACAAGGCAGAAGTTCGCCCGTCAAAAGCAAACAACGGTTTAATTAATAATGCTTTTCACATATTAAAATGACAAGCGTCAATTACGAGTATTTTGCAAATAGCAAAAGTAAGATTAAATCAATGCTGTTCAAATCACTCTCAAACGGCACCACCACGAAAATAAATTGGTTCCATCTTCTAACACGACAATTGGAAACCACATATCAGTACAATGAGAGACCAGCAAGATTTAAAGCGACAGATCCTAAAGAGGTAGGGTGGGGAGTTTGTAGAGGAAGAGGTGGGAGCTGTGTAGCAGCTGCATTCCATACAGTGACCGCTCCATTTGTTTTCCTCCAATGCAGGCACATTAGCTTTATTCGCCAGAGAAACAAGTTGCAGGAAAAAAAAGCCCTCCGCCGAACACAAAATTACAACATTGTTTCAACCACAAGCTCGCTGATCTCCTTGCGTAGACTTTGTTCCATTTTAGTTGCAAGTCTATAAAAGTTGATTAATCGTTTTTAAAACTGAATGTAAAACAATAGCAGATTGATATGCCACAGCCAGTATATGTTTCTATCTAGCGTTGCGTGCTGCTGAGCTGCGCAAATTTTCTCTGCTCCCCTTAAGTTTATTTAAAGTTAAAGCAAGAATACGCTACAAACGAAAATCACTGACCTCAAAGTCAAGAGAAGAGCTGGATGCAGTGGAAACTCGAGATGATAGTGGTGCAGAAGTAGTATTTCGGCAGTGCAGATGTAGTAGTTAGGCTGTGCAGAAGGAATCCATGGTTGCTCGCCTTTCTTTGACCCTTTTTTTTTTTTTTGCAGCGAGACAGTTCCCGTTAGATAACGTCTCTCTCTCTCTCTCTCCCAGCCCCTCTCCAGTAGCAGTAGCACTAGCAGCAGCAGCGCTGTCGCCTATCAGCGATCTGCCCCCGACCCGCCGTGCACCCTGGGAATTATAGTCCTCCTGCCCGCGGCATGCAATGAAAGCGAGGCGGACACGGACTACAATTCCCAGCGGGCGCCGCGAGCGCGGCCTGGTCCCGCCCTCCTTCCCAGAGGCATTGTGACGTCGGTCGACGCGCGTTCTTTCCCAGGGCACCGCCGTTTGATTGGTCCGCCCTGGTCCGTCAGTCACGCCCTCCTGCCGCCTCCCCCGAAGAGCACTTCAAAAAGTTTCAGCGCAGGGAGGAAAGTTTTTTGCCTGCGCTGTTGCCAGGAGTCACTGAGTGGTATCAGAATGCGAGCTGCAGACTTCAAGAGATTGTGTACCTGTCCGTTTCATGTTTAGTATCACTTTTTCCTTCACCTACTTTAGTCGTTTAAAAATGGCAAATACAAGTGCAGGAGGGAGCTGGAGTTGCTGGTTTGCAACGAAGATAAGACACAAAAAGCTGGAGTAACTCAGCGGGACAGGCAGCATCTCTGGGGAGAATAAACAGACGAGTCCCTTCTTCAGTCTGAGAGTCAAGGTAGAGACTAGAAATGTGGACGGATAAGGTGTGAAAACGCCTGATCAAAAATATAAGTGGACATGTTCAATGTGCGGCAAAAAAAATGCTTGGAATAAAGGATAATTACTTCGTACTTTGGAGGTGACGGGTAGCTGGCAGCAGTTCCAGCGTTTACTAAAGCACGCCATCCCAATTCTGCACATGTAGATTATCAGGCCGTGTTTAAAAAAAGATCGCAGGTCTTCCACCTGCATCGTTAACTCTTTCTCTTCCTGGTCTGTTGAGCGTTTCCAACATTTCTTACTTTTATTTAAAATAAAGTCAAATCTTGGTAACAGATCGAGACTCGGCTGTCCTGTTCATGACCAAATGGACAGATATCAATAGTATCCTGCAACATTCAGACATCAACAGTGTCTTGCAATTCTGCCGACTTTGCTCTGCTTACGATTGAGCGGAGTTTCTTTGACATCCCCGGGGATTCACTTTGACAACCCTAAAGAGACTCGGTATAACTTCACGGGTAGTTATGGTCATTGACGCGGGCTTGAACTTCCCCTCTATAAGAAATTCCCCAAAGGTTGTCCACTTTGAAGTGTTCCTATGCTCCTTGGGGCAGCACAGGCATACACTTAAATGAACATCACATCTATCAGTGGGAAAAACAAAATGTAAGAGAATTGTCGAGCACATTTTCCTCAATCATCTAAGTATCATCATTCAGAATCATCCAAACCAAAGATGTGGCATGTGGCTTCCATGTTAGAAGGATCCATTGACTGATACCAGATACCCTATTGCCTTAAGCCATTTTATTAAATCCAGGTCCTCGCATTTGTAAAATGATCTATCATGAATATATTATACCCATGACAGTGAAGCCAGGCAAATCCAGTCATCTTTAAATTCAGCAGTGATACCAGCATCATTGGACAAATAATCACTAACAAGTCAGGGTATAGGAGGTAGATTGATAATCTGGGTGAGTGGGTGCAAGAACAACAAACTTGCTCTCAACGTTAGGCAGAGTGAGGAGCTTATTATTGACACCAGGAGAGGAAAGCTGAGGGCCACACACCTGGCTTCATTGGTGGGACGGAGGTGGAGAGAGACAACAGCTTCAAGTTCCTTAGCGTACATCTCTGATGATCTGGCCCGGATTCAGACCATTGATGCAATCACAATGAAAACACACTAATGCCTCCATTTCCTCAGAAGTTTGAGGGAATTCAACATGTCACTATATACTCTATCAAACCTCTACAGATGTACATTACTAACTGCAACTGACGTCCCACCCTCAAAGGGATCTCAAGAAGGCAGCTAATATCATCAAAGACCCTGACTACCTTGACCATGCTCTCGTCCTGTTGTTACCACTGGGAAACAGGTAGAGGCAACTAAGAACCATCGCCTTCGGGTTCAAGAATAGCTTCAGACCATCAACCATCAGGTTATTTAATCACATTGCGCAACACGAACTACAACCCTAGCTCTGTATCAAACCACCACGGACTTTATGCGACTATAGATGCTCTAGATCTATGCATTTTGCACTATCTCGTCTAGTTTACTTCGAATATTTCATAATTTACTGCATATTTTTGTTATTTTGTTATTTATCTAAAGCCTGTTGAGCTCCAGCAAGTAAGAATCTCATTGTTCTCATTGTTCTGGTCATATCTAGAGCAGATGACAAATACATTTTTTGACTCTCGACTCCTTCAAGGTTCGCAGTGACAGCTTATTAGTGCTGCTCTCTCTTTTAAGATTTCATCTGCATTCCACAATTAAGAGTCAGTTACAGGTTGTCTAACTAGACTACAAGAATCCTTAGATTGCATCCCAACAAGTTCAGAATATCAAAGACTGACAGGCTCTCTAGACAATATTCTAAAAAGGACAATTCCACAAGATCAGCTGAACACATTTTAATCATTTTCATCTAATTTAATAAGATTATTTTAGAAGTCATCTAGTATTTTAAGACTTAAATACAGGGCTCCTTCCAGTCAGACCAAGTAAAACCGGGCTTAATACTATGTAGATGTCCAGCAAGGACCCCATCATTATAAAAGAAGGTGGGAACTCATGTTGTAAACACTAAAAACACTTTGAAGATGAAAACCATGAGTAAGGCAATAGCCTGAAGAAGGGTCTTGACCCGAAACGTCACCCATTCCTCCTCTCCTGAGATGCTGCCTGACCTGCTGAGTTACTCCAGCATTTTGTGAAGTAAGGCAATAGTAATCAATGTAATTTATACTCCTCAAAGAAACAATGCAAAAATCTCAATTTAGCACCTTACCTATCACATAGATGGACAATACTAATCCTGATGCAAAACTATTTACATTGCCACAGTAAAGATTACATGCATTCAAACAAATCACAATGTCTTAACTTACACATTATTTTATTTATTCATTCTCCATCTCAATTTTCCATTTTGTGAAACGATTACATTATAATTGTGTATAATGCTACAATCAGGTAGAGTTTGTTAAAGCTGGTACACACTTTCAGTGATACGACTGTGCTCTAAATATACATTAAAGCAAGTTTAAGAACAATTTTTATTAAACAGTCAATTCAATTAAAGCAATTTTAGTCAAATACCGATTCTATAAAACATGTAAGATAGCCTATTGCATTTAAGTAAAATCCTTCAACACAAATTCCCTTTTCACTGAAAAAAAAAATGCAATATGAAATTCATAAACACAGAATGTAATGTGAGCTGAGACAACATTCGATCATCAAAAAAAAACTAACCTTTAAAAAGAGCAAACATAACACAGCGAAGGTATTTATTCACAAAATGCTGGAGTAACTCAGCAGGTCAGGCAGCATCTCAGGAGAGAAGGAATGGGCGACGTTTCGGGTCGAGACCCTTGTTCAGACTGAACATAACACAGCAGTAGCCACAAGGTGCTCAAGCAGCGGGTTAGCCGCAGCCAACGCCGAGGTCCTCCCAGGTGGTGGGAGTGTTGGTGGAGTGGCAGCGCTCTGCCGCCCGGGGGAGACTCTTGCCCGCAGCCGCGGCTCTTTGTGGGAAGGATGCAACGCGAGCTGTCTGATTAGTTGCTCCACAGCCGGAAGAGGCTGATTCCTGCCATGTTTTGGTTCTTTATAAATAGCCTTTGAGCTGTTCATCTAAACCCCGATGAAACCTTGAATGAACGGATGGGCTGTGAACCCCAGCGCAGGGGGAGGGGCCGCGGCCACGACGCCGGATCGACGTCAGCTGACCGCCACGTGACCAGACTGTCATGGCGGCGCCCACGGCCCGGGCTGCGGACGCGGGCGGTTTCATTCTTTATTTCTACCCCGCGCTGATCGCCCTTTCCTTAGGACTGAATCATGCCCACGAAATTACCGAGGCTCCACGGCCCCGCTCCGGCTGCGGATGCGGATCCGGCTCCACGAGTCGCCCCGAGGCCGCCGGTTCCCTCCCCGAGGCTGCGAGCGACAGCATCTCCTTCTTGGCCAAACAGGCAGCTGTCAAATACTCCAGGGAGGCCAATGTTGAGGCTCAAAAGATTGCACAGGACCACAGGTCACACCCAAAACCACGCACTAATCAGGTAGAGCAACGCATTGCACAACTTTTGATATTGAAGGGTTATTTACGTTCAGTATCCCATCAACGGTTATTGCATAAGCCCAACAATGCTTCAAACTTGTAACAATCATGGTTACAGTGTTAACTTATTATTAGTAGAAGTGTCAAGTCGGGCACCAAGCAAAGTGACAGACATCAGTACTCAAGATAGACACAAAATGTTGGAGTAACTCAGCGGGTCTGGCAGCATCTCTGGAGAAAATGGATAGGCGACGTTTCGGGTCCGGACCCGACTACAGACATTTAATATATACTAATACATTTAAGGCATTAATACTTTCAAATTTGATCATTTTTGTAACGTGGGAAAGCCGAAGAAGAATGAGATCAATAAATCCAAGTCCAGTTTATCTTGCTCAGAGGCAATAATCAAAACCCACGGCTACAAAATAAAAACAGAAGAGGTGGGAAATAATCAGGTTGGGCTGCAGCTATGCAAAGGGCACAGTCAGTGCTTCCAGTCAGTGACCTATCATCTTGATCTGTACTTCACACAGTGCTAGCATATATTCACGTATAAAGCCCTAAATGGACATTCCCCCCCCTACATCAAAAATCTTCTAACCCACCTCTCTAACTCCAGGTCCCTCAGGTCGGCCGACTTGGGGCTACTCACTATCCCGCGGTCTAGGCTTAAGCTCAGGGGTGACCGCGCTTTTGCGGTTGCAGCTCCTAGACTGTGGAACAGCATCCCTCTCCCCATCAGAACTGCCCCCTCCATCGACTCCTTTAAGTCCAGGCTCAAAACCTATTTCTACTCCCTAGCGTTTGAGGCTCATTGAGGAGGCGCTGTGAACTGTTTGCGTGCTACTGTATGTTTCATTTTTTTCCTTAGTACCTAATCAGATGTACAGCACTTTGGTCAACGTGGGTTGTTTTTAAATGTGCTATACAAATAAAATTGACTTGACTTGACTTGACTAGCATGAAGATGGTCATTTTAAATATTCTGCTGTAGCTCCTCACTCTAGCCTAACCCCTCTTGAACTTGCAGCACTCAACATTTGAAGGACAAATTGCACACAATTTTGAATTGTTTTAGGAAATGCCTCTCCATGTTTTCTGCTCCAAGGAGAAATACCTCTATAAAGAGGATTTATTACTTGGGTAATAAAAATGAGAAAACTTCAGTGGTATAATGCTTGGAGGTAGAAATATATACATCAAGATCCTGCAAAGATCTGCACTAAAGATAATTCAATCTGTTAACTCTGGTTGACATGAAGAGAGGATGTTATCTGGGATGGTTTGACATTTTATAAATTCTGAAAGAAAGCGCGGTGTTAACCTGACTAAGATTTTGGTGGGCAAGAAAAAAGAAGCTAGATCACAAAATTTAAAAGTTTGCAGAAATGGCAAGCCAGTGATAGCTTCAAAAAAATGGTGGACTGCGGGTCAGTACAATAGATATGGAATGTAAGTAAAATCTGGAACAAGAGAAACCATTTGGTCATAAATCAATTTACTGCCCTATCAATTTACTGCTAGATAAATTGTTGGTTCTATGCAATAAATCACAAGAATTGGTTTCCCAAATCTCCAGAGAAACTTGGATGAAATTGAAGTATCCCCATAAATTCAAACTACTATTATTGAGGCTGTTTTCAACATCCCCAGATATTACTGTGTCTAACAAGCATAAACCTACTTTTTCAAGAAATATTAAACTTTGTAAATCAAAAATCTCAATTCCAATAAATAGTCTAACCTTAATTCAAAGTGAAAATAATTATCTGGCTTTTATTCTTTTTTCCAATATAACCACCTTATTTAACCATCATTGTCTTCATACCTGTGGTTCACTCAGTCAAATCCAGATGGTGTTTTTGCTGCTCAGTCTTGTTAGCTAGCTAAAACCATCATTTGACCCGCTTCATCCTTGCAAACCTTCAACCCAATTTCAACCAACCTATCTCCAAAGTATTTGAATGTGTTGTCACCAACCACATTTGTGCCCCTTGTACTTGCAATATTAAAGTTGATTCTTATCTAGCCACTCGTATTGTCTCCAAAGGTGTGTCACAATGCCCCCCAGACATCTTTGCCTTACTTCCCACTGACACTCTACTCCTCAGACACGTGCTACTCTATCTCATTGTATCTGGTTTGGCTGCTTTGCTATCTTGTCATTTGTAAAACACAGGGGTGCGGTGTTACCGGAGCTCACCAGCATCTCTGGGGAAAAAAACCCAAATAAACGGGGGAATTTTAACTGGCGGGGAATTTAACAGCAGCCGCTCCGGCACTAGTGATAGCTCCGGCACCTAAATAATTAGCACTGCAACACTGGTAAGACAACAAATTCATCATTCATTGCAGGATCTGCTGAGATTTTATACAGCTAAATAATAGGTAAATGGAAACTATTGGTTGCAGTTTGTAACACAAACTCTTTTTTCTTAGCCAATTATGCCTCTCCTGCATCTTGACATCTGCGCATTTATGTGTATGTGACAAATAAATTGACTATTGACTAATTGTGCTACAATGTTCACAAACTGGCTGATGAAATGAACCTGAGGCCAATTTCAATCAACACTACCATGCTATCACTTTGATTGTATTTTTTCAGTTCATTTCTTTAATATTTCCCGGCCCCACTGCCTCTCCAGCTTACACTCTGCCTTAACATTTTCAATGTCTTTGTTAGCTCTAAAATTGACTATTCCAACACATTTCTGTCCTGCCTCCTTTGTTCTACTCCGTACAGAGATGAAATCATTTAAAAATCCGTTGCACATGTCATAATGTGATACCTCATTTGCCCATTAGCCCAGTGTTTACTAACATACGAGGAACAAAACGTGCTAGAGTCTCTCAGCAGGCCAGGCAACATTTCTGAAGGACGTGGATAGGTGACATCTCATGTCAGGCCCTTCTTCAGTCTCACTAACATAAATTATCTCCTATGTAAACAATACTTTAATTTAAAAACTCTTATTCTTTTCAAATCTTTCCATGATCTTGAGATTTTTTTCAATATTTTCCATTTTGTTTCCTGTTGCAACCATTAGAACCAGGAAGTGCTTGCCGAAAGTAAAATTTGTTGATTCATTTTCCTTCCTTGGAAATCAGTGGTCATTTTGAATGTTAAACTTTTGCTGCAAGATGACTGCGAACTCCATAAGAGGTGAAGTAGAAACATAGAAACATAGAAAATAGATGCAGGAGTAGGCCATTCGGCCCTTCGAGCCTGCACCGCCATTCAATATGATCATGGCTGATCATCCAGCTCAGTAACCTGTACCTGCCTTCTCTCCATACCCCCTGATCCCTTTAGCCACAAGGGCCACATCTAACCCCCTCTTAAATATAGCCAATGAACTAGCCTCAACTACCTTCTGTGGCAGAGATTTCCACAGACTCACCACTCTCTGTGTGAAGAAATGTTTTCTCATCTCGGTCCTAAAAGACTTCCCTCTTATCCTTAAGCTGTGACCCCTGGTTCTGGACTTCCCCAACATCGGGAACAATCTTCCCGCATCTAGCCTCTCCAACCCCTTAAGAATTTTATATGTTTCAATAAGATCCCCCTTTAACAGCCCAGAGAATTAGGCTGGTGAATAATTAAATGGATTTGCTATCGTGTATGAAATAGCTATATCAATATGTGCAGAATGGCTGTTTTTACCAGAGGAATATATGTATAGAAATTGCACACATGCATATCAATTGTTGGTAAAATCAATTGCTGTTGTTAACAAATAAAACAGAAATGCTTGTAATCTCTGGGATCTGAAAACGAATTGGATCAAAATCTGTTTGTTCCAGGAAAGGAAATTACATAATTGCATGACAAAGCAGAAGAAGTAATGTTAATTTGCAGTATTTCCAATTTGGCACAATCAATAAAGTTCACCGTGTCCTAAAGGAAGAGTAATTTACATTTATTTGTAAAATAATCAAATTTGGATCTTCCAGTTTTTTTGAGCCAGAGATGTTAGACATTTTTAGGTCTTTCACATCCTTGAATTCTATATTCTTGATGCTCATTGATCAAAGGAAATAACAGCATATAATCAATATGTGGCTAATTGGAATTTCAATTATGGTTTTGCTATGTCATCGTAAAAATTGTCTACTCTTAGTTGGCCAACATGACAAATTTGTCATTTTGCATATTTATCCTTCCTAAGTTTATCATAAAGTCCTTAATTATTCATTGGTACATTTGGTCAGTACCATATGCAATAATACATGCACCATTCAGCATAAAATATAGGATAGTTTAATACTGTTCTCAATACCATAATTATTTAGAAAATTATTATTTTATTCTAAATAGCATGGTCGAGGAGAACAGTGCTACACCAAGTACTTACAGAAAATAAAACAGAATTAGTTTTTTTTATATTACGTTTCTTATTCTCATTTATTGGCTGTTGGCTTATAACCTTCAGACAATTGGTCAAAGATCATTTGTATATGCTTTATGAAGTGATTAGTAACGTGTTAAATTGTGTGTCTGGTATTTCTTCAGTTAAGTTGAAGAAACGCTCAATGCAGATTCAACGAGTAAAGTTCCTGACATTTCGTCTTCAACCACTTTATTTCTTTTTTGAGTGGTTAATATTTGGTTTTGGTCATCAATTGACGAAAATCTACATCACTCATCATCGATTTAGTGAAATCCAATAATTGGCTTTCATCGCTGATATGTCTTTTTTATTTAAGATGGTGCTGATACCAGGTGGAGTGTTCACCATGGGAACTAATGACCCTGCGATACCTCAGGATGGAGAAGGCCCAGCCAGAAAAGCACACATTAAGCAGTTCTATATGGATATGTACGAAGTCTCCAATGCTGAATTTGAGAGATTTATCAAAGCTACTGACTACATCACAGAGGTAGGAAATTCTGTCAATAGCTTTATACATTGTTTATATCATATTTTTTGAATAACGTTAGCTTAGAATGTTACAGTATTTATGCACGTTTAATAATTACTGTTTAGCTTGAGCTGAATTGCAGCCTCTTTTTTTAAACTATTATAGCAATGACTTGCACTTAAATGTAGTGCATTTAGGAGCAACCAAAACTTTACAAGGTGCTTCACAGAGATGTGTCAACGAAGCATTGATTAGAAGGGCTTTTCTGGAGGTAGATTTCAAAGACAGTCTTAAGAAGAGCAGTTTTGCTTGGGAGAGGAAATTGAAGAGAAAGAGAACCAGACAGCAAAACGTAAGATGGTCAGAGGTTTGGTGAAAGAAGTGGAGTGGATCACATTTGGAGTCAGAAAAGTAATTTGTTATGGGCTGTGAGTTATAGATCTGGAGAAAGATGCACCAAAAGGGAGTGGCGTGGCCCCGAATGGCATAAAGATGTAGATGTTAACTTCAGGCACCAGTTCTCTGGAAAAAGTCCAATGTCCACAATGGGGTAGATATAGAATACTGCAGCCTGTCAAAGACACTTGCTGAAAAAACTCATCTCTTGTTCCTCAGCTCTCAAAATCTATGTGCCACGTCTGAGCAATTTTACAGAGGCCAATTAACCCATAACCCCACACATCTTTAAGATGTGGATGGAAACCTGAGCACCCAGAGGAAACCCATGCAGTCACAGGGAGAACGTACTGACTTTATATAGACAACACACATAGTCAGTATTGAACCCGGGTCTCTGGCGCTGTGAAACAGCAGCTCTACCAGTTGCTCCACTACGTCACAGTCTCACAGGCAGATCAGCCCAATACATTTTATTTGGTGGCTTGTGGAAATTTAAACAAAATTCTCAATAATTTTTTTATTTTTTAAATAATTTTTCTGTGAAATACTACTATGAGACAAGATAATTGTTTCAGCGGTTGCTAATAATTATCTGCACAACTCCCACTGAGAAGAACTGGAACAGCCGGTGTATGTACTGTGATTAATACATCCTCACCCACCTCTGCATGAACTCAGGCACCTGTGCCCTTCGTTAATCCCCGAATGGAAAATTAAGAAGGTTGGGGTGAAATAGGGAAGTGATCTGTGAAAAAGTAGACTATTGAGTAATATTGCGCTGAGTGGGAAGAAGAGTGGTTAGGATGGAAGATATAATTAGTGGTTTTGCTGTAAAGTTTACCTCAGTGGTTCGTATTTACAAAACCGTAGAGACTAAATTATATTGTGTGGGGAGGGGTGTGGAATGAGAGCCATATGTTACACAAAGATCTATGATACAATAATTTTGAAATTTGCTCAAATTGGTTCTCTGGGTCAGCACTCTTTTGAGTGAGTGAGTGAGTGAGTGAGTGAGTGAGTGAGTGAGTGAGTGAGTGAGTGAGTGAGTGAGTGAGTGAGTGAGTGAGTGAGTGAGTGAGTGAGTGAGTGAGTGAGTGAGTGAGTGAGTGAGTGTGAGTGAGTGAATGAGTGAGTGAGTGAGTGACCGACCAATTATCAAGGCTGACTCATTCCAACGTATGTTTCTGTCTTTCCTTATCAAATATTTAGTTGCATAGTGTACATAACATTATAAATCTGTATGTGTTGTGGGTGGCGACGGATGGAAGGGGAGCCTTCCTCTCTTTAGGCAGTGTGTGCGTGAACACGCACCCTTTGGGCAGCGTTTATGGTCTGTCTTTAATTACCAAAATAAATGTGATACGATACGATAGAACTTTATTTTTTCCCAGGTGGTTTCCATCCACATCTTAAAGATGTGTGGGGTTGTGGGTTAATTGGCCTCTGTAAAATAGAAACATAAATTGCAAAACAAAATTGTATCTTTATGAAAATAAATTCTAAACAATTCTATCCTATATTCATGTGTTGTTCATTTGTTAAAGGCCGTTAACAAGATGACACTTAAACGGTAAATTAGATTTCTGATCAAAATCTCATGCTACTCGAGACAAATTAAATAGTAGAGATAAAAATGAAATGTGGGAACACCAGAGATTTGCCAGCATCTGTGAGAAGACAATTCTGTGCACCTCATTTTCAAATGATTGCCACCTATATATTATTGTAAGTACAGATCATGAGTTGAATATAGTGCCTCTGAGAAGGACTCAACTGATAGGAATTTGGTCATGTTATACTCTATATTTGGAAGTACAGATGTACAGACTTTGGAAGCAGGCTACTATAGACTGCCTGGATGTAGAGTCCATAGCCTGATTCTTGTACTGGAGGTCTGCAATGCTGTATGATCTAATACAGTGTGCTATCTATGTAACCCACAGACTAAACAATATTGATGCTCTATATACATTAAATTCACAGGATGATTTTGTGGAAAGATTTCCATTCATAGAACTGCACTTTTGTGGGTAGTTAAAGCTGCCTCCTGGCAATGATTATAAACAAGAAAAGACATGAAGTACTGAAGTAACTTAACAGGTCACGCAGTATCTGGATAACATGTGTAGGGGAAAAACTGCAGTTGCTGGTTTAAATCGAAGGTATCCAAGTTCTTCAGAGATGCTGCCTGACCCTCTGAGTTACTCCAGTACTTTGAGTCTCTTTTGTAATCTGCTGCTCCTTATTTCTCCAGTGATCATTAACCGTTTTCTAATAAACTTTATTAGAGCACAATAGTACTTGTTAAAATAATCATTAAATACAGAAAATGTGTTACGTAATGGATGGTGGGATTAAAATTTGGTACAAATTACAACTAGATGCCAGAAAATTTGGTACAATTCAAGTGGAGTCCTTCTAAAAACCTGTTCTAGTTTTCTCAGCAATAAATAGTGCCACTCATGTAAGTTGAAGGTGTGTCCATACACCCACTGTAGCATCTTCAGGCCATGTGCCTCTGGTAGTTTTATTAAGAGAAAGGAAAAAACCTCTGGGAAGGTCCTCTTATTAGGCAATTGTATTCAATTGAAGTTTATTTTTGCAAATATACTTTCCGACAGCAACGGGAGATGTTGAACTCTCTCATTAGCATAAAACAACTCTAAAATTAAGTGCATGGATGAACAGGAAAGAGCAAACGCGTGAATGAATAGGAGAAGGTGACACGTGGCACAGTGGTAGAGTTGCTGCCTTACAGTGCCAGAAACACGGGTTGGCTCCTGACAACAGGTGCTGTCTGTACAGAGTTTGTCCGTTCTCCCTGTGACCGCATAAGGTTTCCCCCGGGTATTCCAGTTTCCGCCCACGCTCCAAAGACGTACAGGTTTGTAGGTTAATTGGCTTCGGTAAAAATTGTAAATTGTCCCTGATGTATAATGTGTGCTAGTGCAGCGGGGATTGCTGATTGGCGTGCACTCAATGGGCTGAAGAGCCGAGGAACATCGGTTCGCGGGAACTGCCCCAGTACATTGAGCGCGCGGGCCGACCGGACTTTGAATAATGGCGCCAAAACATGGCAGCGCCTGCATGTGTAATATACGCAAAAATAATTTCACTGTGCAGTTGCATGTGTGACAAATAAAGCACCATTGTTTCCACGCTGCATCTGAACTAAACTGAGTTACAGGGAAGTTGTGTTTGTAAGAATATAGGTGCAAGATGTGACTGAAGCCATCTAAAACAAGATGCATCAAAATAGCACTGGCAGGATTCTAACTTGTTGCAGGACATAATCAATTGTTTCTTTGCTCCTTTAGGCAGAAACATTTGGAGACTCCTTTGTGTTTGAGGGACTACTGAGTGACAAGGTGAAGAGCAGCATTTCCCAGGCTGTAAGTGATGTGCACCTCATACACACTCATTACCCAGAGTTGTGATGTTCTGCCAGTGCTGAAATGTGATATCAATAACATAGGATTGTGATTTGCCCTCCGATGTTGACACCACTGCTTTCTAAAATATATAATGCGTCACATTGCAAGAGGCGTATGAATGTGCACAATTCTGGTTGTCTTATTTATCTTTTAACTACAAAAATGCTGTGCCATTTTCAGTAATTACAATTTTTAGATGCACTTTCATGCCAAGTGTCCTTGTAATGTTTAGAATGGAAATTTTATATGTAAACAATTTGCCATTAAGGAGCTGTTATGTTATTAGCCAGGAGGTGGTGCTGTGGAGCACATTTCCACACTCCCTCCCCATTACAGGTGGACCATGGGGGTGGGGCACACGGGACACCTGAGGTTGCGCGATAATTTAGTATTTTTATTCGTTGCTGAACTTTAACGTTAACTTCTGAAGACGTTCTATTGCAGTTTTGAAAGAGAGAAACAAACATTCATTTCCAAATGGTCCGTCGTGTAGAATTTGGTTTAATTATTGCTTATTGCTCAGTATCTGTTCCCAGATTTTATTCATCGTTTACGTAGTGTGAAACTGTTCAAAACATGATGATAGTCAGAAAGATGCAGCTGTACACCATTGATTGCCCTTTTCAGGTACACAGCTTCCACTAAATGCTATGCAATGAGCTACACAGTAACTCATTCCAGTTGAGATGCAGTTAGAAGAATGATCAAACCATTTGATATTGATAAAGTGAGCAGAATTGGTTAAAACATCAGCCTCAAAACACCAGAGTACCGGAAGAAACCCTGGCAAATGTCAGATGGAGTTAAACCCTTCAAAGACAAAAGACTCAGAATAATACATGTGCTCCAGTAAATTTTGTGGCTTTTGCTAAATTTTGCCATTATTGATCAAAAATTCTATTTCTCGGAGTGTAGTTTCTGAAAATTATGCATCGCAACACAAATCATTTAAATGTTAATTTCTAATTGTGATTAAATTATGTATGGCTTAAATTTGCCAAATCAAACATTTTCATTTTGCAGGAAACTCGGGTTTACTAACATTGATATTACCGGTGCTCAAATTCTCAGAAACTCACAAGCAATTACATGAAGATAGCTAAGACTGTGTAAGGAGGGTTCAGAGTTTGGTAAATCAAATAGCTGGGATGAGATGATGGTTTGTGGAGTGAAGGCATAGTGGATACAAGTTAGTCTTAGTGTTGTACAACACAGAAATGAGCCCATCAGCCCGCTACATCCATGGCTTCCTTTCATTCCATCTACATTAATCCCACTTGTCCACATTAGGCCAGCATTCTTCTATTCTTTGCCTAGTTAAATGTCTGTCTGAATGCTTCTTAAATGTGGTGATTGTAGCTGACTCCACTACCAGTCAGTGCATTCCATTTATCAACTATTCTCTGTGCATTAAAAAATCTTACCCCTCAGATCCCCTTTAAAATCCTTCCTCTTGTCATAAACCTACACCCTCTATTTTTAGATACAAAATGGTGGAGTAACTCAGCAGGTCAGGTAGTATCTCTCGAGAAAAGGAATGGGTGACGTTTCGGGTCAAGACCCAAAACATCACCTATTCCTTTTCTCCAGAGATGCTGCCTGTCCCGTTGAGTTACTTCTCCATTTTGTGTCTGTCTTTGTTGTAAACCAGCACCTGCATTTCCTTCCTACGCTCTATTTTTTGATACACTTACCATGGGGAAAAAGATTTTGACTATATACCTAATCTATGCCTTACATGTGTACCCAACATGTGCATGGAGATGGTATTCCAATGGTGGACAATGCATAGAAACCTAGAAAAATAGGTGCAGGAGTATGCCATTCGGTCCTTCGAGCCAGCACTGCCATTCAATATGATCATGGCTGATCATCTAAAATCAGTACCCTGTTCCTGCTTTTTCTCCATATCCCTAAGAGCTAAATCTAATTCTCTTGAAAACATCCAGTGAATTGGCCTCCACTGCCTACTGTGGCAGAGAATTCCACAGATTCACAACTCCCTGGGTGAAAAAGTTTTTCCTCATCTCAGTCCTAAATGGTCAAACCTTTATTCTTAAACTGTGACCCCTGGTTTTGGACTGTTAAAGAATTTGTGGAATGTAGTGTTCAAGAATTTGACTGGTTTCCCAGTACTTGGAAAACTAAGTTGAGATTTTGCACAAGATGAAGTCCTTTCTCGTAGATTCTAATGGAAGTGAAAAACTGTTAGAGATTTAGGTAATGGCCTGTTAATTTAAAATGGCTTTCCCTTGGCTCAATATTGTAAAACTTATTAGCATCTCTCTAATGGCTTGTTAATTTAAATTCATTGAATGTATTTTCAATTCTTATTTTAATATTCCCATATGTTTCTCGATGTGATTGAAGGTTTAGTTTGAACACTTCCAACTAAGTTTGAGGTCATATCTTGTCCTGACATCCAGGTGTTTTAGATTTTTTTGGGTGGGGGTGGGGGGGTTGTATTGGCACTAAATTTGATAGTTCCATGATTTGTTACTTTTAAACCTGCAGTGCATATGTCAAAATGTGTGCTGCTGGAAAATAATAGCTAAATTTCATGCTGAGAGTAGAAGAGTTAATGAGGAATTTTTATTGGAGTTAGTGACAAGTGCCATGTGGTCGATACTGTCCTTTGGCAGATGACTTGTGAAAACGGTGGGATTTTAACATGGAATGGTGGGCAACTGTTTCGCACAACTACATAGCTCTTAACGTCTTTTTTATAGCAAGAATAACATGCAATATGTCGACGTTTATAACAAATCATTGAGCCTGCAACAGTTCATGCTGTGGATGGGCTGTGTGTACTGACAGTAATTTGTCCATTTGACTACAGATAATGTGTGGGTGGGTTGCGGTTTGGCCTGTTTGGAGATGACAGCCACTAAGAACCATTTCAACTTTTTCACAGCTGCAGAGTCCCAGTCACTCCCAAACAAATATGGTTCATCATTCCCTCCGTTCCACAATAATAGTTCCCTCACAAATTTTACTCTGAATGCCCAATTTGCTGATGTTTCCAGTAATTTCTACTTTTTCATTTTCTACCACTGTTATCACACTTATTTGATCCAGTGGAAGGAATTTCCACCCTGCCACCCACTCCATCTCAGCATTACTGAAGTTTTGTCCCTGATGCTGGTGCTACAAGTAAACCCCATATATTGTTCTCCAAAAAAAAAGCTCCTGTCTCACAGTTCGATTGACCGTGGTTCTTCTGTCTACGATTGTGTTGGTTTAATCCCACATTCAAATTCGGTTGGTGGGTTAATTGGCTTCTAACTCTTCCTCAGTGTGTTGGTGAGTGATAGAATCTGAGGGGAGGTGATGAGAATGTGGGGAGAATAAAATGGGATGAGTGTTAAAGAGTGTTTGTTGATCGGCACAGTCTCAAGGTTTACTCACATTTAGACAATAGACAATAGCTGCAGGAGTAGGCCATTCGGCCCTTCGAGCCAGCACCACCATTCAATGTGATCATGGCTGATCATTCTCAATCAGTACCCCGTTCCTGCCTTCTCCCCATACCCCCTGACTCCGCTATCCTTAAGAGCTCTATCTAGCTCTCTCTTGAATACATTCAGAGAACTGGCCCCCACTGCCTTCTGAGGCAGAGAATTCCACAGACTTACAACTCTCTGACTGAAAAACGTTTTCCTCATCTCCTTTCTAAATGGCCTACCCCTTATTCTCAAACTGTGGCCCCTGGTTCTGGACGTATGATTTCATGACTCTAATTGATCTTAAAAAGAATCCACAGTCTTGCTCTGAGAAATCAGACTTTCACATTCGTATATATGTTGGAGATGGACATTAGGGAAGAGAGGGGGGAGCAGCAATCTGCAGAGCTACTCTTTGTTATAGGAGCGATCTAATATAAAATTATTTCATGTAAATGAAAATCAAAACACTACAAATACTGAAAATCTGCAGCCTTGTACAGTTATTAGCTGTTTCTTGGCGAAGTTATGAGCACATAACAATCTTCCACCATATATTTGCTAAATAAGACAGTGGAAATTGTCAAACTGAATTCTTGATTAGTACGGGTGTCAGGGGTTATGGAGAGAAGGCAGAAGAATGGGGTTGAGAAGGAAAGATAGATCAGCCATGATTGAATGACGCAATAGACTTGATGGGCCGAATGGCCTAAGTTTGCTTCTATCACTTATGAATTTATGAATTGGCAATTTCCCAGGCAAAGCTACAAAGGACCATTCACAGGGAATCATGCGCTTCTGGTGTTGAAATTAACTTTGGTAGGTTTGATCTGACAAGTACATCAAGGCCCAGAAATTCATTAGCACCAAGATATGTGTTTCAAAGTGTCATTGCATCACATACCAATCTCCATTTTGGGCCCGAGCTCACTGCAGTAATATTCTGCTGCCCCTCATGTGTCAGGCACTGCAGGATGCCCAAACACCCTTAATGCGCTGTAGAGAATGGAAGGAACAGGGTGGTCCAGGACTGAAGCTGAATATGGAAGATAGACTGATGAAAGCTAGAGTAACTCAGCTAGTCAGGCAGCATTTCTGGAGAAAAGGAGTAAGTGCCATTTCGAGTCAAGACCCATTTTCAGGCTGAGGCATCTATTCAGACGGAGTCTGGAAGGTTGTGTGGAGGTCAAGGAGTCAGAGCTTTGATTGGGGGTGAGATTGATGGGAGGGGAGGGGTTAGCAAAGGAGAAGTGGTTAGTTCAGAAATCCACCCGAGTGTGCTTTCCCATCCTGGGCTCCTACCTGTCCAAGGAGCAGCACTTGCAGTGCTGTGCCAAATAATGGCCTCACCTCAGAATAATGGGATCTAATTTCCTGGATGGTACTCTAAATTCCCATCTAAAATATGTTTACTTTCTGTTACAGGCACTGTGTTACTTATTTCCCTGTTTTCCTTTAATAATGAAACATATCAGGATAGTTGTGTAAAATCAGTAAAATGACCAATCTGTTCAGCCATCATTTGTCCCCAGCCCTATTAAAAATAATGGTATTTTTAACTGCATGTTAAAGTGACATCAGCACTTAATCTATGTATATTCCACAATGAATGGCACCAACGGCAAAACGTGTTTACATCCTCTGGGAGATTAGACATCTTATGTCTGTTCTATTCCATATATTCTGTAAAAATCGGTTTCAATATCACCCTCATGAAGGCTATGGTTTACAGTCTCAATCTGTCTCTCTCCCCCCCTCTTTCTCTCTGCCCTAGTTTTACATTCACTTTACTTCATGTTGTCAGTATCTATTAATAATTTCTGTGCCTTTAAGTATAACCTAATTTAAAATCACTGCAATCATTAATAGGTTATTATCTTTCTCCATGTATCCCAGTTCTTAAATCACTCGTCTCTTAATTAGATTCTCTCTCCCCATCTCGTATCTCAGCGACAGGAAGTGAATTGAAAGGGGAGAAGGGGAGAATCCAGTTTGATGGGTGGGTAGGGTGGGTAATTCTCTAAAGACTGTGTAGATTCATTTTCTTTGTTTTATGGAGTGGTGGTATCAGACGATTAGTTAAAGTACCATACTAACAATCTAAAGACCTGGACTGTCAATTAAGAGACTCAAGTTCAAATCAAACTACATCAGATGTACAATTTAAATTCAGATCAAAAATCTGGAAATTGGAGAAACAAACAGTTACTCTTAATGTCAATTAACACAAAAATTATGAGATGAGAATTAAAAAAACACGTAGGTCAAAAATACTTTTTTTATGGGCAGCAAATCTGCTGTCTTTAACTGGTGTAGCCAATATATGACCCCAGACAATGTGGACACAAGCAACTGCAGATGCTGGGTTTACTAAAAAGGACACAAAGTGCTGGAGTAACTCAGCAGGCCAGGCAGCATTTCTAGAGAACATGCAAGGGCAACGTTTTTGGGACCCTTCTTCAGATCACCCATCCATCAATCTAAGCCCTTCCTCACCTGTATCCATCTACCATTTGACAAGCTTTGTCCTGCCCCCTCTTTTTTTTCCAGCTTTATGCCCCCTACTGAAGAAGGGTCCCAGCCCAAATTGTCTTCTTTGCATGTCCTCTTGAGATTCTGCCTGTCCCGCTGAGTTACTCCAGCACTTTGTTTTTTTTGTGCCCAGACTATGTGGTTGACTCGTAGATTCATCTGAAGTGACCGAGCAAGCTTGTCAGTTATGTTATGATTGCTGCATTGAAACAGAGGAAGAATAAAACCAGATGCACCCATTCTGATCTGCTAAAGGGAGGTCACTGCATAGAATACATTAAGTTGATTAACAGACGTCTAAAATACAGTCTCTGACCATACCTGTTTAAGACAATGATTCTTATTCTTTGCAGTGACAGAATTGAATTTTCAAGACGATGGCTTCTCCCCAATGCTGATGAAAGTTTCTTTGAAACTATATTTTTATTTGTCTCTGCACCTATGCTGCTTGACCAGCTGAGTGTTTGCAGCCTTCTCTTGTTTCAGATTTTCAGCAAATGCAGTGTCATGCTTTTGCTTTTCTTTCCAGAGTGGTTTGCTTTTACTTTAACAGTCGCAGTGCTGTTTCTGTTCAGAAACTTACCAACCAATATCATCCCCAAATTGCAAGTAGTACGTTTAACTGGCAGCTTGACTCTTAACTTGGTCAGCCTTGATTTACTTGATTTGTGGCACTTTTAACGTTGCTCATTTTCTGTGCCATTGTACTACTTTCTTCAGACATTTTTTACTTAATCCCTTAGCTACATATTTCCTTTTCTCATGATATTGGACTGGGTATAAATGTAAACTCATCATCAAATTATATTGTGTTCATTCCAAAGTTGCAAAGTAAGCATAATTGACAATAGGCCTCATCTCAGCATTGTGTTCATCAAACTATTTTTGTAATGATGGTATGGTACTTTATTTGTCATGTTCCGGGGTACAGTGAAATTTATTTTTGTATACTGTTCAGTACAAGTATCACTATACATACTCACTTGGATACATCTTAGATAAGCATCTCAGATAAAGTACAAGTTTATAGCAGTAGTGCACTGAGACAGTACACAGAGTCGCCGGTTTGGCACAATTTTCAAGTCCCAGTTGTTGTAAGTGCAGGGTTCTTGAACTGACCATGAAAGCCCATTGTCATGGTGTTGTTGCAGGGTCGGCCTGGCCAAGCGTAGCCATTGGTGTCCTCTGCCACTGCTCCACCTCGGCAGGCCGCATCCGGTCCATGCGCTCGGCCTCTTGGAGCGGCGGCCAGTCCAGCCGAGCTCCAGGCTTTTACAAGGCCTCCAGTGGCCCACCACCATCGAGGCACTGCACTCCCTCCCGCTGCCGATCTGCTTACCTCCCCTTCGTCTGACTCCGTCCACTCTGGGCGGGTGAGCCGAGCCTTCCAAGTGGGTTCCCAGTCCACGACGCGGGTCCTCGATCCGCTGCGGGCGAGCTGGGTCTTTCAGGAGGGTTCCACTCTGCGGGGCACATCCTCCGTCCGCAGCGGGCAGGTCGGGCCTAGTGGGTGGGTCTTCCATCTGCGGTGGGCGAGTCCCCGGTCTCCGGCAGGCAGACTGGGTCCTCAGTCGTCCGGCTGCGGCTTGCCGAGAAAATAAATTATTAAAAAATGCAAAGATTGTGATATCCTGTACTCAGAAAAAGGGACCTGATTGATGGAGGGGTGTGATAACACTTAACTACTTACTGAGCGGTAAAGATATTCTCCAGTTTGTGTGCCTACTGGGTCCATCTACAAGGGATATTGAAGACAGCAAACCTGTAATAAGTTAGGTAATAAGTAATGGAACCCATGTTTACAGAGCAAATTGTGAAATGATTTCCAGGGTTTGTGTTTGGTCAATGAGTGAACTTTACTTCGGCACAGATTTATGTTTGATATGAAATTTTGGTAAATGTTGGCATCTCAGACTGGTATGGTAACTGCTCTACTCTTGAACACCTGTAACCTGCAGAGAGTGGTGAACAGGGCCCAGTCGATCATGTGTTCGTCATTTCCTTCCATCCAATTTATTATCACAGTGCATTACATCGGGAAGTCTGGAAGTATCGTCAAGAATGCCGATCACCCAGGCCATTCCTGTTCTACCTTCTGGGTGAAGATACAGGAGCTTGAAACCTAGGACGTCCAGACTTCATAAAATGTTCTTCCCCGCTGCTGTCTGGCTCCTGAACCATTCATCTCTCTCACACCCCGTTCCCAGAGATGCTGCCATGGACCCTTCCTCCTAATTCAACCTCAACCAGTTATTCTGTTGTTGGACTTTAATTGCACTGCTCAGATTCTGCACTACAATCTTGCACCATGCTGATGGTTTGCACTCCTTTATTTATTGTTGTATTTATAGTTATTTTATGTATACTGTGTATGCTGAGCTTCATGTGAACAAGGAATTTAATTGCACCCTGATGTATGTAACAATAAACTAATCTAATCTAATTTAATATCATTCCACTGAATGCCAATTACACAAGGTGCCTTCTGCAGGTAGTACAAGCTTCAGAAGCATATGGAAGGGTAGGGTGCTATCTATTGTTTTTTTTCTCTGAAATGATCTAGTGAATCAGAATCAGAATCAGAATAACCTTTCTTGTCATTCATTAAAACAAGTCTTTTGGACGAAATTCCGTTACCCACAGTCCAACAATAAGAGCAATAAAAATAAGCAATAACACACACAACCACAAACCAACACAAAACAAAAAAAAAGAAACATCCATCACAGTGAGTCTCCTCCAGTCACCTCCTCACTGTGATGGAAGGCCAGTATGGCTTTTCTCTTCCCCTGCCGTCTTCTCCCGTGGTCAGGCTGTTGAAGTTGCCACGTCAGGGCGGTCGGGGCTCCCGATATTGAAGCCCCCGCCGGGCGAAGAAAAATCCCGCGGCCTATTTCAGGCCGCGCCGGACGGTGAAAGGTCCGAAAGCGGGCCGACCCAAGCCCCGCGATTCGGGGCGGGTGAAGACGATGCCGCTGCCGGAGCTCCCGATGTCGGCCCCTACCCAGGGGCCTGCGAGCTTCCGATATCCAAGCGGCCCGCGGCCGAAGCCCCCGGAGCCTCCGAAGGCAAGTCGCAGCCGCACTCGCAGCGCCACCAAAGCCTCTGAAGGCAGCCAGCTCTGCAGATGGTAAGTCCGGTCCACGAGCTCTGCGAACCAGAGCCCATGTGGTCCCAGCTGGAGGCCGCCAGCTCCAGGTGTTTGGCCGATGGTAGGCCGCAGCGGAAACGGAGACACCACCCAGAAAAAAAATATCGGGTCTCTGTTCGGAAGAGACAATTTTACAGTTTCCCCCCCCCCCCCCCCCCCCCCCCCCCCCACACACACACATAGTACACAACCACAAAAAACACTACATCACATCTACACACTACAAAAAACAACAAAAAACACAAAAGACAAACGGACTGCAGGTGAGCCGCAGCTGCTGTGCAGCGCCGCCACATCCTGTTATGTGATCATTCAATGATACTTCATTGTCACATGTACCTAGCTACTGTGAAATATTTTTTTTTGCATACCATACACAAAGTAGACAAGAGTTCCCACGTTTCTGGTGCCGACAAAGTTACAAAAGTACTCAGAGTCATGTTGGTCCTACTTCATTCTTGGCGTCCCCGTCCGCCCCTTTCTGCCGCTGCCTCTGTTCTTGGTGCCCCCCCCCCTCCCTCCCTCCCTGTTGGGCGCCCCTTTGTTCTCGGCAGCACGGCCTGATTGCCTCTCCGCAGCCCATTCCCGACCTGACCATACAGAATGAAGACAGAGGATGCTGGAAATACTTAGCAGGTTAAGAGTATCTGTTGAGACAGTTAATATTGATGACCCTTTGCGGGCTGCAAATTGTTAGATGTCGCAGGTTTTAAGCACATGCGGAGGCAGGGAAGTCAGAGAGGGGAGGACAGAGCATTAGTGAAGTTCTTTGACGGGATGGAAACCTGGAGAGATTAAATGGCAAAAGATGACGGTGCAAGGCAAAAGGGTATCATTATGAAACAAAGGTTGGTTTTAGAAGAGCTTTGAATGTCAACAGCAGATTCTGTACAAGAGTGGCTGCACATTAAATGAATCATGCTGATGGTCTGAAATGAACAAGTCTTCAGCCTGGGTGGCTGTTGAAGTATCTTATCAAACGTTATTTGCTGTCCTTTGAGTCAATTGATAAAGTTTAGGATATATAATGGGTGTATGGTGGGAGATTAAAGTAACAGAAGACCGAAAATGTGTCAAAAACTGGTATTCGCAAAGTTATCACCCACTCTACCAATGTAGAGGGGAACATGCCATAAGCAGGGAATATGATATATACTAAATTAAGTTCTATAGTTTGTCTTTTATCGTCTAAATAAACTGCGATCCATAAGAGGGTGGACTACCTTGTACATGAAGGGTAATATTCGGCTAAATGATATCCTGCAGTTCTTAAAGTTTGTTGTCTTTTTTGAGGCAGAATAAATACTTCAGCGATATCAGGCTGTTACAGTAGGTTCCTGAGTGTGATGTCTCTGCAATCAACGTAATTTTCATTGTGAAATTTACCACAACTGATGTTAATTTGTTAGTGCTGAGTTACGCTATCTTTCCCTGGACAGGATTAGTAAATACAACATAATCTAAAAAACTATACACAAAGGAAATTAGCGTGTTATTAGTTTAAACCAATGCCAATATTCGCTTCATCTGCTAAATCAAAATGAGATCCCATTTCTCAACTCTTAATGGCTATTTCTATCTCTTGGGTTCTTGATTTTGTTCTTAACTTGTCTTTTGAAACTAGCTCACATTGTGGTGCCAATTTTATCGCAGGATGACTCCTGTGATCTTTAAAAAAATCATAGATTCAAAGCAAAGATATAAAATGACTTCTTATGACGTGCTCTGAGTAAAATGGAGATGTATTTCCCAAACCCTTTGGTTGCCTCTCCTTCTGTCTTAATGGTTGGCACATTACTCATTTTATCTTGTGCTATAGAGTGCATTCTCCAAGTGCGAGCCAAACTCTAAGCCAATCCACCATTTCTCCACATTAAGTCAGGTAAATAAAGGTTGGCATTTGTAGAACATCCATCACATCCTTGGAGATCCCAAAGTCCATTGCGATCAATTTGAGTTGTTGTAGAAAACTGTTAAATAAATGGCCGCTGTATTTTGTTTTTCTATATTTTTTACAGTGGGGACTGCACCAGTGAGGCCAGTATTTACTGCCCTTTCCCAGGAATGAGTAAGTTAAGTTAGGATGAGCGTTTGCCGGCACGGGGCCTGTACTCGCTAGAGTTTGGAAGAATCTCATTGAAACATACAGAATAATGAAAGGCTTGGATAGAGTGAATGTAGAGAGGATGTTTCCACTAGTGGGAGAGTCTAGGACTACATAGCCTCAAAATTAAAGGATGTTCTTTTAGGAAAGAGACGAGGAGAAATTTATTTCGTCAGAGGATGGTTAATCTGTGGAATTCTTTGCCCCAGAAGGCTGTGGAGGCCATCAGTGGATATTTTTAAGGCAGAGATAGATAAATTCTTGATTAGTACATGTGTCAGAGGTTATGGGGAGAAGGCAGGAGATGGGGTTAGGAGGGAGAGATAGATCAGCCATGATTGAAGAGCAGAGTAGACTTGATGGGCCGAATGGCCTAAGTCTAATCCTATCACTATGACCTTATGACATGCCATTTGAAATGATTGGTGGTGAGCTCCTTGAAGCTGCAGTGCTTCAGGTGAAGGTACCAACACATTGCACTCGTACTGGAATCTCCAGGTTAGCAGAGTAAAACAGAAGGAGGCCATTCAGTCTTCAACCATTAAACTTGATCATCCCCCAGTTCCCAGTTCCTGCCTTCTTCCCATCTCCCCAAGTATCTTCAGCATTATAGCTATCCATCACCCTTCTGTGTGTATTTAATAACTTGACTTCTACTTTCTGTTGTAGATAATTTCTTTATGTATGTGTCTAGAAGAAGGGTCCCAACCCAAAACCCACTCCCCTCCACAAATGATGTTTGACCCGATGAGCTCTTCCAGCAGTTTGTTTTTTTGCAAGAGAATTTTACTGGTTCATCACCCTCTGGGTGCAGAAATGTCTCTTGACCTTGATTTAAATGGCATACTGTGTATTCTCAAGCAGTGATCCCAGGTTCTGGACTCTCCTGTCATAAGGAATGTCCTCCCTCCATCTAGTCTTAGACTGGATAACATTTTATGGATTTCTACAACTCTTGGTTTTCTATACTCCAGTAAATAGGAGCCTAACTGACCCAAAACTCTCATCACACACCAGTCCTGCCATCCCAAGAATCAGTCCAGTAAACCCCTTTGCATTCCCTTCATGGCATGAACATACCTCTTAATTGGACCTTGTGTGGGTTGGTTAGTGCATCAATCACATTTGCACAATTTTCTTTTCTTTTCATCTGTGGTTACGCAGTTAGTCCTGAGCAGTATGCAAGTATAGGTGCAAATTATTTACTCCCCTCTTCACCACCTTTAGAGATTGCTATCAAGTTCACTGAGTAAGTTGTGAATGCCCTTTCTGTTTGAAGATCCACTAATGTATATATTTTGGTGCCTCGCACTGATGTAATTAAACACCTCAAGTACATAATGAATCATTAAATCCAATCTTAGAAGTTAGTATTGATATTTGTAATGTGTGACTGGTTTCTCCTAATTATATGCAAGCTTCTTTTTTAATAAATGACCCAATAACAAAATTAATTGATCAGAATGGGAACTATATACTCATCGTGTGCCACCAATGCCTTCGTCTTTTGTTGCATTGTTGCTTATTAGTTTTTAGTTTTTGGAGATACACTGTGGAAACAGACCCTTCGGCCCACCTAGTCTGCGCTGACCAGCGATCCCCACACACCAACACTATCCTACATACACCGAGGACAATTTTACCATCTCACAAAGTCAATTAACCTACAAACCTGAAAGTGGAGTGTGGGAGGAAACAAGAGATCCCAGAGAAAGCCCACACAGGTCACAGGGAGAACGTACAAACTCCGTTCAGCCAAACAACCGTAGCCAGGATCAAACCTGGGACTCTGGCGCTGTAAGGCAGCAACTCTACCACTGCGTCACTGTGCCGCTGTA
Source organism: Rhinoraja longicauda (assembly GCF_053455715.1). Classification (NCBI taxonomy): domain Eukaryota; kingdom Metazoa; phylum Chordata; class Chondrichthyes; order Rajiformes; family Arhynchobatidae; genus Rhinoraja; species Rhinoraja longicauda. The sequence continues at coordinate 26,973,694 of NC_135969.1, read as the reverse complement.
ATTCCAAGAAAGTATGTGTTCCCTTAGAAATGTTACTATTGCTCTCTTAGGAGATGTATTATCCTCTTAACTGGGATGATGGGTCGCCTATTTAAATGGGAGTTTTGATTTTAAATTACTTTGATTGGTATAAGGTTACCAATTATAGTTGGAACATTCCTGGAGATTTTCTCTCATTGCATGAGGTTCAGTATAAATGTAAATTAATATGAAAAGCCCACTTCCTTCAACAGTCTAATCAGTCAAATTATCCTTTACCCCTTCTGCAATAATAGTTTATTTTCTAAATACTACATGTAAATGAAACTGGGGAAAGAAAACTTACTTGAATGCACTGATATATTTATTTTGCTGGTAGTTTGCTCCGGTGTACAGATTCATCTTTCAATGGTTGGAAGAGCTATGACAAACATGATCAGGTGGCAATTGTAAGAGTTAAACTGCAATTCAATAGTGTGATAGCCATGTCTGTCTCCAATTTCTTTCTAATCTGGTAGATTTGCAGTCATAATTGTGACATGACAATCCCTTATCAAAGACTGGTCTGCTTGCTGAGTTTTGTAGAGCATACAAAGTTAGCTCTGTGGTATTTAGGTTTTGGAGCCATGGTGATAGAGAATAGTTGACACTTTGAGTATGAGAACATTACTTGTGAAATGCAAAATATTTTAACCACTCTAAATTGGAGACAGAACATGTAAACAAATGGAGAGGAGGAATCCAAAGTGGGAGTTCCTAGATTCCAGACGGCAGCATGAATCTTTGAGCTGTACAGTGATGAGATTATTCCTGGATCACCAACATTGTACTTCAAACATTGGAATAATTCTGCAGCTTGGAATTCTTTTGCAACCTGCAACCAGCTAGGGGGTCTTACAATACAGCTGTGTTCATTGTTCGGTTAGCACTAAATGGCTGACAATGTCAGCACAATGTGTGAGAAAGACTGGGAGTTCAGTATGAATTCATTGCTTTTACACTTCTACCGATAAACAGCACTTAAGAAAAACACAAAATGCTGGAGGAATTCAGCGGGTCAAGCAAAATCAGGAGGGATGTTTTGGATTGGAACCCTTCTTCAGACTGATTGAAGAGTCCTGACCCAAAACTCTGCCTGTCCTTTCCCTCTCCAGATGCTGCCTGACCCACTGAGTTACTCCAGCACCTTGTGTTTTGTTCAAGATTCAAATATCTGCAGTCTTTTGTGTCTCCATTTTAACATTCTTAAGAAGTGTGGTCACAGACTACACTATAATCCCAGGTTGTTAGAAACTGCTGCTTTGTCTGTTGGGTAATTAGATTGAGATATTCAAGTGATTTTTTAAATTATGTCTTATTTTGGAAACTGAAGAATATATCTTTATTCAGGTTGAACGAGTTTCTGGCACCCTGGCCTGGGTTCCAGAGCCTTTTTGGATTACCCGTTTTTCTGGACCAACAGAAGTTGCATGATAATGAAATGACAATACACCCTTCCTGTGTCTCTAAAGCACCATGGAGGGCCAGAAACTTAAATAAAACTAACATAAAATGTAAATTCTTTGGGAATTAAGAGGAAATCGGGGAACCTGGCCCTGGTTGTAGAGGTGGCATGAAGGATTATTGTATCATTTAGTTGATATTAAGCTGGTTAAATATCACAAAGCCAGTGTCCACATATTTAAGCAAATTTATCTTTGGAAGCGATAGTGAGATCTGTGCACCATCTGCATCCATTGTACCATTTACAAGTTGGCGAACTATAGTGACAAACTGCTCTTCCTGCAGAAAAGGACCAGTCCTCTATTGCTAAATCCTTGAACTCCCCAGCTAAGAAACCATATTGAAGCAATGGCCAATAAAGTACACCAATGCCTCTACTTCCTTAGAAGGCCTAGGAAGTTCGGCATGTCCCCAACAACTTCCACCAAAACTTCTACAGATGCGCCGTAGAAAGCATTTTATCTGGGATTCATCACAGCATGGTTTGGGAACAGCTCCATCAAGACCACAAAATCTGGCAGTGAATTGTGGACGCAGCCCAGACCATCACACAAACCAGCCTTCCTCCATTTACACCTCACGCTGCCTCGGCAAGGCCAGCAGCATAATCAAGGTTGATTCGCACCTTGGCCACTCCCCCTTCTCCCCTCTCTCATGCGGCAAGAGGTATAGAAGTGTGAAAACATACCTCCAGATTTAGGGTCAGTTTCTTTCCAGTTGTTATCAGGCAACTGAACCATCATACCAACAACTAGAGAGCAGTCGGAGATACTGTCTACCTCATTGGACACCCTTGGACTATCTTTGATCGGATTTTACTGGACGTTATCTTGCACAAAACAATATTCACGTTATTCCCTTTATCAAGTATTTGTACACTGTGGAAGGCTCGATTGTAATCATGTATTGTCTTTCCGCTGACTGGTTAGCACGCAACAAAAGCTTTTCACTTTACTTTGGTAAGTGTGACAATAAACTAAACTAGACTGAAGAGGGGTCTCGACCTGAAATGTCACGCATTCCTCGTCTCCAAAGATGCTGCCTGTCCCGCTGAGTTATTCCAGCATTTTGTGTCTACCTTCAAACTAAACTAAACTATGGAAACGGATTCACCAGAAGATGGGTCAAGAAGGCAGATTTGCCACTGCCTTCTCAGGGGAAATCCAGGTGGACAATAAATGTTGATCTTCACAGAAATGTTCACATCGTGATGAATAAATTTAAAGAAAAACCTCTTGACATTTTTGGTGACATTAAGCCCAAACAAAAAATGGTGCATGAGATGATGTTCAGTTGATGAAATACATAGTCAAACTAGGATTGTGTACAAAAAGAAGGAAGAGGTCCAGTTTGTTCAGTGGATGGCACAATGGCACACCCAGTAGACCTGTTGCCTTGAAGTGTCAGATACCTCGGTTCAAACCTGATATCCAGCGCTGTCCACGTTGTGTTTGCACATTCTCCCAGTGAACATATCATTTCCCAGGAGCCATTGTGCCCGTGAAAATGGGAGAATCGAAATTACTGTAGATAAAGGCCAAATTCTGGAGACTTGAGAGATGGGCCAATAGTTTCTTGGTTCTGCTGCACAATTCTAACCCCAAGATGGTCTCTTCCCGTTCCAGGTCGCAGCAGCACCTTGGTGGCTTCCTGTTAAAGGAGCCAGCTGGAAACATCCTGATGGTCCCGACTCCAACATTACAAAGAGGTAACTCTGACACATAAGCATTCCTTGTGTCCGGGAGATGTTTTTTTTTCTCTCTGTGTTTGATGCAATTTACAAAGTGACAAAATCGTTGAAGAAGTTTATTAGCCACACTCCTGGTTCATTGTCATTCCTCCCTTTTCCCTCTGCTCCTCATTTTATTCCTGCCCAGGCAATAGTTAGCTCTGTTACCTGAGAAGTTACAGTTGATCTGGGGAAGTGAGAAACAAAATTTAACATTAGTTTCCAAACAATCTTCCATTCGTTCTTTTGATCAAAATTGAGAGTGGCACAAGTGGTTTAGCTAGTAGACTTACTGCTTCTCATCTCCAGTACTCGGGTTCAGTCCTAACCTTGGGAACTGTCAGTGCGAGTTTTTCCCTTTGACCACATGTGGTTCTTCCAGGTTCTCCGATTTCCTCTTAATTCCCAAAGATGTGCAGATTATAGGTTGACTGGCTATTGTAGGTTGACTGGCCATTGTAGATTGCTTCTGGTGTGTAGGTGAGTGGTAGAATCTGGGGAGGAGTTGATGAAAGTACATGGCACCAATAAAATGGGATTAGTGCAGGATTAGTGTAAATGGATGTTTGATAGTCAGCATGGATTTAGGGGGCTGAAGGGCTTATTTAGTGTGGTCTGATTCTATAATGTTTTACTTGTTTTGCAGGGAATCGGGTAGATGTGGGACAACTGCAAAGAAATAGTGTCCCTAAAGGCTGGGGTGGTATCAGATGACATAACCTTGATGTCCGCTTGCTAATATTTCTGTGTAGTTTGCACCATGCACAATTAGTGAGGGGGAGAAGGAAGGAAGGAAGGTTGAAAATGATTTTGCAAGTCTGGGTTGCTGCACTTTACTGAGCTGGGAATTCTGTGTGCTCCATTTCTTTGAATTAAACAAAAACTCGTTAGAATATCAGCAGGAGGCCGGGAATATGGATGAAGATGGGAATGCATGTTAGAGAATTATATTATGTGTGGCTTAAATCCTCAGAGGGGGAATTAGCCAAAAGGTGTTGAAAATATATTAAAATCTCATAAAAGGCATAAAGGTTTACCAAAATATTGTTCTGTAAACTACACATGTAAATACTTGCAGCAAATTTGTGTAGGCTGCATCACCTGATTATTGATTCAGTAATTCATTCCAAACATTACATACAATGTACATGTTACATCAATCGGCTGATGTGATTTAAGGGCCTGTCCCAGTTCGGCAATTTTTGAGGCGACTGCCGGCAACTGTCAAAGTCGTAGCAGATCGCTGAAAAACTTCGATTTTTTTAACCCTACGACAATGTCTATGACTCCCCCTACGACAATGCCTATGACAAGCTAGGACAACCTACCACCTAGGCGATGGCAAGCTGCCGACAACCGGCGGCACAGTCGTTGCGACCTAGGACGTCCACCTACGACAGGGACTATGACAAGCTACGACAACCGACGTCAACCTACCTCCACCCTCGACAAGCTACGACCCTGTCAGGCCACAACTGATGACAAGGGGGGTAGCCATTTCACGTAATTTTGGCGCCAAAGGGATGTGGGTAGGGTCACCGATCGTTCTGCATTATGTATACCAGGAAGCAAAAAATGCTGGCATTGCTCTTACATCAAATGCAAGCCCTGCTGCTTGCAGTGGCCCTCACGCTTCAAACTCTGATAGACAGAAGAGAAAGAAGAATGGTGAAGAAGAAGCCCAAGAAGAGGTCTGTGTGGTTGAAGCCCTTGTCCGTGAAGAGACCCAGGTTGGGCCAGTATGACAACCTGATGACTGAGCTCCAGCAAGAAGATGAGGCTGCCTTCAGAAACTTCACTAGGCTACCTCCTGAGCTTTTTCACGAACTGAGGGCACGGGTGGGTCCTCTCCTGGAGTGTCTGTCGCAACTTGTCTTCTCCTGATCCCAGTACCTGTCGCCGGTTGACGTAGGTAGTCGCCAATGAAATTCATCCGTCGTCAGTACCGGCGGCAACCTACCTAACCTGGTGACAATCTGCGACAATGCCCACGACAAGCTACGATCATTGGCGTCAAGCCAGCTGTCGCCGAAAATTTTCGAGCAAAGAGAAATTTCCGCAACGACCCGAGAACAGCTACGACTCATTGGAGACGACTCATGATCATGTGAGACTACTCACCTGGCGACACCCCGCGACAGCCTAGTCGCCGGCAGTCGCCTTAAAAAACGCCAAACTGGGACAGGCCCTTTAGTCCCCGAGTCGTCCAACACGAAAACAGCCCCTGCGCCCAACTCATTCATGTCAACCAAGAAGCTCCACTGATTTGCCCGCACCCATATCACTCCAAACCTTTCCCAACCATGTGCCTGTCCAACTGTCTTTGAAATGTTGTTATTGTACCTGCCTCAGCTATTTCCTCTGGCACCTCGTGTTTAAAAAGTTGCCCATCGGGTTCCTATTAAATCTTTCTCCTCTCAGCTTAAACCTATGCCCTCTAGTTCTTTATTCCCGTACCATGGAAAAAAAGACTCTATGCATTCACGCTACATATTCCCCTCATGATTTTATGCTGAGATAAGATCAATAGATGATTCTTCAGCAGCCTGAAATCCAAGGAATAAAGTCCTAGCCTGCCAACCTCTCCCTGCAGCTCAGACCCTCATGTCCTGGCAACATCCTTGTAAATCTTCTCTGCACTCTTTCCAGCTTAATAATAACTTTCCTATAGCAGGGTGACCAAAACTGAACACAATACTTCAGGTGTAGGAAAGAACTGCAGATGCTGGTTTAAATCGAAGGGAGACACAAAATGCTGGAGTAACTCAGCGGGACAGGCAGCATCTTTGGAGAGAAGTAATGGGTGGCTTTTCGGGTCAAGACCCTTCTTCAGATTGAATAAACGTCACCCATTCCTTTTCTCCACAATACTTCAGGCTACTGTACAAAATCTGTACAGCTATAACATAATGTCCCAACCTTTCTCAAATAATTCTCAACTGATTTGTTGCTTATCTAAGAAGCTTGGCAATGTTTTGTATGTGCTATTTAGCAAATTGTATTTGCTGTTTAGTATTTCTCAGCATTCTCGGCTTTTCAAATGCTAGGTTTGGCTCATTGTTTTATACAGGAGGAAATAGCAGAAAACAACTAATTGTCAGCCAATCATTTTGTTCATTTCCGTTGATTGCACCACACTGGGAATTAAATAGGATGCTTCTCAGTAGTTATAGTTTTTTTTTGTTAAATGAAGAACACAAACAGTTTGAGGAGACATTGCAATCTATAAAACGAGGTCTTGAGAAACAAACTGCAGTTTTTGCTCCAGGTTATGATGATAGCAATCTATGCAAATCTGCAGATCACTTTCAGAGAGAGATAGTTGAACCTTTCACCTGCACATTATGTCTCTCTGAGTTAAAGTAAAAGTAAAATAGAAAATCACAGTAAAAATCAAAGTGCTGGGGGAACTCAGCTCGTCAGGCAGCATCTATGGAGGGAAATGGATAGATATGTCAAGACGGGATCCTCCGGAACTCTATTTTTTGCTTAAGATTTCAGATGATATTGTGTCTCCAGAAATTCATGTACACCCATTGCTGATTAGAATGGAATATTTGGCCTGTTGCCATAATTGCATGTTTCTATATTTGCCTCGATTCTTGTTCTCTTCCCTACGGATTTTCTGCTGGAAGTTCAGAACTGACTGGTCATCCATTTAACGAGGACTCCAGGACAATATTCTGTGGGTTATTTACATCAGTGGAAAACCTGCAGCAGCATATTTGTGCTTAACTGCAGATAGATCAAGTTCAAACGATTAAGATCAAATGATTAAGAATGATGTTATTAGAGTCAAATAATCAGACAGCAGGGAAACAAGGTGAGATTTAGATCTGCATTCCACGGGATGCAAATTCAGGCCTCTGGATTACTGCTCCTCTCCAGATTTGAGACGGATTTTGGACTATGGACCGATAATATAGCCAAAATGCATGGCAGTTATAGTTGTCACAACATATTTTTGTTGGAGTACTTTATGTGGTTATCTGTATTAATGGGCTTTGCTCTGCCTCAGGATGGATCACCCTGTTGTGCACATCTCCTGGCACAATGCAGTGGCCTATTGCGCTTGGGAAGATAAACGGCTGCCCACTGAAACTGAATGGGAATACGCCTGCAGAGGTGGACTTGAGAACAGGTAATTCTAAGATTTATTTCTATAAATTGTACCAGTGTAATGGACCTTATGTGTTTTGTGAGGGACTTTTGGTACAGAAGGCAAAGATTCCTATTGACAGATGAGAGATGCTGCCTGACCTGCCGAGTTATTCCAGCGCTTTGTGTCCTGCTATGTTTCGACATACTTTAGATTTTAGATTTAGAGATACAGCGCGGAAACAGGCCCTTCGGCCCACCGGGTCCGCACTGCCCTGCAATCCCCGCACATTAACACTAACCTACACTAGGGACAATTTTTACATTTGCCCAGCCAATTAACCTACATACCTGTATGTCTTTGGAGTGTGGGAGGAAAACGAAAATCTCGGAGAAAACCCACGCAGGTCACAGGGAGAACGTACCAACTCCGTACAGACAGCACCCGTAGTCAGGATCGAACCTGAGTCTCCGGCGCCATCTTACCAATTGACACCATCTTAAGAAATAAACTATTCTTTGAAGAGGTGAACATACTGTAGAATGATCCAATTTTGGAAAAATATAAATATTCATAAGGTCATAAGTGATTGGAGCAGAATTAGCCATTCCACCCATCAAGTCTACCCCGGCATTCAATCATGGCTGATCTATCTCTCCCTCCTAACCCCATTCTCCCACCTTCTCCCCATAACCCCTGACAGTGTCCTTCAGAACTTGTCTTGAAATCTGTGATGAGTTGCGATTCAGATTAGTTTCAGTTCCAACAAGACAGGCAATGTTATACAATGTTTCAAGAAGTTATATAATGTTTCAAGGGGTACTTGTTTGTTTACAAATCACCATTGCCTAATCTGACCACGAATATTTTTCATGGAATTGGAAACATTCAATACAATACATTGTATAACAATTTTTCCAAGTAACTTCCAGACACAGAGCCAGTGTCTTCTTGAGTGGTTTATATACTTATGATCCATAGGCAGCTACTGTTGAAACTTCATGATCCGTGATTTATCTATTTTCTACGATAAAGACGGGTCACGCATTTAAATACACAATCTGCAATCAGTGATCTTATTTTCACTTGATTTACTGGTTAAAGATCAGAAATATCCGAAAAAAATATTATTTTACATTTGCTTCATTTTAATTACAAGATGTATTTTTGGTAAGGTTTGTAAGGAAGTAATTAATCAAAATTATCAACCCAGCTTTTGTGGTAATAACGAGAGAGGAAGAAGATCATTTACGTCCATTATTTTTTGAAACTGACACTACCTTTGGGAATTATGAACTGAATCTGAAGAAGGGTTCCAACCCGAAACGTCACCCATCCTTTTTCTCCAGAGATGCTGCCTGACCCGCTAAGTTACTCCAGCACTTTGTGACTGACTGTGGGAGGTTAGAATTGAACCCAGGTCTCTGGTGCTATGAGACAGTGTCCCTAACAGCTGAGCGACCGTGTAGCTATGATTTTCAACTGTGTATAGCGGCAGTGATAATTGTGAACCGTTCGATGTCTGCAGAACCGGTGGGAATACAAAGATTGGCCGTGTCACCCGGAGCTCTGCTGGAGCACAGGCAGGACAGAGTGGCAACTCATCCCCTTCTGGCACCTCTATTAACAGAATGCTTATTTATGGCCCATTCATTCGAGAATCTAATTTGCCCTGTAAATTATTCCATGAATAATAACTTGAGTTCAAGTAACACAGTGAATTCAGCAAAGAGTTCCAAGGCAGATCACAGGAGCTTTATGAAGGAAAATAGGACATTGAGGAGACATTCTGGAAAATGACCTAAAGCTTAGAAGAAGATGTAAGTTTTAAGTAGTATCCTAAATGAGGTAGATGGATGGCATGAGCTATGTAGAAGCCTCCAGAGTTTAGGACGTGAACTATTACAAAGGATGGATCAGAATGGATAAGGAAGAGGTTAGAATTGGACACATGAAGTATCATGGAAGATTATGGTGCTGGAAAAGACTATGGAAAGAATAAAGGCACTGAGTGATTTGAAAAATATTGTTGCCCTGTATGGAGCCGGTATAGATCAGGAAGCATCGTATTGGTGAGTGAATTGGACTTCATGTGCAGGCATGGGTAGGGACATTTTGTATGGTCTCAAGTTCACAGACAGTTGCAGTGAGGGGAGCAGCCAGAAGCCAAATCTAGAGGTTAATAAAGGGAGAAATTAAGTCTGCGGCAGTAAATATTGCAGCATTGATTTGAAGCCATATAGACAGACAGCATGGAAACAAGACCTTTGGCCCGTCGAGTCAACACCATCCATCTAGCACCCATTTCCACTTATCCCATTTTAATCTCACAACATTCCTATCAACTCCCCCCAGAGTCTAACACTACCGGTGATTTACAGCGGCTAGTTAACCAACCAACCTTCATGTCTTTGGTAGACACAAATTGCTGGAGTAACTCAGCGGGACAGGCAGCATCTCTGAAGAGAAGGAATGGGTGACGTTTCGGGTCGAGACCCTTCTTCAGTCTGAAAGATTTTTTTTTCCAAATTCCAATTGCTGATATTTACTGCTAGCTGATGAATATGCAGTGTGTGCATAAATGAGCTAAATCCAAGGGCGATTTGAATTTGCACTTTGCTCCAGAATGCATTCTCTTTCATGTGATTAATGTGGATCTGTAATGAATAATGTTACAAACTTGAAAAGCAGTACATCCCCCATTCCCTATGTTTCCTTTATTAGTCAAATGATAGTTCTTTCTGCCTTTCTGTCTTCTCTCAATGGGTGCTCTATAGGCTGGCTAAGAACAAGTAAAGAGCCTTCAAATGACATTCTGAGGCTGGTGGCAAGATTATGAGTGAGGGTTTTGCTTGCCTTTCCTGAGTAGAACTTCACTTTGTGCTCCCTCAAATTAGCAGCTGAAATTACCTTTCCAGCATACCATGCCTCCCTCCATTTTTAAATGCACAACCCCATTGATGTCACAATAACGCTATCTTTTTATTTAGACTGTGCATCGTGCTGGATGAAACAGCTTCATAATTATCTCAAATTAGAGATTAGCTGCTTGTTTTACTTCAAAGAGTGTGAAACAAATGCAGTTGGTTCAATAGAGAGATGAATAACAGATGAATAAAGCCAAAGATTACAGCTCAACAGCATAATAATCAACTATTCTGTGGGACACAATTTTTCCTCAACCACTAGGTCTGAGAAATGGGATGTGAAAATAGATTTGGCATTTGCCTTGTGTGACCCAAGTTTATCAATTGAAGCTGATGAAATGCCCTTGGCCTGCAGACAAATTAATAAAGGTAAAAGCAGCTGCTATAATTGTGGAGAATGAAATATAAAAATAGTACTGACGCAAGCAGTCTGAAGATTTGCTTTGGTCGCATTAGTTATACGATAAATAATGATAAAACATGGGGAGGATTTCCCTGCTGCTCTTCACAAAGGTACAGTGAGATCCTCTAAGTGCCTAAGGAGACAATTGGAGGCATGTATTGCCTGAATAACCGTAGCATGGCTGACCAACATTCCCACCCCGCCAACACTATACCCACATTTATCTGACTCAGTGGGAAAATTTACCACTGGCCCACTTCTGACAAATGAAAATAACCCCTTGATTTCCCCAACAGTTTTATGTAGTAACCAGGTGTTTCATCATTTTATTATCTTTTCAATCAGCTACAGATGTGTCATTGCCAAATATGGCTTGATTAAACGAACCATTTCGTCTTCATGTGCAGGAAGGATCTGCAGATGCTGGTTTCACAACAGATAGACACAAAATGCTGGTAGAGCCCAGCGGGTCAGGCAGCATCTCTGGAGAACAGGAAGAGGTGACCCTTCTTCAGGTCTCGACCCAAACCATTACCTATTCCTTTTCTACAGAGATGCTGCCTGACCCACTGAGTTATCCCATAATTTTGTGTCCATTCAGTCTTCACCCTGCTCTCTATCGACATGGACATGAAGCTGTGCAGTACTGAATGGTGTTTACAACAAATGTAATCCAGGATAATCCTGGAGATTAATTACAAACCGGGAGACAGTAAATAGTTGCACTAAAAAGTGGATTCCTAAAAGCGAAGTCATACTTTCTCTGGATAATTTTCAGTAAATAAATTTTGAAGCTTCATTTCAACATACTGAAACCTTCATTTTGTCCTGCTGAATACAAAATAGTTGCATTCACAATCTTTGCATCTTCTAGCTGCAGGCGAGGTCCCAGAAGAATAGAGAGTGGCCAATGTTGTTCCTTTGTTTAAGATGGGAACCACAGATAATCCAGGAAACTATTCTTGTGAGCCTCACATCAGTGGAGATGATTCTCCGGGACAGGATTTATTTGCATTTGGAAGGGAATGGCCTAACTAGGGACAGTCAGTATGGTTTTATCTGTGACGTGTCATGCCCTACGAACTTGATCAAGTATTTCGAGTGATCGATGAAGGTAGGACTGGATGTTGCCCACTAAGTCATTTGATAGGGTCCGTTTTGATAGTCTGATCCAGAATATTAAAATGCATTAAATCCACGGTGACTTGATCATTTGAATTTAGAATTGGTGTACTCATAGAAGATAGAGGGTTGTGGTGGATGTTATTCTGACTGGAGGTCTGTGACCAGTGAAGGTCCACAGGGATCTGTGGGATCTCTGTTGTTTGTGATATATACGCTGATCAGCCAAAACATTCTGACCACTGACAGGTGAAGTGAATAACATTGGTTATCTTGTTACAATGGCACCTGTCAAGGCAGCAAGTGACCAGTCAGTTCTTGAAGTCGATGTGTTGGATGCAGGAGAAATGGGCAGGAGTGAAGACCTTAGCGACTTTGACAAGGCCCAAATTGTCATGGCCAGACGACTGGGTCACAGCATCTCTGAAACTGCAAGGCTTGTGGGGTGCTCCCGGTCAGCAGAGGTGAGTGCCTACTGACAGTGGTCCGAGGAGGGACAAACCACAAACCGGCGACAGGGTGTTGGGCGCCCAAGGCTCATCGATGCGCGAGGGCAACGAAGGCTATCCCGTCTAGTCCTAACCGACTGTGGGAAGACGACAAGCTCGTGGAGGGAGTGCGATGCCCTGGGCAATGTTCTGCTGGGAAACCCTGGGTCCGGCCATTCATGTAGATGTCAATTTGACACGTGTCACCTACCTAAACATCGTTGCAGACCAGGTACACCCCTTCATGGCAATGCTATTCCCTGATGGCAGTGGCCTCTTTCAGCAGGATAATGCACCCTGCCACACTGCACACATTGTTCGGGAATGGTTTGAGGAACATGATGAAGCATCTGTGGGATGTGCTGGATCGCTAAGTCTGATCCACGGCGGCTCCACCTCACAACTTACAGGACTTGAAGGGTCTGCTGCTAATGTTTTGGTGCCGGATACCACAGGGCATCTTCAGGGGTCGTGTGGAGTCCATGCCTCGGCGGGTCGGCGCTGTTTTGGCGGCACACGGAGGACCAACAGCATATTATGCAGGTGGTCATAGTGTTTTGGCTGATCGGTGTACAAATGAATTGAAGGTAAATGTAGATGGATTGGTTAGTAAGTTTGTAGGCAACGCCAATATTTATAGACAATGAGGATTCAAACTATACCATGGGATATAGATAAGATACAGAAAGAGCCGGAGAAATTACAGATGGAGTTTAATCTGAGCAAGTGTGAGAGTTTGCACTTTGAAAGGGGATAGTACGCAGTTAATGACTAGAGTCTTAACACCATTGATGTACAGAGGGATCTCGGGGTCAAAGTCCACAGCTCCCTGAAAGTGGCAAACAAGTAGATACAGTGGTAAACAAAATGTAGAGTATCCTTGCCTTCACAAGTGAGGGGATTGAGTCAGGAAATTGTGTTGCAGCTTTATAGGAGTTTGATTAGGCTGCATTTTTAGTATTGTGTTCAATTCTGGTTGCAGCATTACAGGCAGGATGTAGAAGCATTCAAGAGGATGCAGAAAAGATTTACCAGAATACCTGGATAAGAGGGCAAGAATCAGGGCAAGAGTAAAAAAATAGCAGATAATTCAAACTTAACTACAACAACTGTCTGTAGCAGAGTAAAACTCCGATAATGCAGTATCTGATTGTTCGGACATCGGGCAGGTCCGGCATTTGGCACTCATGTCTGGAATGTGTGCTGAGAGTCTAGATTGCAGGTGAAATATCCTCTAATGTGCCAGTTCCCTACAACCGGCAATTCCTCTATCTCTATCTACTGATCCGGCTTCCAGCACCATCAGGGCAGAGAACTCCAGAGATTCCCTACTGTCTGAGAAAATACGTTTCTGGACGCCTCAGTTGAAAATGGTCAGACATTTATTTTGCAGCTATGTTCCCTTGTTTGTCAATCTCCAACGACCCTCGAACTACAGCACCTGCGAACAGTTTGTACCCACTGCTCTTCCTCACTTAAGATCTGTGAAGCACCAGGTGAAAATCCAACTACCATTTCTTACTAGAAGCCAACAGAAAATGCTGAAAGTACACGACTAGTCCAGCAGTATCTTCAGAAGAGTTGATCTCAGGAAGAAGTACGCTAAATGACTTTCACGTTGAAGCCAAAATGGAGATCGCCGGAAATATTACGGAATTGGGACGTGCCTGCTTTAGGGAATTGCCATTATAGTTTTCTCCCTTGAAAAAGGGGTAGAGTGCAGTTTAAGCGCTCACACGTGGCAGCTGCTTCCTGAGTCTCACAGACCTGCTGTCTCATTCGCATGCTGCCTGCACAGATAAAGGGAAACAGAGAGGGGTAAGGAGGGGGTGGGGGGCAGAGGAGAGGGAAATACCAAGAGAGAATGAGGAAATGAGCAGGGTGGATGAAACTGTACAGTGGTTTATGAGGGGGTCCCCCAAACTACAGAACAGACCAAAAAAGACACAAAATGCTGGAGTAACTCAGCGGCTTAGACAGCATGTCTGAGGAAGGGTCTCGACCCAAAACGTCACCCATTGCTTCTCTCCAGAGATGGAGTCACTCCAGCATTTTGTGTCTATCTTCGATTTAAACCAGCATCTGCAGTTCCTTCATAAACATCTCTGGGCATCATGGATAGGTGACGTTTCGGATTGGGACCCTTCTTTAGACTGATCCATGATTTCGAGAAATGCTGCCTGACCCACTGAGTTACTCCAGCACTTTGTGCCTTTTTTTTTGTTGTAAACTAACATCTGCAGTTACTTGTTTCTACAAAATGGCCCAAGCAGACTACTACCACAGCAGTATTCAGGTCACAGTTCACAGATACTTCTCTGCGTTGTCCGTCTACTAAAGCCCAGGTACATCCACATGGAGAGTCAATGAAGGCAAACGTAATGTCCCGTTGGATGTCCTTCACAACACTCATGGTTCCCTAGTTTCTGCATAGATTGGTTAAATTTCATAGCTTGCAGCTTTTTATTCCGATCTGTCAGTGGGTCAGAAACACAAACTTTGATGTCACCATGCGCGTGAGATCCAATGCAGAAATCATATTGGTTTAGGCTATATCTCAACACATCATTAAATTGACTTCCTTCAGTCACTTTGTGAGCATCAGGAGCGTGGCTGAGATGCATGAAGGCATGGATACCCGAAAAGTCGACGATCCATGTTCTCCAGGGCCGCTGCCTGACCTGCTGTGTTATTCCAGCATTTTGTGTCTTTTTTGGTAAACGGCATCTGCAATTCCTTGTGTTTACAGTATTTGCACCCCAGCTTTGTTTCCCTTTGGAAGGAGGTCCTCCAGAAGTGGAAGTAAATATTAGAAACGTGCTGAAAATGATCTCTCTCTGCAATTTCTATGTGAAAATCTAATGCCGTTTTTATTTGTATTCCAGATTCTAGATTTCTAAATTCACAATTGATGACCTTTGATTTCTAATTTCCATGTCCTTAATGCGAGTTATCAGTATTGAATGTAATAGTCAAATGGGTCACCAAGTAACTAAATCTTTTGGCAGCCTTTGTGCATTTACAATCCCTATCTTGTCTTGGGTTATAGAGAGATATAGCACAGAGACAGGCTCTTTGGCCCATCGAGTCCATGCTAACAATCAGCCAACCATTGACACTAATCCTACTTTCATCTATTTTTTATTCACCCCACATTCTTTTTTAGACTTTTAGAGATTCCTTTGGCCCACTGAGTCTGTGCCGACCAGTGATCACCCCGTACACTAACACTGTCCTACACACGAGGGACAATTTTACAATTTCTAATGAAACCAATTAACCTATAAACCTGTACATCTTTAGAGTGCGGGAGGAAATCAGAGCACTTAGAGAAAACCCATGTGTTACAATAGACAATAGACAATAGACAATAGGTGCAGGAGTAGGCCATTCAGCCCTTCGAGCCAGCACCGCCATTCAATGCGATCATGGCTGATCACTATCAATCAGTACCCCATTCCTGCCTTCTCCCCATACCCCCTCACTCCGCTATCCTTAAGAGCTCTATCCAGCTCTCTCTTGAAAGCATCCAACGAACTGGCCTCCACTGCCTTCTGAGGCAGAGAATTCCACACCTTCACCACCCTCTGACTGAAAAAGTTCTTCCTCATCTCCGTTCTAAATGGCCTACCCCTTATTCTCAAACTGTGGCCCCTTGTTCTGGACTCCCCCAACATTCATATAGAGAATGTACAAACTCCATACACTTAGCACCCGCAGTCAGGATCGACATCAATTATGAAAAAATCTACCATGCATTGAATACTGATTTGGGTCTTAATTGGGAATTTTTACCTCCCCCCCCCCCCCCCCCCCCACTTCTAAAATCCCATCCACCACCCCAACCCCATGGAATCTCTTACCAACTCGCTTCCTTTATTGCCTCCACATTGGCATGTGAATGCAGGAGAAGTGTTACCATGCAAGACACCTAGACCTTATGCACAGTAGAATATGGAAACCAGGCTGGTAGGAATTATAACAGTTATTATCCTCTATGCCATAGTTTGGGCGTACCTGCTCTTTACTTCATGGTAATATTGCTAAATGGCTAGGCTCAAACCAGATACCAGTAACTGAGCCTTGAGATCTGATTAAATGTTGCATTTAAAATTCTTTAGTTTCAAGATGATTAAAAATGGCTAGTATATCAAGTACATTTTCCAATTAATGATCTTGACTGAATAGTAAATTCTGCTCGAAGGTAGACACAAAAAGCTGGAGTAACTCAGCGGGACAGGCAGCATCTCTGGAGAGAAGGAATGGGTGACGTTTCGGGTCGAGACCCTTCTTCAGACTGATGTCAAGGGAGTGGGCGGAACAGAGATTGGAAATTTCTGAATAGAGAATAGTAAATTCTGCTCATACCACTACACCAAGATGATGCTAATCCATCATCCAGAAAGTGTAAATTGGAAATGTGGCTATTGTAATTGATGAAAAAGGAATCCAAAGCATTCTTCATTTCAGACACATCCAGTAATGGATCTCTTACTGATTTCACTGCGTCAGTTTCACATTTAATTTGAGCTTTCCACAGGCTGGATAATCATGACAGATTTGAAATCTGATTGAGGTTGACTGCGTTGTTTTAAAATGTTACACCTCTGAGCATTTACAGTGTTATGTATTGAATCTTACTTAAAGCTTACTCTGTTACACAAACCAGGAACTGAAAACGGCTGAATTTTAGCTTGCAGATTATTTAGGATAACGTAACAGCGGCTATCTTGTATCATGGATCATTGTAGATGAACTAATAGGTCAGAATGGATGTGGTGAGCCAAAGCGCCAGTTTTTGTGCTTCATGACTCTATGACTCTATGTCAGGGCAAGACACAGTAAGTAGCCTGTATTTCAGCCCAATCAGTATTCACAACAGTGTGATTGTGATGGGAAATCGGATGTTTTTTGCGTTAAAACATTTTGAAGATCCACAGCTTCATGTTGGGAATTTTCTGAGAGTGAATTCCAGATGCACAAATGAATGCCAAATTTAGATTTTGTAATTCTATTGACCACTCCACATGGTCTTCCAGTCCCCAAGCGAAGGGTGAAAAGCTGGGAACAATGAAATTGGAGCAAAGGGAAAAAACCCAGCAGGAAACTGACCAGTTTTGTTACACTCTGAGAAGGAGAAACGAGATAGTTTGTGAGTTCATTAAAAAAAATGAATAGGGACTTGCAATCAGACTCAACAGGATAGATTATCTAGAAGTAGAACCAAGGAACTGCAAATGCTGGTTTACAAAAGAGTACACAAAGTGCTGGAGTAACTCAGCGGGTCATGCAGCATCTCTGGATTGTTTACAGTGTCTCTTCATTGTAGTGCCTTAGCAACTGACATCTGATGCTTTTCTATTTCTCCCCTGATCAATGTTTATTTGTCAATTTGGCCTTTTTAATTTGTTTCTGTCACAATTTCCAGTGCCATAATTCTCCTTAACTGTATTTGAGTTCCCATATTTCAACCAGTTCCCCTGAGCCCTGAATCTGTTGTCAAAAAACATTCATTTGTTTTATTAATACTTGCTCTCCATCCTCTTCTTTTATTGTATATCTCTCTGCTCAATATCAGCCTTTCTCTGTCCTTTTAATGTAGCAGATTTTATAGCAAATGAAAATCCTTGTATTTATATTGCACCTTTAACACAATGCAAATCTCCCAAGACAGTTAACGAGGACTTTGCCAACAATATTTGACACTAAACCACACAAGATATTGGGGCAAATAATCAAGGGTTTGGTCAAAAATATAGTTTTTAAGGATATCAAAGGGGTCAAGAGATAGAGGGATCAATTCCAGTCCTTACAGCCATAATATTAAGAGCTACAGCCAGTATTGGGATAGTTAAAATCAGAGATGCACAAGGAATTAGAACTGGTAGATTAGTTGAAACATGGAGGATATAACAGAACCGGGGGGGGGGGGGGGGGGGGGGAGCTGTGGATTGATTTCAAAATAGGGCTGAGAGGAAATCCATTTAGTTTGCTAAGCTTGTTTCTTCTTTTGGCAATTTCTCTCAAATCCTTCTCCTTTACTTTATCCATGCTAGACATGGAGTGCATGTTAGATTTCTAATAAAACCTTGTCGAAGTATTTCAAACTGTAAAGGTAAGCTTTCAGTTTCATTAATGTAAATGTCTGAGGTAGATAGGAAAATGTTAAGTGAGATTTGAAAGCATTATAACCAGTTCCAAAATTCCTGCTGTGTTTGTTATAATCGCGAACTTATTCACAGTGAAATCATTGACTTCAGCTATCAGCTCTGAGACCGCTTTTGCCATTTTAGCATTTTATTTTTCATTGAATAGTCCCTGCTGTGGCATCCCCTTGATGAAGAATCGTGTCACTGACTGGCTGTAATCCAGGGTATAGTTTCTTCCACTCCTTGCGTACCACATCCAAATGACACATGGAATGTGTCGGCTTGGAATAACAAATATCATGAGGTTGTCTGACCATGGCGCCACATCAGGGCACCTTCTCCATTTTTCTACCATACTTTGGCAACTTAATTGGTGCCTCTTTATTATTGAACGTTCCACTTTTTTTCCCTTGCAATTCTGGCTTGGACCAGTTTCTCACGCAAGATCCTGTCAAAGGCATCACTGAAATCCATGTAGACTACATCAAATGTACAGCAGTATATTTTATTGCATCTTCAAAAAATTCATTCAAACTGAGAAGAGCGGATTTCCCCCAAACAATCCATGTTGGCTATCTTTGATTACTGTCTGCCTTTCCAAGTGTAAATAAATCCTAGCGCTCAGAATGTTTTGCAATAACTCCCAAACCACTGACGTTAGGCTCACAGGCCAGTAATCTGGCTCATCACTGCAACCCTCCTTGAATAAGGGCTCCATGTTTGCTGTCTTGTGGACATTTGGTGCATTAACTGTGGCCGGCCACGATTTAAAGGTCCCAGTCAGGGCCCCAGTAATCCCACAGCAGCCTGCGATACATCTCATTGATCCCAAATGTATCCACCTTAAATGCACTAGAACACTATTCAACCTTCTTCTTACTGACAAAGATAATTTATGACGTGGGGGTAGTCAGACTACAGTAATGTACAAATTATCACTCTTTATGCAAATGTAGGCATCACAGTTATCACTTTGTGACCATCTGAAATGCTAGAGCTTTCAATTCTCTCTTTTCTCCTTGTTAAGCCAAATCATTATTTCCTCCCAACGTCTACAGTAATAATTTACATGATGTGTAAATGCACGCTTTTCCAGTCAAAGCTGTTACACATAATCGCTTATGATAGGCTAATGTTGCCCATGTATAAAAATAAATCAACTTTCCCTTTTTAATTAAACAAAATTTTTGTTACCTCTTCTGAATTGTTTACTTTGAAAAATTGTCAACCCGTTGGGGAGGGGGGAGTCTTATTGCCCAATGTCTGGTTCACCCATAGATGCAAGAAACGGCAGATGCTGGAACCTTGACCAAAAAACAAAGTGCTAGAGGAACTTTGCGGGTCTGGGGAGTCAATGGATAGACGACATTTCAGGTCGGGACCTTTCTTCTGACTAATTCAAACAGATGAACTGGATTTGCTCACGTCAGTTGAGGGATAAATATGAACCATTTTGGTCTCACTGTTGTGTGATTTTATTTTTTTAATTCTTCAAGCCACGGGGCGTCAGTTTAACATCTTACAGCAACTTCAAATGTATCGCATTCCTTCAGTACTGGAGTTAAAGTGTCACAGAGGATCCCAGAGAGGTGCAGGAACCCTCTTTCTCCTGCCTGAAATGTTAGAGTGCTCCCTGCCAGGCTACCGATCGTATTTCTTTCAGCTTGTTACATGTACTAAAGAATTCACACTATTTCAAATATTGTGCATGTAAGTCCATTTATGAGTTCTGATGTACTTCCATTAAATTGGTCTGTTCTTCACTCCTGGAATTGTATAAGTAGTTAAATCATCCTGTATTTTATGAATTACTAACACTTTGAGATTCACAACAAAGCGACAACAGACCTTGGAGATCGGCACGATGGAGCAGCGGTAGAATTGCCGCCTTACAGCACCAGACCCGGGTTCGATTCTGACTACGGGTGCTATCTGTACAGAGTTTGTACGTTCTTCCCGTATCCTGCGTGGGTTTTCTCCCGGTGCTACGGTTTCCTCCCACACTCCAAAGACGTACAGGTTTGTAGGCTAATTGGCTTGGTATAAATGTAAATTGTCCCTAGTGTGTGTAGGATAGGGTTAGTGTGCAGGGATCGCTGGTCGGTGCGGATTCTTTGGGCCGAAGGGCCTGTTTCTGCGCAGGCTCGGCGATCATTTCACTGAACACCTTCACTCAGTCCTACCTGATCTCCCGGTTGCTCAGCACTTTAACTCCCCATCCCATTCCCAATCTGACCTTTCTGTCCTGGGCCTCCTCCATTATCACAGTGAGGCCCAGTGCAAATTGGAGGAACAGCGCCTCATATTTCGCTTGGTTAGCTTACACCCCAGCGGTATGAACATTGATTTCTCTAACTTCAAATAGCCCTTGCTTTCCCTCTCTCTCCATCCCCTCCCCCATCCAAGTTCTGCCACTACTGTATCCGACTACATTCTATCTGTCCCGCCCACTCCCCTGACAGTCTGAAGAAGGGTCCGAACCCGAAACATCACCCATTCCTTCTCTCCAGCGATGCTGCCTGTCCCGCTGAGTTACTCCAGCATTTTGTGTCTACCTTCAATTTAAACCAGCATTTGCAGTTCTTTCCTACACTTTCTATTCTGTTATCCTGGATGTTTGTACAACACACACACCATTAATCACGAAGGACAATAATGATGCATGCATTTGTGCATAATATACACCTGTTTAAAGAGCATCTCCTAAAGCAGTTGCATTTATTTATATTTCTGTACAAGCCGTTGACACAGTACTATCCATCCCTGCTTATTACAGTATCTATTCCTAGGAGACATTTATTTTGCCCTTCAGTGTTCTATTGCCTTACTGAGCAAATGCTGCTTTTGCTGGTTTTTATGTGGTAAGGTTTTAAATGCAATTACTTACACTGAGCTAAACATGTAAGCAACACAGCAAAGAGTGGCACAGGCATGATGAATCAAATAACACTGTATATTTTCTACTTTAAGATGAGGAATTTAAGAATATGTTTGGCAGCATCGTTCGACAATTAAATGAACATAGCTAAAATGGAATGATCGGTAAATAGGTTAAAGAGGGAATCTTATAAAAGCACACCCCCGCCATCCCCGCAGTCTCCAGCTGCAGTTATTATTAAAATACATTGTTAGATTGGTAAATATAGACCTGGCATTTTGTTTCCTGCTACAACAGAACTGTTGGAGGTTTTTGTTCAAGGCAGACATTGTAATAACTTTGGTTATAATATTCCACTGTCAGCATTTCGGTCAGGCAGGTCTGCCTTGAAATAAAAGCCTCCAACAGTTCCTTCGCAGCTCAATATTACACGTTAAGCTCAATAAATGTTAACCTTCTCCAGTTTTTAGCTAAAAATAACTGATACCAAGAGGGAACTGTTGTCACTGTGCCTGGTATACAAAGACAGATTTATGCAAAATGAAGTTACCTTGGGATTCTGAAACAGACCACAGAAGAGCCATTTCTACTTACAATATTTTGCTTAGATAACTCAGTAACTGCACAGGAATAGCTTTTGAGATGAGTTTACTTTTGTACCCATTTCTGAGCTGCAGCAACAAATTTGAGAGAATCTGCCATTGTCAATAGACAACAGACAATAGGTGCAGCAGTAGGCCATTCGGCCCTTCGAGCCAGCACCGCCATTCACTGTGATCATGGCTGATCATCCACAATCAGTACCCCGTTCCTGCCCTCTCCCCATATCCCTTGCCTCATGGAGTAGCCGGAAAGAAGAATGGCAAAAGGTTGCAACAAAGCAGGGTAGGGTGGGAGCAGGTCTTAAATCTGAGGTCAGTTCAGATTTTGGTGGTCAGGGAAGGCTGGAAGGCTTTTGTGGGGATGATATAGGAGTGATTGCGTCACACTGATCAGGTATAGGTTCTTGTGTAGGAAGGAACTGCAAATGCTGGTTTACACAGAAGATAGTCACAAAGTGCTAACTCAGCAGGACAGGCAGCATCTCTGGAGAGAAGGAATGGGTGACGTTTCGGGTCAAGACCCTTCTTCAGAAGCATGTTTTTAATGCCCGATTGTATAAAAAGATGGAAGAATAGGGAAAAGTAAAGGATTTCAGGATTCCAGGGAAAAAATGGTGGGAATTAAAATGTGCCCCGCTTTTGCAATAATGCAAATGGATGATTGACAGTCAGGAATTGTCAGGCAGATGTTTGCATCTAAATCTATTAGTATTCACTGTTGACTTAAAATCAAGGGATCTATCGGAATAATTTACACGAGACGTAAGTGACAGTTAACTTCTTCCTTATACGCAATAACTTGTCAAAAAGGAGAACAGTCAAGCAAGAGATTGTTCTACAGACTCAAAGCATGCAGCCTTTTTATGTCATAATTAATAGGGACGTATGTACAATGGGTCACATACATTTGTTCACACGTCTGGGTATTGTGATCCAATATTCTACCCTTACCCATAGCAGCACAGCCTTATCACTAAAAAACAAGACATGCATGTGTCTAACTTGTTGACTTTGTGGGTAGGTATAACCAAACATGTTTAGCCTTGCCCAGAAGGGAAACTTTACTTCAATTCCCAAAGTACGAAGTGCTGCCCATGAACATATCAAGATGGAAGAACAGTTCAGTTCCCACAATTCCCACAGATCCTTTCACCACGAAGACAAAGTCAACAAAGTGAAAAGTTGTTGTGCTGGTGCCACTTGCTGCTCAGCTAATAGAAATCCCTAACTAAATGATCTTTGTATTGGCTTTTCTCAGGAAATATAACATGTGTTTAATTTTATGTTTCCATGGATTCCAGCTCATGGTTTCTCTCCACTAACATGAACCAAAGTAGCTGAACACATGAGAGAGAAAGTGAGAAAGTATGCGTGTGAGAGAGAAAGGGAGAGAGCGGGAATAATGCAGTTGAAGAATGTTGCTTTTATCTGTTTGCCAAGTGAAACAGACTAACAGTTGGATTAACCTTAACATTCCTATAGACTCTTCCCGTGGGGCAACAAGCTGCATCCTAAAGACCAGCACTACATGAACATCTGGCAGGGAGACTTCCCTAACCACAACACTGCAGATGATGGATTTGTCAACACTGCCCCTGTAAGTGTCACTCTGTCTGAATTATAGTTGATTGTCACATAATCTAAAATGGTAATGCCCCAGGAGAGTGTAAGTGTGCGGTTGGAGTAGAACAAGGAATGCATCCAGTATCAGAACTGCTTTCTGATTACCAGCAGTAGATAATAAGTTGGAAAATATGACAATTTCTTCATACCTTCTTCCAAATTCTTTGTAATGCCAAATTCATAAGTTTATCAGTTCTAGGAGCAGAATTAGGCCATTCGGCCCATCGAGTCTACTCCGCCAATCAATCATGGCTGATCTATCTTTCCCTCTCAACCCCATTCTCCTCCATTTGCCCATTAACTCCTGCTACCCTTCCTAATCAAGAATCTGTCAATCTCCGCTTTAAAAATATCCATTGAATTGGCCTCCACCAATGCAACCCCTGATCCTTGACCTCCGTCTTACCCCTCCCACCTCCAGTTTGACTCATATACTGCCCCCCCCCCCATTTCCCTTTTGAAGCACAAAGCATGTCTGAGATAAACAATAAATTCAATCTGACAGAACTGTGATGTCACGATCTGTGAAAGGAGAACTAATTGCCCTGGATTTTGAATTTCATTTGTGGACCAGACTTTATGGGAAAACAAAGCTTTCAAATACAATATAAAACATTAAATGGCACAGAAGAAAATTAAATGGATAAATGTAATAATTTTACTTATGAAAAAGTGCTTGTTTGTTTATTTTGTCTTTCTTTTCTTATTTTGCATTTTGGTTACATAAGTGAAAGTGGTATAGTGAACATATTAATGTAGTTTTATGGTCTGATAGTAGAATTAAAATTGTGGTGCCTCTTAAGATCAAAGATTCTCTCTGCTGACAAAAAGCTTAAATACTCAGGCAAGGTGCTAATTACTGGGGTAGGAGCATACTTGCCTCCCTTGTAATTAGGTGTAAATATACAGTCATAGTCATACAACATAGATCAGGCCCTTCAACCCAACTTGTCTATGCTGACCAAGGTGCCTTCGCGAGCTTGCCCCATTTGCTTGCATTTGGCTCTTATATCTCTAACCCTCCCTTAACCATGAATCTGTCCAAATGTCATTTAAATGTTTTATCTGTACCCGCCTCTGCCACTTCCTCTGGCACCTTGTTCCACATTCCAACCAACCGCTGTGTGAAAAGCCTGCCTCTCAGGTCCACTTTAAATCATTTCCCTCTCACCTTAAACCTATGTCCTCTGGTTTTAGACTCCTGTACATTGTGAAAAAGACTGTGACCATCCGCCTCATCTATGCCCTTCGTGATTTTATATACCTTTTAAAACGACACCCATTCAGCAACCCAAAGTTTTCAAAGGTCTTTTATTGTCACATGTACCATAAGGTAAAGTGATATGCGAATTACCATACAGCCATACGGAAAAAAAAGCAACAAGACACACAACTACATAAAAGTTAACATAAACATCCACCACCACGGATACCCCACATTCTTCTCTGCGATGCAAGGCAAAAAGTCCACCCTTCTTCCTCTTTACTCTCCCGTGGTCGGGGTAGTCGAACCATCCGTCGGGGCGATCGAAGCTCCCGCAGCCAGCGGTCGAAGCTCCAACGTCGGGACGATCGAAGCACCCACGTCGGGACGATCGAAGCTCCCACAGCTAGCGGTCGAAGCTCCAACGTCGGGACGATCAAAGCTCCTGCGTTGGGACGATCGAAGCTCCCGCAGCTAGCGGTCGAAACTGCCACGTCGGGGCGATCGAAGCTCCCGCGTCGGGACGATCGAAGCTCCCGCAGCTAGTGGTCGAAACTTCCACGTCGGGGCAATCGAAGCTCCCGCGTCGGGGCGTTCGAAGCTCTCACGTCGGGGCGATCGAAACTCCCATCCAGACATTTACAAGAAAATCCACTGACAAGCATGCACACCTCAACAGGCAATCATTGCATATTCCTTTTGTTTCACGAAAAAGTTTCGCATAGATATGCAATCATTCTGCTCCAGTTTATATCTATGGTCTCTAAGTGCAAAAGAAGAAAATCTGCCCTCCAAAAACCATACTACGGTGAGACCATACAAAAAGGGCAAGGACTTGGAATGGGGAGAAAGGCAATTTTAACAATTTGCCCAATTGCATAAGCCGCAGCGCAAATTAATACACACATCTACTTTCCATGAAACAGGTTTTCAGTCTTTTCACTGGGCGTTTTAATTTGGGTGAGTTATCTCAGTTTGGAAGCAGCTTTGTAAATATAGCACCACGCTAATCACCACTCCCACATAACTATGTGCGTGTGAACACGCAGGAACTGGATAAAAATGATTGGAAGTGTCATGCAAGATTTTGATTAATTTTCTTGTTAATATATTTACTGTTGCCATAGCCAAATAGAAAGTAATATTTGGCATTCAGGCTTTTTGACAATAATAGGAGTAAAGTGAGGAAAATAATTTGGGCTGCTTTGCCGCGATCAGCATACTTTAAGTTCAAAAATATTAATATATTTGGTTATATATCTGCTTAAGTTATTGGCATTTCTTCTGTTGTGATGGGTTAGTATTACCATGAAGGGAGTGTGATGTGTTGATAAATGCCCCTCTCTTTACCTCACTGTCTATCTCACAGGTCACCAGCTTTCTTCCCAATGGATATGGTCTCTTCAATATGGCAGGAAATGTCTGGGAGTGGACATTGGACTGGTGGACTGTACACCACACCACTGATGAAGTAGAGAATCCTGTAGGTATTTCAATCTCTCTGATCTCACTACTGGACCCTGTGTGTCTTTAGTGCAATAACCAGACTGTTTTATGGAGTCGGTGTGTTGCTTATGATGCAGGGGGCTCTTGCCAAAGGCAAAATCAAAATTGTGCCACCCGTGATCTTCTGTCCGTCGACACTGGACGGAAACTTTTGGTTCATGGAGTCCCATCTTTCCCCTCAGTTTGATGAATGGTTGGTGTTGGATGAATTCAAAACTGAACACTAGTGTCGTTCCACCAACAGCAAGGCATTTTTTTGTTTTCAGAGCTCAACCTAACTGATGCATCAAGAGAATGATCCAGAATGTTTCTTACCTGTTCTGCCTGACTCGTGGCAATATATACTGTTACAGAGCTTGCGTATGCGATCAATGTTACCCAAACACAACGCCATCAGCATACTTACTGCATCCGTGCCTGGCATCTAGCTGTTGCGTCCCATTTGTTCAGCAGTTGCTATCGTAAGGTTGTGACAATACATGTTATTGCAAACCATGGTCACATCGTCCTTATACCACAATGTCTCATTTTCACACCTTACCCTTCCTTATCTCTGTGTCTCCCTCTCCCCTGACTCTCAGTCTGAAGAAGGATCTCGACCCAAAACGTCACCCATTCCTTTCTATCCAGAGATGTTGCCTGTCCCGCTGAGTTACTCCAGTATTTCGTGCCTATCTTCGGTTTGAACCAGCATTCAGCTTCCTTCACATTGTCCTTACATATGCAACCACACTATCGTTAAACCTGCCTAACTCTACTAACCCGAAACATCACCCATTCCTTCTCTCCTGAGATGCTGACTGACCCGCTGAGTTACTCCAGCTTTTTGTGTTACCTAACTCTATTAACCTCTCTATTTATATTATTAGCATAACAATCACCCATTACTATCCCTACTATACTTGGTATTCCCTGTTGATTGTGCAGATTTGGAAGAATCACCCCTTGCATGTGAAGACAATGTACTGGGTAAAAGTTTAAAAGCACAGGAAAAGAAGAAAAGGGAGATGATCTTCTTGTTTTTGTTCTTCATAATTATGATTATCATCATTTAACGTAGATGTTTAGTATGACTGAGGGCACATCTGAGTGGACAGAGTCAACTACATTGCTGTGACTCTGGCCCTACCACATTGGGCGGAGTGAGTGAGGACAAGAGATCGTCTGCTCTGAGTCGCATTCATAAGTTGGCTAACTGTTTCTTAAATGTTGGGATAGTCCCTGCCTCAACTACCTCCTCTGGCAGCTTGTCCCATACACCCACCACCCTTTCTGTGAAATGTTACCCCTCGGATTCCTATTAAATCTTTACCCCTTCACCTTAAACCTATGTCCTGCGGTCAGCTTGCAGTATTGTGCACAGGTTTAATTGCCACACCACAAGAGGAGTATGATAGCAGCAGAGAGAACGCAGAGGAGATTCACCAGGGACCTTGAACAGTGAGCTGTAGTTATAAGAAGAGATTGGATAGGCTTGGTTTATTTTCACTGGAATGTAGGATCTGAGGGATGACCTGAGTGAGGTTTATAAAATTATGAGGGACATGCATGCACAGAGAGAATCTTCTTACAATGGGAAGAGGAGTCAAGAACTCTCCCCTCTCAGGTTTAAGGTGAGAGGGGAGAATTTTACAGGAAATCTGATGGGTATGTTTTTTCACACAGAAGGTAGCAGTTATCTGGAGCCGACTTCCAGACAAGCAAGTCAAAGATATAATTACAATGTTCAAAAGGCATTTGGACAGGTACATGGATAGGAAAGGCATGGAGGAATATGGGCCTAATTCAAACAGATTATTGTAGATGCGCATCTCAGTCCATGTAGACGATGTGTGCCATAAAAACCCTTTCTGTGCTGTAGATATATAGATGATGTTATGCTGCTGTTCCCTAAAATGAATTGCCCTCAATGTATTGCCCACACATCCTCTTTTTTTTAATGCAAAATAAATATGATACAAAGAAATATGTCCAAATATAAAAAGGCTCAATTAATGTAACTTAATACCAGCTTCAAGAAGGAACGCATATTTTTGGAAGATTTTATCTCTGTAGCAGTCTGAATAGTTCCTACTGTAAATGACTGACTTTATGAAAAGCATCTTCTCAGACCGGCCCACTCTGCATGCAAACTACATAACCCGCAGCCTCTTCTTTCACAGAAGGAGAAGGTTCTGTAACTCTCAAAAGCTTTTCCTACAAAGCACCTAGGAAGTGTGAAAGAATACCTGGATGGTTGTGGCTTTAATATTAATTCAAGAAGATCAATATCCGAGAGAAAGCAACGTACATAATTAGCACCACTGGAGTATCCTTTTTGCTGCACTTATGGTGTAGAAAGCATTGAAGCAATCTGCCCGAGTTGATCCCAAATTCTGCGGCAAGGGTAGAACAGGCACATGTTATATCCCCCCCCTCAATCCAACTCTGATATGGAAACGCTTCAATGATCCCTCATTGAGCTTGGATCAAAATCTTGAGAATTCCCAGATATTTATATAATTGGATGAATTTTAATTGCGTTTCTTTAGGATTTGAACCCACCATCGGATCACCTGGAACAAAAGGAATCAAATATCCATTGCTCAAGAATTGTTTTGTTTCAGGCAGTCAGATATTCACAAGAGATGGCTGAAATATTAATGTTAAAATTAATGATTGAAGAGAATGCAATGTCTCTCCTGTTTAACTTTTGTTTCAGATGTGAGATAGCCATTGAAAGTTGATGTATCCACAAGAACTTTGGCTTAAATCAAAGGCAAAGTATGGCCCATGTTAGAAAACAATAAAAGCCAGAAGTATTCATAAGGTCAGGAAGCAGCTTTAGAGAAACACCAGTCAATCATCAATCAATGTTTCTGGTTTAAGACACTTCCTTGAGGCTAATATATTGAAGGTGTCTTAAATCAATCATTCTCATAATTTGGTAGATTTCCATTCAGTCATCGGTATTGCGGTAATTGTTTCTTCTTAGATAGACATAAAATGCTGGGGTAACTTAGCAGATCAGACAGCAGCATCTCTGGAGAAAAGGAATAGTGATGTTTCGGGTCGAGACCCTTCTTCAGACTGCTCAGTTGTTTCCTCTTAGTTTGTAGGGAAGTGACCTACATTGATATACAATGTAATGCCTACTCCAAATTCTAAAGAATGCCAGCTTGCATTAATCATACCCAAATGCACTAAGATAAAGTAAACTTTCTTAAAATCCAAATTGTTGAAGAGTAATTTATGTATGTAAAGAGTATTTCTACATAGTATTATCTGATCTAATTGGATAGCATGCAAAACAAAGCTTTTCACTCGACCTCAGTAATAAATAATAATAAACCTAAACGTAAGAATTTCCCAGCGCCATGTGAAGTTTTCTGGTTTGATTAAAGATATTATGGAAATATAATTGCCACATAGTTAAGAGACGACACGAACTACTGTCTGGCATTCATTTGTTAAGCTCCATTGGGTGCTTTGGTCCATCATCAAGTGGTCCTAATTTGGAGTGTTTTTTTCTGAGCCTCCTTGTATGTAGTTAGTTCCATTTATACATTCCAGCACACATTTATACATTTATACAGTTATTCATTGCTGATGAGATCTCACAACCAGAAGTGGAAAATCGGTTCCAATTTTAAAGAAGCCAAACTATTTACATATCTTGTTCAAATTTAGCACCGCCAAATTACACAGAATCGTCCATGAAAAAAGGCCAATGTTCATCAATATCACCTTCTATCTCTCTCAGTTGATCTATGGCTGACACATACTTGATACAAGGGGAACTAACATACTGCTGAAGGAGGTTATTGGGTCTGAAGAAGGGTCATGAACAAAACCGTGCCTGCCCATTCCCACCACAGATGCTGCCTGACTCACTGAGTTCCTCCAGCACGTTGGGTTTTGCTCAAGATTCCTGCATCTGCAGTTCCTTGTGTCTCCATGGTACCAATGTTGTACAAGATACAAAATTACACAATTGCTTTGTACACACTGCTGGTTCACAATCTTCATTGAGTTTTATCAGTGTTTTGTGTAAGACTTTTCATTCTATTTGAAACACCCTATTCACCGACTTATTTTCCCCTTTTCCTAGCCTTTGCAGTACAGATTATCAGTGCTTCATATGGTGCAGTTGCATCATGAACTTAACTCAATGGCCATTCTATCTATTGGTACGATGCACTCCACTGAGGGGCCAAACAATATCCATCGATAAATTTTGGAGCAGGGATCATTAAAAAGTATTGGATGGGAGCCTTGGCTGTGTTTTGTAGTTCAGCTTTGTAGTTTCGTCGTTGCGCTCCCTCGTCTACTCCCTAGTTGTTTATTAATTCAACCTGGAACCTTCTAATGTATCACTAGTTCTTTTCTGAGAATCAAGAGAGGAGGAGCAAGGCTTGGTTTTTAAAGATATAAATAGGCAGCAGCTTTTCATGAAAGAATAAAGTATTTGACCTAGTTCCAGGATAGCCTATTTGAAGCAAGAAAAGATAAATCCAGGTCTCAATCCCTCAGTGATTGATCAACCGTTAGCACAATTTGATATTGTCCAGGATTAGGCTGCCTATATTTAGCTTCTGGCCTAAAATTTTAAGTGCATTCTTGTCATAATCAAAGGTTCTTAATAACCTTGTATATGCCGACTAAATCTATATATTACTAAACCTCTCATCTTGTTTGTTTGTCACTTTGTTAGTTTGATTGTACGTACCCGAAATACAGCCAAAACGGTACACGATAGTGCAACAATTTTAGGCCCACCTTACTCACCATTGGCCTGCAGTTCAAATGGTTGTTATATTTTAAAAGTGATTCCGTTTTTAAACTATAAAAAATCACTTTTTAAAATTTAATAAATCCCTTTTCCACTTGCCCTGCCCGTCAGCCGTGTTTGACGTCACAATGGGAACCCAACTGGTGCGTACCTGCGCAGTTGGGGCCCGTTGATCTAATACAGAGGATCCCCGACTTACGATGCTTCGACTTACGATATTTCGACTTTGCGATGGTATCGAAACGGCGTCTTGCGTCACAATGGGAACCTGACGGGTGCAAGTCTGTGCAGCTGGGGCCCGTTGATCTAATACTTTTGTAAGACGGCCGCCAGATCCGCGCGTGCGCTCAAAGCCCGCTGGTTGTCCGCCAGGACTTCTTCCCACCGAGGTGAGTGGCTCCCTTTCCTCTTTCCTCTTCCTGCCTTGTCCCTCCTCCCCCCCCCTGACCCCGGGGGAGACTCCCCGGCTGGCAACAGGTCCACGGGTCGTCAGTTGGGGGAGGGTTGCCGGACCCGCAGGAGAGGTTTGGACTCAATGGGGGTTGCCGGGCCCGCAGGAGAGGTTTGCACGGATGGTTGCTGGGCCCGCAGGAGAGGTTTGGGCCCAATGGGTCCACGCCCGGCTAATAGAATTTAAAATCATAGAATAGTGATCTGCTTTTATGGAGACATTCAAAGCAGATGGAGCAGAAAATACGTTATAGAATGAACTATTTTAATCAAAGTGTTGGTTTTGGGCAGTTTACAACCCAGCGGTTAAAATATTGATATCTCTAACTTCAAGTAGCCCTTGCTTTCCCTCTCTCTCCGTCCCTTTTTCTGTAACGCATCTTCACCTAGTCCACAGCTAACAATGGCCTGTTTCCTTTATCATCATTACTTTTTAGTATATCTTTCATTCATTTGTTCTACATCTCTCTAAATCACCGTCTATATCTCTCATTTCCCATTCCCCTAAATCTCAATCTGAAGAAGGGTCTCGACCCTAAACGTCACCTATTCCTTTTCTCCAGAGATGCTGTCTGACCCACTGAGTTACTCCAGCTTTTTGTGTGTATCTTTTGGCCTCTCTATACACTGTGCATTAGAAGAGTAGTAAATGTGAGTAAGGAAACCATCTTGATGAAACAAGAAACGGGATATACAACGTCTTGAATTGGAGTAGTCAAGTCAAGTTCCATTCCTTGTAGAGACGAGTGTCTGATCTCTTTTGTTGTATGGTAAATTTTAAATCCAAATTCTTTCTCTGCAATTCCAGTGCTCAGAGGACTAATATCAATAGAAAGTTTCCTATTCCCCGTAATTAATGTTGCCATGAGACGGTTTCCAAAGATGACAGCAATTACATTACTACCTTTTTACAAGCCGTGTGGAGAGCTGCCTTATTGCAACTTGGGTTCTTCGAATGGATGTGATTTTGCATCTTAAGGTCTCTTTTAAATTATCTCAGATTCAGATTAGTTTATTGTCATATCCACAAGAGTGCAATGAAATTCATGGTTTGTATGAAGGTTACAGAGTAAACAATAAATACAGTGTATACAATAATTACAACGATGAATGCAAGATCAGCAGAATGATGCAAAGATTGTGGTGCAAATTGAAGTGGCACAAAAACTCTTAAGTGCAATGAGAGAGTAACCAAAAGAGGTAGAATTAAGAGTAAGAATACATAGCAGGAAGGGAGTGTGATTTGTTCATAAGTCTATAAAAGTGGGGAAGAAGTGTTCTTCCTGAGAAAAAAATATCACATTGAAGATCAGTAGTGTTGAGGTGCTGGGGTGAAGGAAATGTTATGACCAATTCTAACTGACTGAGGTCAGCCGGTTAGGAAGTCCAGAAATCTCTACAGATGGAGGACCCAAAACTGAGGTCCAGAAGTTTAGAGGTGAGTTCATTCCTTATTATGGTGTTGAAAGCTGAGCTGTAGCCAATGAATAGCACCCAGGTGTAGGTGTTCTTCATGTCAAGATGATCCAGATCTGAATGTAGAACAAGGGAGATGGCATCCTCTGTAGACCTATTATTCATGTATGCAAATTGAAAGGGGTCTAGATTGTCTGGAAAACTGGTACAGATGTGGAACATTACTGATTTTTCAAAGATGGTTGGTCATCATTCAGGCTTATTGTTCTTGGGGACTGGAATGCTGGAGATTTCCTTGAAGGAGCAAACAGTTAAAGATGTCGTCAAATGCTGTGGCCAGTTGATTGACACACAATTTCAGAACTCCGTCCATCAAGGCTAGAGCTGCTTTCCAGGAGTTTAGTGCTGAATAAGGCAGGTCAATTTTTACTACCCAAGATACTAGTCCTGAGCACAATGGGATTAATTTCTATCCTGCAATAATGTAGATTAGCACAAGTGCACATTTTTTTTTCAGTATTTCATATTGTAACAGTGATGATATTTCAAGTATTGCATTCTGTAACATACTTTAACAGATCTTGATATCATAAAAAAGCTTACTCTGAATACCAGGTTCTCTGAAGTTTCAAGATTGGACACCATTAATATATGTAGAGAAAGAAGCTTCCTACACTGCAAAAGTGAAGATAAATTGCCATCTACTTCCCACATGTCACATCCTTTCATCCTTACTCTGCCAAAACAACATGAGAATTTAAGAACATTAACTATTGCAAAAAGATTATTTTTACATCTATTTTTAATCTGGTAGAGTTGCTGTGTCCCTGCACCAGAGACACAGGCTCAATCCTCACCTCAGGTGCTGTCTGTGTGGAGTGTGTGTGCACTCCCAGTAATCGCCTGGGTTTTCTCTGAGTGCTCTGGTTTCCTCCCACATCCCATAGCAGGTTAATCAGCCTCTAAATTGCTTCTCATGTAGCAGGAATAGATGAGAAAGTGGGAAAACAGAACTAATGTGAACAGGTGATCAACAGTTGGCGTGGACCAAACGGCCTCCGGTTTCCATGCTGTATCTCGAAACTAAAACTAAAGTAAAATTTATTAATTGAATTAGGTCATCAGGCCCATAAATAGATTAATCATCTTAAAGGACGATAATCCTGCATAGTCACCAACAGCAAGGAACAATATGCGTACCAGCATCTTTTTGCCTACACAAAATCAGTGACTGGAAATATTGACAATATCCATGTATTTGGGTCAGCAGTCTGATGTTTCTACTCCCCTGAGGTTCTATTACTACATCTATTAATAAACCCTGTCTCACTGCACAGTGCCAGATCTAACGTCGCCTGTTCCCAAGCTGGTTCTTGACATACTGATCTAGAAAACTATCCTGTGTGCATTTCATTACATCCCCTGCGAGATCATGACAGCAAATTAGATTTTCTCAGCCTACATTATGATTACTGTTCCCCCATGATCACTGCATTACCCTTGTTACTTGTAATCTAATTTAATTTATATTCTGTTCAATGCAGCAACTAGTGTAAAAGTCCCACAAACTACTCCTGTTAGAGTTGGCTTTTTGATTAGACCAGCTCTTATTGCCCAATTTTAATAACTTCTGAACTTAGACAGAAGACAGTGAAAAGTAAACGACATGGGGTTTTGTCTGAAATCCGATATTTGCCATACCGGGTAAAGGTAAGGTTATGGCGAGTCTGGAGGCTCGTTCTTTGTTGAAGAAGTTTATTGCGACAGCAAGATTCGATCACAAAGTTTACTTAACGAGATTACAGACAACCATTAATACTAACTGTTCTCTTCGAAGAAGTCTCCCAACTGACTCTTTTGGGCGCCAAAACCGCATGTGACGACGCTGTCCAATCAGCGGTCTCACTCCCTGGACCAATCACTACGGTCGCACCCACACGTGACCTTGCTGGCCAATCTGAGGGTTCGACACCCAGGACCACTCTCTATGGTCGCTACATGACCCCCCCCAGAACCCGAGGTACGGAACTTAGCAGGGAGTCGGATTTCGCGACCAGAACGAGTGACAAGAGGAGCAGCCGGAACCACAGGAGCGGGGGATCCTGGACCGGGTGGAACTTCAGGAGCGGGGGGTCCTGGACCGGGTGGAACTGCAGGAGGACCGTCCCTTTACACAAAACCCGGAACGGCCCTTCATAGACCCTCTGCAACGGGGAACGATGGGCATCCCTACGCAGAAATACAAACTCACAGTCCTTCAAGGCAGGCGGTTCGTGCACCATGAGACACCCATGACGCGAAGTTGGAACCGGAGCCATGGAACCCACGCATGCCCCGAGTGATGCTAAAACCGACGGAACTGAAGGCAGCTGATCAGAGGACTCCGGCAGCAAATCTCTGGATACTCGAAGTGGCGAGCCATATACTAGTTCCGCGGACGAAGCACCGAGATCCTGCTTAGGAGCGGTCCGGATGCCCAAAAGGACCCTGGGAAGTTGGTCTACCCAGTCCGGGCCCTCCAGCCTCGCACTGAGGGCCGCCTTGAGTTGTCGGTGGAACCTCTCCACGAGCCCATTAGCCTGAGGGTGGTACGCCATGGTGTGTTGCAACCGGGAGCCGTACAGCTCTGCTAGCGTGGCCCAGAGGGTAGAGGTGAACTGTGGCCCCCTGTCGGTGGTAATAACAGACGGAACCCCAAAACGGGCCACCCAATGGAGGGCCAGGGCCCTGGCACAAGAGGCAGCGGAGGTATCTGACAATGGGAAAGCCTCCGGCCACCGGGTGAACCGATCCACCACCGTGAGCAGATGGGTGTAGCCCCGGGAGGAAGGTAAAGGTCCGACTAAATCCACATGAATATGGAAAAAACGGACCGCTGGGACCGCAAACTCTTGTACCGGGGACTGGACATGGCGTTGAACTTTAGCGGTCTGGCAGGGAACGCAGGAACGAGCCCAAGCGGCTACCTGCTTTCACAGGCCATGCCACACAAACCGAGTGGCTACTAAGGCAGAGGTGGAGCGGATGGACGGGTGCGCCAGCCCGTGAATGGCATCAAACACCCGGTGCTGAAGGGAGGGCGGCACCACCGGCCTGGGACGGAGAAGGGAAACATCACACCAGACTTTTGTGCCCGCCGGCCCGCAGGCCACCTGAGCCAACTTCAACCCTGAAGTGGCAGACTGGTATGCCGAGGCGGTGTCCGCCAGGAGCTGTGCCTTCCCAAGCTCCTGGGGATCCACCTCGCAGTCTACCGCTGAAATGGGGGAAACAGCAGGCCGAGATAGGGCGTCAGCAACGGCATTAAGCTTACCCGCGACATGACGGACATCGGTGGTAAACTCAGAGATGGCAGTCAGGTGCCGCTGCTGGCGGGCCGACCATGGGTCGAACAATTTGGAAAAAGCAAAAGTTAACGGTTTATTGTCCGTAAAGGCCACAAACGGGCGGCCTTCTAGGAAATACCTAAAGTGACGGTCAGCTAAGTAGAGAGCCAGAAGCTCTCGGTCAAAGGCGCTATATTTCAGCTCAGCCGAACTCAGTTGCCGGCTGAAAAACGCCAAGGGCTGCCAAAGGCCACCGACCTGCTGTTCCAAAACCCCTCCCACCGCCACGTCTGACGCATCAACCGTCAGGGCCGTGGGGGCGGAGGCGCATGGACAAGCATGGTGGCGTCTGCCAAAGCCGCCTTAGCTGCTGCAAAGGCCGACTCCGCGGCCGAGGACCACACCAACTCGACAGGTTTACCCGCGAGGCACTGGAAGAGCAGGCGCATGATCCGTGCTGCTGCCGGGACGAACCTATGGTAGAAGTTCACCATGCCCACGAACTCTTGCAGACCCTTCACTGTGGCGGGCCGCGGGAATGCACGGATAGCCTCCACCTTCTCGGGCAAAGGGGTGGCGCCGCCAGGGGTGATTCTGTGCCCTAAGAAATCGAGAGAAGGGAGGCCAAATTGACACTTGGAGGGTTGGATGATGAGCCCGTGGTCTTGGAGCCGCTGGAATACAGTCCGCAAGTGGGCCAGGTGTTCCTGCTCCGAGGGGCTGGCGACCAGGATATCATCTAAATAAATGAACACAAAAGGCAAATCTCGACCAACACGGTCCATGAGTCGCTGGAAGGCCTGTGCCGGTTCTTTAATCCGAAAGGCATGCGCAACCATTCGAACAACCCGAACTGAGTGATCGTGGCAGTTTTTGGTATGTCCTCCGGACGCACAGGGATCTGGTGGTAGCCCCGCACCAAATCGATCTTGGAGAACACCACGGCACCTTCCAGTCCAGACGAGAAGTCCTGGAGGTGCGGTATGGGGTAGCGGTCAGCCGTGGTGACGGCATTGAGGCGTCGGTAATTGCCGCATGGTCTCCACCCTCCAGATGCTTTGGAGACCATATGCAACGGCGAGGCCCACGGGCTGTCGGACTGACGGACAATGCCCATTTCTTCCATCTTCCTGAATTCTGCCCGCGCCACCACCAGCTTGTCGGGCTGTAACCTCCGGGCCCGAGCGAAAACGGGGGGGCCCTCGGTGCGGATGTGGTGGACCACGCCGTGCCTTGCCGAAGGGGCGTCGAAGCGTTGAATGAGCAGCTCTGGAAACTCCGCCAGGACCTCAGCATACGGGTCGGGAGCCGCGACGATGGCCTGGACAGTTGGGCTGGGCGGGGTGGCGGCCGGCGGAGCGGCGGGCTCATCGCCGCTGGCGGCTGGTCGAAGGTCGTTACCGCGGACATCGGGGACTAGTGACGTCCGCGATAATGAATGGCCATTCGTACGTGCGGATGCCTAAAGCCAGGGACATTGTCCGCGTACCATACGTGCGGATGGGGCTGCCGTTAACCGCGATGAGGGTAGGACCTGTCTTACCCGATCTGGTCTCAAGGGCGGTCGGCGGTACGATACTGACTATGGCTCCCGTGTCAACCAAAAATTCTGTGTCCGTGAATCGATCTCGGACGTAGAGGCGTCGGTTCTGGCCAATCGCAACCGCCTCTATGTACGATCGGCCGAGGCATTTCCCGAGAAGGTACAAGGTGAGCGGCAGTTGTGGGATTCTCCACCCCATCGTAGATGGTAATAGCACCAGCCGCGCTTGTGCGGATCCTTTTGGCGGGCTTTTGGAGAAATGGCGGGAGACGCGGCGCCATCTTGATGCCGCTGTGGCGCGGCCGCTGTTGCCGAGACCTTGTTGATCGAACTGCTTCTTTTTGATTTGGACGCCATGAGCGCATCGGCTTTTTCTGCATATGCCACGGGGTCCTTAAAAGAACAATCCGTGAGCATGAGTTTGACATCTTCGGGAAGCTTCTCTCGGAATGCCTGCTCGAACATGAGGCAATCCGTGTGTTCACCTGCTAGCGCTAACATTTCAGCCATGAGAACGGACGGCAGCCGATCTCCGAGATCCGGTAGGTGCATAAGCCTCTTAGCTCGGTCATGCCTGCTGAATCCAAAGGTTCGTAACACCAGTGCCTTCATGGCCTCGTACTTGTCTTCTGCGGGAGGGTTGACGATGAACCGCATCACCCGTGCGGTCGTCTCCGGCAGTAGAGCGCTGACGAGGTAGTAGTACTTTGTCGCGTCTGCTGAGATGTTTCTTAAGTGAAACTGGGCTTCGGTATGGACAAACCAAGATTGTGGTTGATGTGCCCAAAACGAAGGAAGGTGAACGCTGACCGCGCTTAGCTCCGGTGCGCCGGGCGTAGAAGCCAAAAACGAGGCGTCTTGTTCACTCATGGTAGGTGATCGGCTGGATCACGTCGGGGTCACCAATATGGCGAGTCTGGAGGCTCGTTCTTTGTTGAAGAAGTTTATTGCGACAGCAAGATTTGATCACAAAGTTTACTTAACGAGATTACAGACAACCATTAAAACTAACTGTTCTCCGAAGAAGTCTCCCAACTGACTCTTTTGGGCGCCAAAACCGCACGTGACGACGCTGTCCAATCAGCGGTCTCACTCCCTGGACCAATCCCTACGGTCGCACCCACACGTGACCTTGCTGGCCAATCTGAGGGTTCGACACCCAGGACCACTCTCTATGGTCGCTACAAGGTAATAGATTTCCTTCTCTCAAGGACATTAGTGATTCTTATTAAATGTTATATAAATGCTAGATATACATGAGATTGCAACTTGGGGTACTCTTTTAAGATTTTAAGAAGATTAAAACCCTCTTTTAAGATTTAAAAACAATATTGGTGCTATATTATTGCTTCTTCATTCTTACCAGCTCAATATCCACCTTATATGCTCTTTGCAGAATTAACAAGTGAATTGCTATGGTTCAAGGAAGAGGCACACCAATACCTTTCTTGACTGACTTGCAGAGATCTGGCCAACATTCCCCACATCTTGAAATCATTTCTTTAAAATTACAAAACACATTTTTCCCTGTGATTACTAACATTCATGTAAAGGCAATTTTTGTGGTGGTGGAAAAGCCTGAATAGAGACTATATAGTACATTTATATAACTCTCAATTCACTTTCAATTGAAAATGATGAATGCATTGACTCATATATCCTTCAGTCATTGAAGTTGCCCCTGTCTCCTAGTCCAGCAAAAAAATATTTTCTTTCAGGATACAAGGACTGGAAATTACAGCACATTACTCTCATTCCCACTGTTATTTCTATTTTTAGACAATAGACAATAGGTGCAGGCATACGCCATTCGGCCATTCGAGCCAGCACCACCATTCAATGTGATCATGGCTGATCATTCTCAATCAGTACCCTGTTCCTGCCTTCTCCCCGTACCCCCTGACTCCACTATCTTTAAGATCTCCGTCTAGCTCTTCCTTGAAAGTATCCAGAGAATTTCCCTCCACTGCCTTCTGAGGCAGAGAATTCCACAGATTTACACCTCTCTGACTGAAAAAGTTTTTCCTCATCTCCGTTCTAAATGGCCTACCCCTTATTCTTAAACTATGGCCCCTGGTTCTGGACTCACCCAACATTGGGAACATGTTTCCTGCCTCTAACGTGTCCAACCCCTTAATAATCTTATATGTTTCGATAAGATCCCCTCTCATCCTTCTAAATTCCAGTGTATACAAGCCTAGTCGCTCCAGTCTTTCAACATATGACAGTCCCGCCATTCCGGGAATTAACCTAGTAAACCTACGCTGCACACCCTCAATAGCAAGAATATCCTTCAAAACTGCACACAGTACTCCAGATGCAGTCTCACTAGGGCCCTGGACAACTGCAGAAGGACCTCTTTGCTCCTATACTCAACTCCTCTTGTTATGAAGGCCAACATTCCATTGGCTTTCTTCACTGCCTGCTGTACCTGCATGCTTCCTTTCAGTGACTGATGTACCAGGACAACCAGATCTCGTTGTATGTCCCCTTTTCCTAACTTGACACCATTCAGATAATAATCTGCCTTACTATTCTTACCACCAAAGTGGATAACCTCACACTTATCCACATTAAACTGCATCTGCCATGCATCCGCCCACTCACACAACCTGTCCAAGTCACCCTTCAACCTCATAGTATCTTCCTCACAGTTCACACTGCCACCCAGCTTTGTATCATCTGAAAATTTGCTAATGGTACTTTTAATCCTTTCATCCAAGTCATTAATGTATATTGTAAATAGCTGCTGTCCCAGCATCGAGCCTTGCGGCACCCCACTGGTCACTGCCTGACATTCTGACCCTTTCATGTTAATGAAAACTGTGTACTAAATAGTATTTGTTTGAAAAGTGAATATTAAATGGCTTTGGTTTCTGTTTTGTTGCTCCTTTTTGGAACAAAGTATTCCCTGACATGCTGCAAAAATGAAAAAATAAATAAACTGAAAGCAGTTGCAAACAATCGTCCAGCTTTGAAGATACAAGAGACTGCAGATGCTGGAATCTTGAGCCAAACACAATGTGCTGGAGGAACTCAGCAGGACAGGCAGCAGCCGGGGAGTTATTGGACAATGGTATCTAAAGAAGTGTCCCAAACCAAAACATCGCCTGCCCATTCCCTCCAGGGTTGCTAACTGATCCGCTGAGTTCCTCCAGCACTTAAGTGTTTTATCCACCTTTGAAGGGAAATTTGTGGTTCAATTTTGATTGTTCAGCATTGAAACTAACAGCACAATTCAGTAAAAAGTCACTTTAGAATAGCTTCAGTAGACGATGAATGAGCCTGCTTCCTCAGACAGGAGGATTGACAATTATTGCCAAAAGAACCGTATACATAATAACATAGAAGTAGGCCATTCAGCCCCTCAGATCCATGCTGGCTCCCATTGGAGTAATCCCATCAGACCTGTTCTGGCTTTCTTTAATTTATTGTCCCTTTGTAACGTTTTCTCCAACACACGTGCCCATTCAATTCCCCTTTGACTGTTTTTGCCATTGGCCTAGAATCGGGGGAAGTCTACAGTTAGCCTCTTGGCCTACCAGCACATCATTGAGATATGGGAGGAAGCCGGTGCACCCAGATGAAACCCATGCTGAGAATGTGCTACGCAGAATGTGCCTGAGGTCAGAATAGAACCTAGGTCCCTGGAACTGTTGAAACAGTAGCACTAATTGCTATCCATGTGCAACCCGAAGGAGAAATTATACCTCAAAACCGTCACCTATTCATTTTCTCTAGAGATGCTGCCTGACCTACTGAGATACTCCAGTATTTAGCATCTATCTTCAGGGAAATTATAACTTTGTTTTAAACATGGTGGGGGTTGTAATGCGCTGCCTAATAGAGCAGTAGAAGAAGATTCAATCCTAACTCTTTAATGAGAAAAATATATCACAGAGAAACAAAATCTACAATCCGATAGGGAAAGAGGAAGTGACAATCATCATATAACACTGGCAGGAAGTCTCTAGTGATCAGCTCCATTTTTTCTGTGATAACAGAACAGATCTTGCACTGACTATGATATTGAAGCCCTCCTGCCCTTGAACATTGAACCAATGCTTTTTCGTCCAGTGTGAACTCAAGCACTATCTAAATGTAAATGAAGGAACTGCAGATGCTGGTTTAAACCAAAGATGGACACAAAATGCTGGAGTAACTCAGCGGGATAGGCGGCATCTCTGGAGAGAAAGAATGGGTTATGTTTCAGTTCGAGGCCCTTCTTCACCATCTTTCGAAAGCAGACTGACTCCATCATTCAGCAACATGGCCCAGTGCACAGTGATGGAGCTCGAGCCTCTCCCAGTCCAGGTGGCTCAATGTGCTCATACAATGGCCTTGACAACTCGCGATGACCTCCCTGGTGCTCGCTGGCTGACAAAGCTCTTGCCTGCTGAAAATTAAAAATAAATATAAAAAATGAAAATTAAAGAGAATGTTTAAAAATAACGTAGGTTAATTTTGTTTAGTTTAGCGATACAGCACGGAAATAGGCCCTTCAGCCACCCCGACCAGCGACCCCCACACACTAACACTATCCTACACACATTAAGGACCATTTACAATTATACCAAGCTAATTAACCTACAAACCTGTACCTCTGGAGTGTGGGAGGAAAATGGATATCCCGGAGAAAACCCACGCAGGTCACGGGGAGAATGTACAAACTCCATACAGACAAGCACCGATAGTTAGGATCGAACCGGGGTGTCTGGCGCCATAATGCAGTAACTCTACCTCTGCGCCATCATGCTGCCTTGCTTCTGTAAATTGTAAATTGTCCCTATTGTGCTAATAGGTTGGTCACTGGTCTAATTAAAACATTGAAACTATTGAAATTAAATCCCCCAAAAAAGACTACTTGCTGTTCTCCTGGCAACTATTTCTTGCCATTGGTTTATGCAGAGCCTCTGTACTTGTGCCAGGTTAAATCTGGCACAGATTCAGGGGGCAGGTTTCCCAGCCTAAGGGCTGGGAAGTCTGTCGAGGTGCACGTTGCCCTTTTTGGGTGCACAGGATCAGCCAGTTACACATGCAGTGAAACAGAAAATATTCCTTCCGCACCTGCACTGGACATTGGGAGTGCTGTCGGCCAGATGGCCAACATGCCTCAAGATTTTAAAATGTAATTTTCTCTCAGTGCAGATGGCTTCTC
This sequence comes from Rhinoraja longicauda, assembly GCF_053455715.1. Taxonomy (NCBI): domain Eukaryota; kingdom Metazoa; phylum Chordata; class Chondrichthyes; order Rajiformes; family Arhynchobatidae; genus Rhinoraja; species Rhinoraja longicauda. The sequence goes on along the minus strand of NC_135969.1, from coordinate 26,930,818 downwards.
AACAGTTTACAACATACCATGAGATGACATGGTTCAGTGGATGGAGTTCAAACATGCTTCTGTGCAGTTATGATTACCAGATACTAAACAGCAGTACTCGGAAACCCAGTCATTTTCTTAAAAACAGGATCATTTAAAACCGAAGGTCCTGTCAGAATTTTGACTTTGGTGTCATACATAATGGAGTTCTGAAAGGATCCTTTTGGCTTTGGTTTATATGTTATTGCTGGCCACCAACCATTTCTTAATTTATGAAGGGGAGAGGGATGTGGAGATAGATACTTCTGCACTTCAATAAACTTTTGATTTTCGCTGGAGGGCTTCCATGAATATCTCCTCTGATTTTACACTGTATCTCTGAGGATGGTTTCTGTTGTTGGGTCCCACTACCCTGTACAAATTTCCACAGAGCGGATGCACATGACTTAATTGAAAATAAAAACCTTACTTCAAAGATATTTTCGCAGACTCCTCGTAAAGACCAACGGTGCTGTCAGCAGGCCATTAGTACTTTGGAGTGCAGCCAGCGGAGGGAGAACTACATATCTACTATAGTGTGAATAAGCAGAGACAAAGGCTGTCGCTTTTGGAATAGGTAGCCTGTTCTTTGTCCATTTCACAGAATAACCACTGAATTAAATTTCCTAACAAGATTATGCTGAGATTCCAGATAAAAATTAATTTACAGAGTCTAAATAGATTTACAGACATTCTCCTCTAACTGCATCACTTGTTTCTCCTTTCACCCACCCAAACAACTAGAGAATCCCAACCTCCTTCTCCCTATCCCATCTCCATTCTAGAGATCATCAAAAATCTGAAAATACTCTCTCTGGCCATGCTGCTGGTCACCCCTTCTTCTTTGTCAACTATTATCCTGTTGAACATCCCTGAACTCCCTTGAGATACCTTTCCATATTATAGTGTTGAGGCAGGATTTGCGTTTTCAAAGACATTCACAGGACTATGGAAAGGATTACGTTAGATCTTTTTATTTCACAGACTTAACAAAACATAGACTCTAGCATTTACTTATCATGGAGAGGAGCTGCCAGTCCATTTAGCAGCTTTTCTTTGACTGCTTTTATCTCTCTTTCCTTATGCCAGAAGCACTAAACCTTCCCTCTCTTCCTGTACTTCTGTGTCCACTCCAAGCCTCCTCCGAGACGCCTTGTCAAAGACAAGGCCGACTACTCTCTGCCTTTTTGACAGTTGCAATTTGCAGATGTTTTTACATTTTTTTAATCATTACAAATATTATTTTTATTCTCCACAACGCTACTTTCGTCGTCTGATGAAACATTGCCTCTTTCACTGGATTGAAGATTTAACAAGCAAAAAAGCTAACATTAAAACTGTTGCTATGGGAACCAGCGCGGTTCCCAACGATGTTTGCCACTTCATGAAGCGTTCTTTGTTCCGTTCCAACTCAGATCTCCCTTGCCCCTTTTCCCACTATATTGATGACCGTATCAATACAATGTCCTGCCAGCGGTCTAATTAAAGGTCATAGATCGAAATTGTTCATGCTCTTTTCTCTACGGATGCCACCTGACGTGAATATTCTCAACATTTTCTGCTTTGCTTCAATTGGTACAAAGGGCAGCTGGAAACTGTCGAGTCGTGTGACTACTGCTCGTTAAATGTTCCGATGAATTGTGGTTGAGGGGAAAAGGTTGGGGGGTGTAATGAGCAGAATCTACAGGAGTTATATTGTGCACCATGAAAGGTTAAATCTCTGCAATGTATTCTGTGCCTTGGATCTCCATTTGTACTGTGATGTTTTGTAGCAGCTTGATTTATTTGATGATATTTGCCAGCAGGTAGGGAGTAACAGTATCTCCCTGAACTCTGCCACGATGACATGGAAATAATGCAATTGAAGATCTGACTATTAAAACAGCCGCTCCTTGAGGACTAAAGGTCTAATGACCATGTAAAGGACTAATGACCAAGTTTTTCATACATAGAATCTCGCAGTTCACCCGTTTAGCTTTTGCCATTTTTGTAAATCCTATCAATTGCCCATCAAGATCTTTTAAACAGCAAAGCTGGTGACTATTTTATTTTCACTTCCTTTATCTCTTAAAAGTGTAATTCCCAAAGGGAGATTCATCTCTAAGCATTTAGATGTCCTTGCTACCTTGTTTATTTGTCTTTTTTTTCTGAACCTTGACAGTTGCCTCATTGGAAGATAAATTTGATATGGGTGTAAAATCAACATTGGATCTCTTATCAGTTTCTCAGGAAGAAGATTAGATTGAAATAGGCACCTCGCTGATAGATGGCCTTTTTTCCCCTGCAAAACTAAGTTAAGCTTTTTGTTAACTGAGTTTTCAGAGGGTCTGGTTCCTTGTTTCATCCCTGAGTGCCAATATTAATGGGACCAGATCGATTCTTCACTCGGAGGTTCACATGCAGGGATTTGCAGCATGGGTTGTTGGATAGTGATTGTGAATGGCCACTCTAAATGTTGTTCCCCTGCCCCTCATGTACCCTTTTGGATGGTTTAGGGTGACTGAAGAACAGAGGTACAATGGCGCAGCGGGTAGAGTTGCTGCCTCTCAGCGCCATAGGTCCGGTTTTTGACCCTGACCTCGGGTAATGTCTGTGTGTGAAAATGTTTGTTATGTGGAGTTTGCACGTTTCCCTGTGACCACTTGGGTTTTCTCCGGGTGCGCTGGTTTCCTCCCACCTCCCAAAGTATGTGCGGGTTTGTAGGTTAATTGACCCTATGTAAAAAAAATGTGTGTGTAGGAAGTGAATGTGAAAGTGGGATAACATAGAACTAATGTGTGAAGGGGCGATCAATCGATAGTCGGCATGGACTCAGTGGGCCAAAGGGCCTGATGTTGCCTTATAGCGCCAGAGACCCAGGTTTCCACACTGTATCTCTAAACAAAACTAAACTAATATCTTCAGCTAAGGCCTTAGCTCAGCTACTCACTTGTTGAGCCATTAATCAGGTTGGGGATTGATTACATTTCTAGAAATGCACAAGGGTACATTTCTATTATAATGTGCAAAAACGTAAACATGAAACCTTTAGAAAATCAATGCAAACAGAACCCACACACACTGATGCATCGCATAGATCAGGCTAAAGTGTCACAACTTTTATTGTGAGGAAGTAGGATATACAGAAGCAAAAATAAATCACAAGATGAAAATAATACTACTTTCTCATTGACTGGTGCCATTTTTTAATGTAAAAATATCAGTAACTCTTTGAAAGATATTGAGTTCAGGTAGTTTGCTGCTTCAATGTATTTACACACATACAGTGGATCTGTGCAGCCCCAACTAAAGGTTTAATAAAAGCTTGTTACATTTCTCTGCAGTTCCAAGCAGATACCGCCTACAAATTGTCAATTGTGGTAGGTTTCAGTGGTATCAAGTTGAACATCATCCAAAATGTATTTACACTACCAAGGCACTGTAAAACTGACATTGCCATCATCACTTCCAAAGAGGCAGCAAATGTCAACTTAGTTTGGGTGATCTGTCTGCATTTAATCTTCAATAGACATGAAAAAAGAACAAATGCAATTAATCCTAATTATAAGCAGCTAACAGTTTGGTGGCTCATATTAATTAGTTCCATCACCTGATTAGAATTTGACCTCATTAAACTTGTTCACCAATATAAATAACCCAATGCGAAGTGCCAAACTGAATTTAATGGCAATCTATAAAGTAACTTCAATCAGCGGTCCAATTCCTGATGCAATTTAAAACATTGAAATTCTGACACCAGAGTGTTCATGGATATAAATAAAACTCATACATTTTACACAGGCGAGTTGTAATTTGTGTAGGGAGGAACTGCAGATGCTGGTTTAAACTGTAGACAGGCACAAAAAGCTGGAGTAACTCAGCGGCTCAGGCAGCATCTCTGGAGAACAGGTGACATTGTGGGTCGAGACCCTTCCCTTTACCCTGACTTTCAATCCCTAGTTGTAATTTGGCTATTTTGTGCAATTTATTCTTTTTCAATAAGATTTTTTATTTACATCTGAAAGGAAGTGGGGTTTTTGTCACCCACATTCCTGGGCATCAACCCACCAACTGTTTCTCAGGTGTCCCCAAGTGAACAGTCTTTCCATTTCTCCTTTTGTTGTGTAAACAAATGCTTCCTGTGGGCTGGTGTTGGTTTGCACCAGTTTAGTGTCTGTGTAAATAAAAAAATAAACACAGTTGCTTGAGTGTTGTGCCAACTGTGTAGCGAGATTCTGGCCATGTACAATCCCATATTAGACAGTGGATTTATCACATAAAATATAATTAGGATTCCTGTGGTTTGCCACTTGATAGTAAACCTGTAAATTGCTTGGTGCTGGCCGTAGCTCAGTGCCGTATTTCCACTTTCACTTGTGGATTGCAGTCCAACCAATTTAAGCACAACATTTAGACTAGTTATTCAAATGCAGGTATCTGCAATTTTGAAAGTGCTGTATTAATGTGGAAAAGTTCACAAGGCATTGGAGTGGGATGAAATGGATGTCTTTCCTGTATAGCCAGCAGAACCCACAGGTATCAAATGGCCTCATCCACTAACAGCTATTTCACAAGGGATAGTTAGCCACACTAGAACCTTATACCTGAAAATTCTGGCATTGTGCAAATGATCAACCTGGTTATCAGTAATAAAAAGGGAGTACAGAATTCCAAATATTTGATGTTTAGTTTAGTTTAGTTTAGAAATACAGCACAGAAACAAGCCCGTCAGTCCACCAGGATCTCAACCACCAGCGATCACCCTGTTCACTAGCACTATCGTACACATACCACGGACAATTTTACAGAAGCCTAATAACCTACATGGAATGTAGGAGCACCCGGAAAAAAACCCATGCAGGTCAAAAGTAGAAACTCTGTACCTGTAGTCAGGATCGAACTCGGGTTTCTGGTGCTTTAAGGCAGCAACTCTACCGCTGTGCCACCGTGCTGCCCCCAATTGTAATAAACACCAGAGATCTTTAAATGAACCTTATCCCAGGCTTAGAAACTTAAGTCCTGAAGGGTAATAACACTAAAAACTGACAATCATTTAATATTAAGCTGTTTCTGTGAAGCGTTTAAACGACGCCTTTAAATAAACTAACTATAAATGAGAGGTTTTATTGGGGTTAGCCTGCGCTCAATGTTACATTTAATTTTTAATAATTTTGAAATATGACTGAGAGGTTACTAAAAGGAGATGTTTTCTCCCAACTGTGACTTATCCCTCTATTTCCAATTGCCATTGCAAATGTAACAACATGAGATTTGTTTTGCTTGTTATCTTTGCTTGTGAAGACATTTTTAATAAGTACATCTTCCTATTATTACATGGGAAGACTCCAAATCTGTTCAGAGCAATGTAAACTGATGAAGTAATTGAGATTACAGACCCTTTTTGTCAGGCAATCTGTGCTGGCAAATACAAGTATCTATGGCATGTAAGAAAAGAAATATCGCGATAACACCATTCATAATCTTGAGATCTCTTAAAATCCTTTTCATCAAATGCATTACTTCTAATCAAATGTTTTAATGTAAGGGAGCGCAACAAAAAGGCAATGACTGTGTTCTAAGAATGTCGGTGAACACATCAAGTTTTTTTCCTTCCATCCACCTGGAACTGGCCCATCTTGTCACTGAAAAGATGCTACTTCCAATTATGCATGAATGCCTAAATACTGTTCTGGAGCATCAGTCTATAGATATGGTCAAGTCTCTAGAGTTGTTTTTTTTCTGATCAGTTATCATATCCTATAGTAACAGAAAAGATGATTCAGGTCATCATAGAGTCAAAGAGTAATACAGCATGGAAACAGGCCCTTCGGCCTAACTTATCCCTGCCAACCAAGATGCTCCATCTCCATTAGTTCCACCTGCCCACATTTGACCCACATCTCTCTAAACCTTTTCTAGCCATGTACCTGTCCAAATGTCTTTTAAATATTGTTATAGTACCTGTCTCAACCTTGGCAGCCTGTTCTATATACCCGTCACACTCAGTATGAAAAAATGTTGCCCCTCAGGTTTTTCCCCATCTCACCTTAAACATATTTTTCGATTTCCCTACTATGGGTAGATGACGCTGTGCACTCACCCTATCTATCCCCCTCAAGATTTTATACACCTCTGTAGGACCACTCTGCAACCTCCTGTGTTCTAAGGGATAAAATCCTAGCATGCCCATCCTGTCCCAATATCCCAGCCACTCAAGTCCTGGCTACATCCTGGCAAATATCTGCTCTCTTTCCAGCTTAACAAATTCAGGTACAAGCCAGTTCCAAGCGAGCAAACCCATTTCTCCCATTTCCCCCTACATATTTCCCTATAGCGTATCATTTCCCTTTTTGATTATTTTTTGCAATTAATCTACTCAAACCAGTAATTCCAATAGCAAGTGAACTTGGAGCGCAGGAGGCTGAGGGGTTTCTTTGGAGTGCAGGAGGATGAGAGGTGAACTTATAGATGTGTATAAGATCATGAGGGGAATAGATAGGGTGAATGCACAGATCTTTTACCCAGAAGATATAGGTTTAAGATGAGAGGGGAAAGATTTAATAGGAACCTGAGGGGCAATTTTTTCACACAGAAGGTGGTGGGTATATGGAACAGGCTGCCAGAGGAGGTAGTTGAGGCAACTACTAAAACAACATAAAGACATTTGGACAGGGAATGGATAGGAAAGGTTTAGAGGGATATGGGCCAAACGTAGGCAGGTGGAACTAGTGTAGATGAGACATCTTAGTCGGCATGGGAAAGTTGGGTCGAAGCAATAATCAGCAGGACCATCCGACACTTATCAGATGAACTATAAACTGCCTGCTGGTTTCCCTCACTTTAAGTAAGGGTTAGGGATACAAGTAAATGTGGCACAGAGCCAGTGTTGCGAGATGCATAATGAGCTGTCAGCAATTATCTGTCTTGAGTTTTAAACATAAAGCAAGTTAATAGAGAATCTTTCGAAATAACTAGTCTGTAAGAAATGTGAAAGGCATTTGGAAAATAAACCATTGTTCACTGAAAGATGTTTATAATTCAACCTTTTGCTCATTCCCATGGCACCTACCCCAAGATCAGTAGGAACCTTTTAGCCCCTCAGGCATGGCCTTCTATTCAACTAGATCATGGCGGACTTGCATCTAACTCCAAACAACTTTCTTGGTACAGTCGCTATCAGAGTTCCTGCTGATCAAAAATGTACAGTACTCCCTGCTTCCAGTGAAACAATGCAGAGCCGGCATCGCGGTTCAGATCCAAAGAACGATGGGGGCACAGTGGCGCAGCGGTAGAGTTGCTGCCTTATACCGCCAGAGACCAGGGTTCGATCCTGACTGCTTGTCTTTGCGGAGTTTGGACATTTTCCCTGTGACCACTTGGATTTTCTCCGAGTCCCCCGGTTTCCTCCCTCTCTCCAAAGGCCTACAGGTTGGTAGGTTAATTGGCTTCGATAAAAATTGTAACGTGTCGCTAGTGTGTAGGGTAGGCTACTGTATGGGGCGATCACTGGTCGGCACGGGCTCGGTGGGCTGAAGGGCCTGTTTCCGCACGGTATCACTAGGGTAGGGGGATCAAGAACCAGAAGACATAGGTGAGAGGGGAAATATCTAATAGGAACCTGAGAAGTAACTTTTTTTATTCAGGGGGAGGGTATATCTGTATCTTCAGTCTAAAGATGTTCTGTTGGAAATATCGCTGCTTGAAAACGGAGGTGTCAAGCTGACAGGGTTCAAAAGCCATGTTGGCGTGATAATGTGGTGGCTGAGGTTTGCCAGATCAGTGACTTCTGATAGTCTGCTCTGAAAGACACAGATGCCATTCACAGCAACTTCAAGCAGTGCTTCCCGCTGATAAGCATCTACACTCACTTAAGCGAAATGCATCCAGCACAGAGAGCAGGCCTGGAGTGACACGCACACAGGAGGTGCTGAAATGGAAATTTAAACTAGCAAAAAATGACATCTTTATAGAGAAACTCTTCTTTATACTTGTTTTATAAATCACAACACCAAACTTGAATTGAGCTTTCTATTAAGGTGAGCTTTGTATTAGCTTTGTATTCATTCATGATTCACTGATACTTTATTGTCACATGCTTTGTTTTGCATACAACCCGGTAAAATCATGCAGCAGACCTCATCTAGGCCATACACAAGAATCGCCACGTTTCTGGTGCTGACAACGTTACAAGAGTTCACCGAGTAGAATTAAGGTGGCTTCTTGCAGTTAAATATTTTTTTGAAGTAGAGCTTCTTACAATTTGCACTACCTATAATAATTAGATTTTGAATCATAATGGCTTTGATGACTGGTCAGACTCATATATTTGCATAAATTGGGATATAATTTACATAAATTAAAGTAAGTAGGCATTAAATACTGTGCCATGAATCATGGGAATAATCAGTTTCTATCTTCTCCGATACAGCTCTAAATTTGAGATTCTCCCATGATGGAAGTGTAACGACAGGGTTAGTGGGATACCCTGCCTCTGCACTACTCCCTTATCATCAGCTGTGGGGCATCATGACAATAGGAGGGAGGGGGGAGGTGAGAGAGGGGCAGCGATTTGCATTCAAAAGTTGTCACTCACTTTCAGTAAAGAATGTACTGCAGTTATGGTACAGAGAATCCTACATTTGGTCAACCTTGCCTTCTCAAAGAACTCCATGCATAGCGTAGATGACTTAGAGATTGCCAAAGAGTCATAGAGTCATACAGCATGGAAACAGGCCCTTCAGCCTGAACTACATGTAATAAAGTCCGAGCTTGCCCAATCTCTCACTCAACTCAGGTGCTCAAGTCCTGGCAACATCCCTGTAAATGTTCTCCGCACTCTTTCCAACTTAATGACATCCTTCCTACAGCAAGATGACCAAAAGTGAAACAATACTCATCAACAACATGTACAAAATGCAGCCTCACCCACATCTTGTACAACTGTAACATAACGACGCAACTTCTACACTCAATACCCCGGCCGATGAAGGCAAGTTACCAAAAGCCATCTTACCCTTTGCCATCTTACCCTTTATCCTATATCTGTGCACTGTGGATGACTTGGTTGTATTCATGTATAGCCTTTTCTTTGACTGGATAGCACGCAACAAAAGCTTTTCACTGTACCTCAGTACACGTGACAGTAATGAAGTAAACTAAACTATCTACCTATGATGCCGCATTCATCCTCAGCCAAAACATATTTTATAATTTGAGAAATCATTTCATTGGTGCAGAGATGTCTAGATGCAAAGTTTATTTCAAAACTTTGTAACGGTGAGAGCAGAGACAGTCCCAGAACATTGTCAAATAGCTTCAGAACATCTTGACATGCTGTGGACATTAACAATTTATGCAGCATATTTGGCACCTGAAGCAAGTCAGATTAGAGACACAAGAGACTGCAGTTGTTGGAGGATCCAAGAAACTGCTGAAGGAACGCAGGTCAGGCATCAGTGGAGATCCTGCATCACCACCACATTGATTCCAAATATTGTTTAATGGTCTGATGGCTATAGGGAAGAAGCTGTTCCTGAACCCGGACGCTACGGTTTTCAGGCTCCTATATCCTCTTCCCGGCGGCAGGAGTGAAATGAGTGTGTGTCACGGCCAGGGAGGTGTGGGTCGCTGACGATCTAGGCTGCCATTTTGAAGCTAAGGTGGCAGTAGTGATATTCCATCACTCTCCACAAAACCCCTGCCCTCCCCTTGAGAATGATCCTACCAACCTTGTTAATTTTCTGATCAGCATGATCCAGCTTTCCTCATTGTACTCACAAATTATCACCCGGTATTTTGCCAGCAGCAGTTCCCTTTGTAAGTACACCGACTGCATGAATAAGTACATCAGGGAGCAGACTGTCTGATTCTGTTTAAGTTGTTTCAGATACCTTTGAAAGATTATTTAATATTTGTAGCATTAGATAAAGCTGCATTCAGCAAAAACTAACAGTTTATCTTGCCAAAAATAAATAGCATAACCCTCATGGGTAGGGTTTAAATGGGATTAATTCGAGGGACATAATGCACCGTGGGTATCAGAAGCAACAACTCCAATGGCTAAGCTCTCCGGCCAACCTGTTCAGTCATTGCCCTCAGCATTAGTTAGTATTGCAAGAGCTTGGCACACATTCTGGCATTTGCCTTCAAACCTATAGGAAATAACCTTTTCCAAAAAACTGAATAACGATACAACAGCAGGAAGCTCTGTTCTATTTTCCTCATCTCTATCCCTATATCTCCACTGCTGTTCCAGATAGCACAGAAGCTTTGTTAGCTAGCATATGCCTATCTTGACAGGTGCCAGTTAATCTAATAAAAATTACATTGGGAAATAAGAATATAGATTGTACAATAAGGACAGAAGAGGATATGGATTCGGCCCTTGTGGCTAAAGGGATCAGGGGGTATGGAGAGAAGGCAGGTACAGGTTACTGAGCTGGATGATCAGCCATGATCATATTGAATGGCGGTGCAGGCTCGAAGGGCCGAATGGCCTACTCCTGCACCTATTTTCTATGTTTCTATGGATAGAAAAGAACTGCAGATGCTGGTTTATACCGAAGATAGACACAAAGAGCTGGAGTAACTCAGCGGCTCAGGCAGCATCTCTGGAGAAAAAGGATGGGTGACGTTCTGGGTCGTGACCCTTCTTCAGGCTTTTTCTGAAGAAGGGTCCTGACCTGAAACATCACCCATCCTTTTTCTCGAGAGAGTATATGGACTCTGAAAAGGAGATCTGGTAGAGCCCTATGAATGCAACCAGCTATATGCAATGCTACACTCGGTGAACTTGCCACAGGGAACTCCTGTCATTAGTTGAGTAGCTCTGAGATGCAGCCCAGCTATTGCAGAATGGTGAAGTGCACTGAAAGGTTTCCGGTGCTACGGATGTCATGATCCACTGCCTATCTAAATCCGACTGGCATTCCAGAACGAGTTCACTCACTGTGCATTCCATGTGTTTCTCTGCAGACCGGACCGGCCTCAGGGAAAGACAAGGTGAAGAAGGGCGGATCCTACATGTGTCACAAGGTAACATTTGAATATCGTATAATGCAATCTATCTATATATTGCTAAATCTCTCTGTTTGTTTGTTAGTCTGCTGAGGGATGTTAGTCTGAGGGATGATTGGCTGAGGGATGTTTGCCGATGCCTGTAAACTGTATTTGTGCCCCCATCACACGATAGCGCAGCAATTTTAGGACCTTACTCACCTTTGTCCTGGGGACACCTTCATCCAAGTTTCATTCAAATTGGTCTTAGATTTTTAAAGATAGAGTTGATAGCCAGTTCTGCTCACCCTTCTTTCAGAAAGATGTCATTAAACTAGAAAGTGCGCAGACAAAATTTACAAGATGTTGCCCTGGCTCAAGAGGGTGGCACGGTGGCGCAGCAGTAGAGTTGCTACCTTACAGCGAATGCAGCACCGGAGACTCAGGTTCGATCCTGACTACGGGCGCCATCTGTACGGAGTTTGTACGTTCTCCCCGTGACCTGCGTGGGTTTTCTCCGAGATCTTCGGTTTCCTCCCACACTCCAAAGACATACAGGTATGTAGGTTAATTGGCTGGGCAAATGTAAAAATTGTCCCTAGTGGGTGTAGGATAGTGTTAGTGTGCGGGAATCGCTGGGCGGCGCGGACCCGGTGGGCCGAAGGGCCTGTTTCTGCGCAGTATCTCTAAATCTAAATTAAAGAGACTGAGTTATAGATTTATCTCTTTATCTTTGTTGATTTATTTATTTATTTATCTATTTATCTGCTTATTTATTTATTTTCTTGTATGTCGAGGTACACTGAAAAGCTTTTTTACTGCTGGCTATCCAGTCAGCAAAAAGACAATGCATGATTACAATCAGGCTGACCACAGTGTACAGACAGAGGATAAAGGGAATAACGTTTAGTGCAAGACCAGTAAAGTCTGATTTAATATAGTCCGAGGGTATAGCTCAGGACCGCTCTCAAGTTGTTGGTAGGATGATGTAGTTGCATGCTAACGGCTTGGACGAAACTCTCACTGAATGTGGAGGTATGCGTTTTCACACTTCTGTAACTCTTGCCTGAAGGGATAGGGGTGACATGGGTGCCATTCGTCCTTGATTATGCTGGCGGCTTTACCAAGGCAGTGCAAAGTGTAGATGGAGTCAATGGAAGAGAGGTTGGTTTGTGTGATGGTCCGGGCTGCGTTCACAAATCTCTGCCATTTCTTGCGGTCTTTGATGGAGCTGTTCCCAAAACATGCTGTGATGCATCCCGAGAAAATGCTTTCTACGGCGCTTCTGTAGAAATTGGTGAGAGGTGTTGGGGACATGCCAAACCTCCTAAGCTTTCTAAGGAAGTAGAGGCATTGGTCTGGTCAGGATTGGACATGTTTGGGTTTTATTCCTTGGAAAGTTAGAGACTGAGAGGTGATAGTGATAGGAAGTTAGAGACTGAGTAGTGTATAAAATCGTGAAGAGCATAGATCAGGTGAATGCAGTCTTTTTCCTAGGGTTCCTAAATTAAAACTAGAGTGAAAGGATTTAATAGGAACCTGAGGAACAAGTTTTTCACACAGTGGATATATGGAATGAAATGCCAGAGGAAGTGGTTGAGAGGCAGGTACAATAACAATATTTAAAATATATTTTGACATACATATGGATAAGAAAAGTTTAGAAGGATGTGGGTAAAATGCAAGCAAATGGGACTAGGTAAGATGGGTATCTTGGTCAGCATGGACAGGTTGGGCCAAAGGATCTGTATCTCTGCTGTATGACTACATGACTCTTAACAAACTTAACACATGGTAAAGTACTGGTCAGTCATTCTGAAGGTGGAGGGATAATAAATGGCACAAAAATGCCCATGAACATTCAGCTTACCTCAAGGCATGGTAAAGAATTGACTAACTCACTCCTTTCACTCAGTCATATATAGACATTTTCTCCAGTAGTCCAACTGCCTTCCAAAGACATGCAAGAAAAGCCTGGATAGAACTGGAATTCAGAACACAGCGACCTGTTGCCAAAAGAACAAAACTGTGGTTCTTCACACTGGCTCCTGAAAAATATGTTAAGATGAACCTCTGGAGTCTCACAACATCCACTGATAACAACTAAGCCCTTCCAAGTCGATTTATTCACAAAATGCTGGAGTAACTCAGCAGGTCAGGCAGCATCTCGGGAGAGAAGGAATGGGTGACGTTTCGGGTCGAAACGTCACCCATTCCTTCTCTCCCGAGATGCTGCCTGACCTGCTGAGTTACTCCAGCATTTTGTGAATAAATCGATTTGTACCAGCATCTGCAGTTATTTTCTTATATAAGCCCTTCCAAGTGCCTGGAATATACCACAACAATGTTAAGTCAAGTCAGGTTTATTGTCATACTAGACCAAGTGGACCCGTTGGGCCCAAACCTCTCCTGCATTGGTGCAGCACCCTCTCCTACCCCCCTCCTCCCTCCCTCCCCTCCCCCTTCCCTCCCCACTTCCCCTTCCTCCTCTCCATCCCCCTCAACCCCCCCTTATCCACCTTCCACCCCCCTCCCTCCCTCCCCCCCACCTCCCTCCCTCCCTAGGATAGATTTAAACTTTAAAATGTGAATAACTTAAAAAATATAACACCGATTTCAATAAAACTACTTGCTTTACCATTAAAGCGATGACTGTGAGAAAGGTGGGCCTAAAATTGTCAAGCTATCGTGTACCGTTTTGGCTGTAGTTCGATCACAAATAAACAAACAAACGAGAGTTTTAGTATATAGATGAACAAGCACCATGGGCTACATGAACAATAAAAATGTTGCTTACAGCAACATCACAGACACGCAGACTCCGACAACACATGAAAACATATTATACATAAATTCCACAAGGTAGTGAAAAAACAACCTGCAAAAATAAGACATTTGTGCAAAAAAAATATTCCTGACCTCATTTCAAGAGGCAAATGAAAAAAGTAAGTACAGAAAGAAACCTAAACATTTGAGGGAGACTCACAGGGTGGATGTCAAAGGAATGGTTGCCCTCGTGAAGCTATCTACAGTTAGTGTGATAGTTTCAGAATAAGATAGAGATGAGGAAGAATTAATTTTATATTAATCTTAGGAATTCTTTATCCCTGTGGAGGCGAAGTCATTGAATTTATTCAAAGGAAAGATTGACATTTAAATTGTAATGGAGTCAAGGGCTATTGGTGTGTATGGGAGACTACAGATGAGGTCAATGATTTTAGTGAGTGGCAAAACAAGCTCAAAGAGGCTGATTGGTCTCTTGCCCATGTTTTTATTATGTGTAGTGTGTAGAAGGAACTGCAGATGCTGGTTTACACCAAAGATAGACCCAAAATGCTGGAGTAACTCAGCGGGACAAGCAGCCTCTCTGGAGAAATAGAACAGGTGACGTTTCAGGTCGAGACTCTTCTGCACTCATGGTTTTATTACGTTCATATGAAGTGCAAAACGAGTTAAGAGCTGCTTTTTTGGGACGATTAAGCCAGTAAATTATCACCTTTCATTTGTGAATGAGTGGATACGAGCGACTTCGCCAGAATGCCTATGACTCCGAGGCAGCCCCTGACTGTGCTGCTCTCTGACAATGAACTGTGTTTTCCTGAACGCTATTTTTAGAAGTGCTGTTTTTCACACTTTGCTGTTCGCCCACGGATTTAGCTCAGTTGCAGTTTCAATCTAATAAATATTTTGCTTTTCTAGCCTCCTCAAAGATAACCTTCTTGCCCTGGTACACAGCTGCCTACAACGAGCCATTTCCAGCCATTGGTATGGGGCAACCAATTTGACGCTTCCTGATTGCCCTCCTGAGGTGGTGACAGTGGGAAGCATGGAGATTTCCTTCTTAGTTCATCTTAGTTTGGACATACAGTGCGTAAACAGGCCCTTTGACCCACTGAGTCCACGCTGACCAGTGATCCCCATACACTAACACTATCTTACACACACTGGGGACAATTTACAATTTTCCCAAGCCACCTAGCTTACAAACCGATAGACACAAATGCTGGAGTAACTGATCGGGACAGGCAGCATCTCGGGAGAGAAAGAATGGGTGATGTTTCGAGGCCCTTCTTCAGACTGCTAACCAACAAACCTGCACGTCTTTGGAGTGTGTGAGGAAACCGGAGATCCTGGAGAAAACCCACACAGGTCACGGGGAGAACATACAACTCTGTACAGACAATACCCATGGTCTGGATCGAACCCGGGTCTCTAGCACTACAAGACAGCAACTCTACTGCTGCGCCATCTTTTATGTGGGGAAGGAACAAGCTTTCAGCTGGAGACACAGTTTCTGTCCAGAAACCGATTTTTTTTTCAGAGTAACTGGTTCACTCAAACTACAGACCTCAGAGTAACTGGTTCACTCAGATTCTCAACCTCAGAGTAACTAGTTTACTCTCACTCTAAATCTTAGGTTCATTAGCAATCTCAATCACAGAATGACCCATTCACCCAAAGTCTTGACCCTAGAGTGCCCAGTTCCCTCGGACTTCAGGCCTGAGTGATAGGTCCATGTGAACATCCGGCCTCAGAGTGATTCTGTTCACCCAGACTTCAGATCTCAGAGTGGCCGACTCGTGATTGTCAGAGTGGTCAGTTACATGAAATGTCAGCATGCTCTTGGTGCTGTTATTGAAATTGTGCCCCCAATCCAATTAGAATTTGGATTGTAAATTAAATTTGAAAATGCACCAACCTCATTTATGTTTGTCAAAAAATGATAAAGGCAATGATATTGCTTTGGGAGAAAGATCAGAAGCAGGGGATAAATTATCTCACACAGTTTATACTACTGTGGTCTAAGCATTAGGCAATCAGATGTAAACGGCTGGCTCTGCAAAATGGATTCTTTAATATGAACAGCAAATTAAATTTATTAGAAATTTAAACCACATTAGTAGCCTCAGGTGGGGTTAGGCATTTACAATCTTGTTGGCTTAAATGTGGGAATGTGGAAATGTGAGAATCTGAAAGTCACATGATTCAGCCCATGCAGCAGGGCAATATTAGTTATATTAGTAAGCAAAGAGATCAAATAATAATCGGCAGGAATAAGGTAGGTATGAAAGAGACTATTAAAGCCGGTTGCAACTTGGTCCCCAGTAATACTCCTAAGTAATATGAGCAGAATTAGACCATTCGGCCCATCAAGTCTGCTCCGCCATTCAATCATGGCTGATCCATCTCTCCCTCCTAACCCCATTCTCTTGCCTTCTCTCCATAATTCCTGACACCCCTACTATTTAAGAATCTATCTATCTCTGCCTTAAAAATATCCATTGATTTAGCCTACCACAGCCTTCTGTTGCAAAGAGTTCCACAGATTCACCACCATCTGACTATAGAAATTCCTTCTCATCGCCTTCCTAAAGGAATGTCCTTTAATTCTGAGGCTCTGACCTCTAGTCCTAGACTCCCAATAGTGAAAACATCCTCTCCACATCCACTCTATCCAGGCCTTTCACTATGTCTTACACATTTACATGAGCCACATCAACAGAGGTTAGAGAGCAGTCATCTGTCCACCCTTGGGTACTGTTGATATTCAGCCTTTTGGAGACAAAAAACAATTGTAAAGCACTAATTCCCCAGCGATCCTTTGCTCAGATTGATATTCATGGCAAAGGCTGCAATCAGTTAGATGTCCCACAATGGAAGCAGCTTTGTGCCAATCGGATTGAAATGCCTTTCATATCTCAACTCACATTCCATATCTGTGATTATCTGGCAATATTATTCTATTTATTTCACCAAATTTACACAAACTGTTCTCTATTATGCTCCAAACTTTAATGTTTAATCAAATGTAGGGGGTGGCACAGTGGCGTAATGATAGAGCTCCTGCCTCACAGTGCCAGGGACCCGGTTTCGATCATGACTGCAAGTTGCTGACTGTGCGCAATTTGTATGTTCTCTCTGTGACCATGTGGGTTTTCTCTGGGTGCTCCGGTTTCCTCCCACATTCTGAAGACGTGAAGGTTTCTAGGTTAATTAGCTTCTGTAAATTGTCCCTAGTGTGTAGAATAGAACTAATGGATGGGTGATTGCTGGTCGGCGCGGACTTGGTGGGCAGAAGGACCTGTTTTTATTCTGTATCTCTAAAACTAAAATTAAAATCTTAAAATAATTCACATTTTAATAGTGATGCATGCACTGATGAGTATATTTTTGGATCTTATCATAAAGCCTACTTAGCTGACTACAATATTTGCATGAGATGGACACGAAGAACCAGCTAATATTAAGTATTTGCCTTTTGCCTCTTCATTTTTAAATTGTTTACCCTCCACTTCAAACCATGCAGTTTAATGGGCAAGGTGCCTTGGCAGTGATTTTTCAATGCCTGTGGATCCCAAGTCTTTGAACACAGTGGAACAGACCTTGCATTATGAAACTCTCCCAATTCCCCAAAATTGTGGGTAGTGGAGACTGCAGAGGAATAGTTCGACAGTAGACTGGTGGCACAGAAGTCGTTTGTGGGGCATGGATCACAGGGGAAGGAGGAAGAGCACTGGTGGTGGGGGGACAGAGGAGAAAAACAGAAGATCAGTGGGGTAGAAAAGGATAAGCAATTGGGAGGGAGAAGAGCAGAGGCCAATGGGAATCTCCAAATCACAGCAACCTCTCAGAAATGTTAGGTACAGCTGCTAGTAACACACAGTAGCATGAATAGGTATGCACATGTGACTTAATAATATGATTTACAAACTATTCTCAGCGATCTCCATGTGCATGAACATCACGCTCACACAGAAGCCACATCGTTTCACACTGAAGCCAATTTCCATGCACTGAGCGTGGTTTTTAATAATTCCATTGTGTGGCACACAAACCATTGCACCATGTGATGAGATTTCCGGACCACATCATAATTGTTCCTGTAAGCCTGGAAAAATCACAGCATATAACGCGGCAGCTGAGGAATGAGCCCGGGGCTCAGATCACCAGCCTGACCAGGCAAGCAAAATGTGGAACAGTTGTCCAAATTGTCCAGCTAAGCAAGTACTGGACATCAGAAAGCAAGGAAAGTGGAGACAAGTTTTAAACGCAGAGGCAAAAGGAAAATAATTAGCGATAGCTGGTTCTCAATGAGGACAGTGCATTGTCGTAACTGAGTACAAGAAGTCGCCAGGTAAAAGATAGGGTTCTGTCCTAAAACTTGTTCATAACTGAACTGTTCAACAGTCAGAAGTTAACAAAAGATTTGAGGGAGAGGCTCATAGAAAGAGCCTCGCTAACACAGTGAGCGAGCAAACAAGTCTGCTCTGTGCTCCCAGTTTTACCCAACTGGAACCAACCCCAAATTGTTGCAGCTTGGGTGTGTGAGGGGAGAAGGAACATGTAAAAAAATACCAATCCCACCGAGCAGAAGATGCCAGCTGCCCTTAGCAGCCAGCAAATCCATCCTCATCCATCCCGCCAGTCTCCCAAACACTCGCTCGTACATAGAGGGTGTCCATAACTTGGCTGTTCCTAAACCAGGGAGGACCTGTAGCCTGCCGCGTAATCAAATACATATGTAACATAATGTTCTCCTTTTGTGTCTACCTCATGCAAATATTGTACTGAACTAAGCAAGTATTCCTATGTGGGATGACTAAGAAGGCAATACGGGGAGAAAAGATGAGGTACGAGGGTAAACTAGCCAATAATATAAAGGAGGATAGTAAAAGCTTTTTTAGGTATGTAAAGAGGAAAAAAATAGTCAAGGCAAATGTGGGTCCCTTGAAGACAGAAGCGGAGGAATTTATTATGGGAAACAAGGAAATGGCAGACGAGTTGAACCGGTACTTTGGATCTGTCTTTACTAAGGAAGATACAAGCAATCTCCCAGATGTTCTAGTGGCCAGAGATCCTAGGGTGACGGAGGAACTGAAGGAAATCCACATTAGGCAGGAAATGGTGTTGGATAGACTGATAGGACTGAAGGCTGATAAATCCCCAGGGCCTGATGGTCTACATCCCAGAGTACTTAAGGAGGTGGCGCTAGAAATTGTGGACGCATTGGTGATCATTTTCCAATGTTCTATAGATTCAGGATCAGTTCCTGTGGATTGGAGGGTAGCTAATGTTGTCCCACTTTTTAAGAAAGAATGGAGAGAGAAAACAGGAAATTATAGACCAGTTAGTCTGACATCAGTGGTGGGGAAGATGCTGGAGTCAATTATAAAAGACGAAATTGCGGAGCATTTGGATAGTAGTAACAGGATTGTTCCGAGTCAGCATGGATTTACGAAGGGGAAATCATGCTTGACTAATCTTCTGGAATTCTTTGAGGATGTAACCAGGAAAATTGACAGGGGAGAACCAGTAAATGTGGTGTACCTTGACTTTCAGAAAGCCTTTGACAAGGTTCGACATAGGAGATTAGTGGGCAAAATTAGAGCACATGGTATTGGAGGTAGGGTACTGACATGGATAGAAAATTGGTTGACAGACAGAAAGCAAAGTATGTAGATTAATTGACTGGGTAGAATGTTTAAAAAAAATTGTCCCTAGAGTGTGTAGGATAGTGTTAATGTGCGGGGATCACTGGGCGGCGCGGACTTGGTGGGCCGAAAAGGCCTGTTTCCGCGCTGTATCTGAAATATGAAAAAAATGTGAAAAAAGAGTGGGGATAAATGGGTCCCTTTCAGAATGGCAGGCAGCAACTAGTGGGGTACCGCAAGGCTCGGTGCTGGGACCGCAGTTATTTACAATATACATTAATGACTTGGATGAAGGGATTAAAAGTACCATTAGCAAATTTGCAGATGATACAAAGCTGGGTGGTAGTGTGAACTGTGAGGAAGATGCTATGAGGTTGCAGGGTGACTTGGACAGGTTGTGTGAGTGGGCGGATGCATGGCAGATGCAGTTTAATGTGGATAAGTGTGAGGTTATCCACTTTGGTGGTAAGAATAGGAAGGCAGAGTATTATCTGAATGGTGTCAAGTTAGGAACAGAGGACGTACAACGAGATCTGGGTCTCCTAGTGCATCAGTCACTGAAAGGAAGCATGCAGGTACAGCAGGCAGTGAAGAAAGCCAATGGAATATTGGCCTTCATAACAAGAGGAGTTGAGTATAGGAGCAAAGAGGTCCTTCTGCAGTTGTACAGGGCCCTAGTGAGACCGCACCTGGAGTACTGTGTGCAGTTTTGGTCTCCAAATTTGAGGAAGGATATTCTTGCTATTGAGGGCGTGCAGCGTAGGTTTACTAGGTTAATTCCCGGAATGGCGGGACTATCATATGTTGAAAGACTGGAGCGACTAGGCTTGTATACACTGGAATTTAGAAGGATGAGAGGAGATCGTATAAGATTATTAAGGGGTTGGCACGTTAGAGGCAGGAAACATGTTCCCAACGTTGGGGGAGTCCAGAACAAGGGGCCACAGTTTAAGAATAGGGGGTAGGCCATTTAGAACGGAGATGAGGAAAAACTTTTTCAGTCAGAGAGTTGTGAATCTGTGGAATTCTCTGCTTCAGAAGGCAGTGGAGGCCAATTCTCTGAATGCATTCAAGAGAGAGCTGGATAGAGCTCTTAAGGATAGCAGAGTCAGGGGGTATGGGGAGAAGGCAGGAACGGGGTACTGATTGAGAATAATCAGCCATGATCACATTGAATGGCGGTGCTGGCTCGAAGGGCCGAATGGCCTCCTCCTGCACCTATTGTCTATTGTCTATTGTGTGCAATTCTATTAAAATATAAATTATTTTAATCTTTTGTTTGAACGTTACAATTTCAATTTGTAATAGAGAACAAATTTATTGGCATAATTCATGGAAAATAAAGTAATAACATTGCCAGGTCATCACAGATGTATTAGAATTGTTGACTGTCCTATCCAGATAGGCACAAAGGTCCCTCTATTTTGCAGCATCTCCGATTTCACTCTGTGTGTCAGGGATCATTCTTCATGAATACCGCAAAGAAAGCTGGAGAAGAAATTGCCATTGCCTTGACCAATGCTCACCCCGCAGTCTACTGCACAAATGCCAGATTTGGTCAGTTTTCACATGATTGTTTGTAAGTCGTTGCCGAGGGCAAATGGTTTTGCATCGGCTGCTAAGATCTATTGCAGCTGCTGAGTTGTCCTGAAGCTGGACAAAAGTGGGTGGTGTTGTAGATGGTGAAGAAAATGGAGTCAAAAACTGCAGCAGGATCTTGATTGGTTGGGCAGATGGGCTGAGGAATGGTTGATGGAATTTAATACAGAGAAATGTGAGGTGTTTCATTTTTGGTTCACTAACATGGGCAGGACCTACATAGACAATGGTACGGCTCTGGGGAGTGTTGTAGAGCCGAGGGATCTAGGAGTGTAGGTACATCGGTCCTTGAGATAAGCGTCACAGGAAGATAGGGTGGTCAAAAAGGCTTTGTCACATTGGCATTCATCAGTCAGAGTAGTGAATACAGATGTTGGAAGGTCATGTTGCAGTTATGTAAGATGTGAGGCCACATTTAGAGTCTTGTGTTCAATTGTGGGCATAAATATTATAGGAAAGATGTTGTCAAGCTGGAAAGGATGCAGAGAAGATCTACAAGGATGTTGTCAGGACTCGAGGGCCTGAGCTATAGGGAGAGGTTGAGCAGGCTAGGACTCTATGCCTTGGAGCACAGGAGGATGAGGGATGATCATATAGAGGTGTACAAAATCATGAGGAATAGATTGGGTAAACGCACAGTCTCTTGCCTAGAGTTGGGGAATTAAGAATCAGAGGACATAGGTTCAAGGTGAGGGGGGAAAGATTTAATAGGAACCTTTGGTTCTACAAGGTGTGGTGTGTGTATAGAACAAGCTGCTGTGGGAGGTAGTTGAGGCAGTTACTATCGCAATGTTTAAGAACCATTTCGGCACATACCTAGATAGGATAGATTTAGAGGGATATGGGCCAAAAGCAGGCACGTGGGACTAGTGTAGATGAGACATGTTGGTTGGCGTGGTCAAGTTGGGCTGCAGGGCCACACTGTATGACTCTGTGACACTAAAAAAGATGAAGTCTAGGATGAGATGGCAGCTACTGCTCTTGACTTTAATATATCACCTGATTGAGTGAGGCATGATAAATCGGTGAAATCGGACATGGTAAAAAACAATAAATGGAGATCAAGGGAGATCGTCTCCACTGCTTGGCAATTGCTTTTCACAATGGAAGATAGTTGGTTGTGCAGATGGATTCCTCCTTTCGCAGCTTGGGACATTGCTGCAAGAGTTCCTCTGGCATTGTGTTGTGCTCAATCTCATTTAGTTGCCTCATGAATGGTCAATCATTCCAGGCTATGGTCAGAATTGGGGATGGTCACTGATAATTATGGAGGACACCCCGGTGCAAGGCTAGGGTTATTATGCAGGCCTTACCGCGGGTCTCCGGTGGCCACCGCCTTCGCCCCGCCACGCTGCCACGGGCGCCACCCCTCCTCCAACGCGGGCGGGCAGGGCCAGGGCCAGGGCCAGGACGACCCTGCCTCCCGGGGGCAGCACGGCCGGGTTGGAGGCGACTGGAGGCCGGGTCTCCCGGGCCAGGACAGAAGCCTCGCCGGCGCCCCGGGGAGACTCGAGCCGGCAGCCTGGGGCCCGTACCCGGGGCCTGAGGAGCAACAGCAGCCGGCGGACGGCACTCCCCTCCCCGCCCGTGGGGCTGCGGACCACCACCCGGAGAGAACCGCCCCGGTCTCGACCATCCCCCCAAGTCATGGGATCAGTCGCAGGACTACCCCCGCCCCCACGATGTCTCCACTGTCTTGTGTGCATGCCACAAGTACAGTCTGCAAGTCGTTGGTTCCAGTGGCTTAGGGCTTGTCTACCTAGCATGTGAAGCCTGGGTTTGGCGGATTGCGCGGAGGAAACCACCAGAAGGTTCAACGGGCAGAAAGACAATCCCAGCAAAGCGTCGTGGAGCGCAAACAGGGCAGAGTGAGATACGTAGGACACTACTGACCATCCACTGCATCCTGACCCGTCCCCAGCCATCTCGACTATGTCTTGCTGCTGGAACCCGATAGGCCAGGACGAGAGAGTGAGGCCGACGATCTGCGCAACTCCCCCTCACTTAAATCCAAGTCAAGCGCAAGTCATGACTTCAACCTCGGCCAGCATACCGCGGCTGGCGGGGATCCCAATCAGCGGTCGAAATAATAAGATTGAAAGTGAAGTCATGGTCATCTTCGAACCCGAAGGACTTACAACAACATTATGCAGAAGTAAACTGAGGAAGAGCCATAAAACCATCGGCCCACTGCCTGCTCTGATAGATGTTAATGATCCCATGCAACTGTTTCGAACCAGAGTAGCAAAGTTATCTCCAGGAAACTGGCCAAGATTTTTATCCATCAGCACCAAAATAGAGCAATGAGTGTATTATTACATTCGTATATACAAAGCTTCCCTTGCACAAGTTGGCTGCTGTGTTATCACATTGACTTATCACAAAGGTTCTTTAATGACTTAAAGCATCTGGGATTCATTCAGATCACACAATCTGCTATATAATTAGTCCTTTATTCTTTCACCCGGTATGCTGAAGCTGAAGCTGAAACCATAGCTCAACATCGCTCTGTTTCGAGTATATCTGAAGGATAAAACTATTTAGTTAGTTTGTTTAGTTTATTGTCACGTGTACCGAGGTACAGTGAAAAAGTTTTTTGTTGTATGCTACCCAGTCAATGGAAAGACTATACATGATTGCAATCAAGCCATCCAAAGTGTACAGATGCAGGATAAAGGGAATAACGTTTAATGCAAGATAAAGTCCGATTAAAAGTAGTCCAAGGGTCTTCAATGAGGTAGAAGAAGGGTCTCGACCCGAAACGTCACCCATTCCCTCTCTCCTAGATGCTGCCTGACCTGCTGAGTTACTCCAGCATTTTGTGATACCTTCGATTTGTACCAGCATCTGCAGTTAGTTTCCTACACTTCAATGAGGTAGATGGTGTGTCAGGACCGCTCTAGTTGGTGATAGGATGGTTCAGTTGCCTGATAACAGCTGGGAAAAAAACTGTCCCTGAATCTGAATGTATTCATTTTCACACTTCTGTACCTATTGTCTGAAGGGAGACGGGAGAAGAGGGAGTGTCTGGGGTGAAATTATGCTGGTAGCCTTGCCGAGGCAGCATGAACTGTAAATGGAGTCAATGGAAGGGAGGTTGGTTTGCGTGATGGTCTGGGCTGTGACCACAATTCTCTGTAATTTCTTGCGGTCTTGGATGAGGCTGTTTCTAAACCATGCGGTGATGCATCCTGATAAAATGCTTTTTACATGGCATCTGTAGAAGTTGTAAGATTTGAGAAGTTTTCCCTCATTCTACAATCAACAAAACCAAAGAGCTGCAGTTTGGACATTTTATACGGGACTGGGGCTGATAGCAGAGAAAGGCTGCGGTCAGTTTTTAACAAGGGATGTCACAATCAGTGGGTCCCAAGATGGCCGCGGGACCTCGTGACCAGCCACAAAAGCGAAACCCCACAGCCCAGTCTCTAGGTTTCTGCGAAGTCACGGCCAGAACAATAGATGGATATTGGTCGTGCAGAAACCCGCGAAACCAGGTCGAAATCCAGACACTGGGGCGCTGACATCAGCATACTCACAATGCCCCAAGCCGACCTACACAGTTAATCTCGTTAAGGGGGCACAATAGCCCATAGAAACCTACCTGGCCGGTGTTGGGAAACCAGTTAAACCCATCACCTCTTGAGCATGTACCCCAATCCTGCACATCCTGGACATAGTTTAGTGTAGAGGGGAGGGTGGTTTTTATTAACGTGGGTGTAAGTGAATATGTGCTGGCCAATTTTACGATGTGTCGTACGTTCCCCATCTTACACTCAAGTATTGTATCATAGTTATTGCGTTTATGATTCAGAAACAAGAACTGTAATTATGCATATGTCTTATAAAACTGTGTCAAAGTATTCATGTACCATAGTCCCAACCGCTCAATAAAAGCTTTTCCGTTTAAACCCTGGTCTTCAAATCTGGTCTGGTTGAATTTTCTGCACTATCAACACTCCTGCATCTAAGTCCAGTGTCTAGAACCGTAGGGGGTGAGTGGGTCGAGCCACTCACGGGGAACCAGTGTGCGCGGCCTGGTCGAGGGACCAGAGCAAGGCACAGGGACCTTAGGTCGGGCGAAAGCTCGGCGCAGAAACCCCTTACAGATTATGGCGACCACGAAGGGACACTGGCAGCAGGACGATAAGGTGCCAGAAAAAGATTTGAAGACTAGGGACGTAATGGATGAGCGCATGTTTTTAGCAAGGTCAATATTACCAAACAGTGGATTTGTGATTTATTGGAGGACAAGCGCCCACTGGACGCAGCGATCCGGTGGACGGCCAGCAAAGCCCATAAGAAATCTGTGGAGAAGGCGGTCTGGCTGACATGTTACAGAAAGCAGGTCCAGCTCTTGGACCGCGTGATTGTGGCGCAGGCAGCCCAGATCAGGGACCTTCTTGAGGAGGTAGAGGAGAAGGTCGCGGGTGGGTACCGTTTGATTGAGGCTCTGGACTCCTTAAACCAGGAGCGCCGGGTCGTGACCAACCGCCACAAGGCCAGGGTAGAGCTGATGGAGTGCCAGATCACTGAGGCCATGCTCAGTGAGGGCAAGCTCAGGGAGCAGTGCGCTTCCCTGAGCCGCCAGCTGGAGGCCCAGGAAGAGAACCTCAAGGGGGTTAGGGCAGCCTACAAAATGGCTTTGGAGGACAGGTCGGAAGGGGCCGACCACGGGGCCTGCCTGCAGGAGATAGAGGGTCTGCGGAGTGCTTTAAATAAAGCAAGCGGGCTGGTCTATCTAATGAACCCCCCAGCGAGCCAGTCGCTGGCGGTTGCGAAGGTCCCGGTTCCGGTCCCCAGAAAGACTGTGGTGGCTTCGGCCCCCAGACTCCACGATCCCCCTAGCTACGAGGCATCCTGGGAAAGGGGTAGTGTAGGGGAGAGAGAGGCGGGGGAGCTCCCGGTCGAGGACTCGGCACCGGCGCCCATGTGCCCGGTCCTGGAAACCAGACGGGGACCCACCGCGCCGAATGGGGACGCCGGACCCATTCAAAGCGAGATCGTGGTGCCCCACAGATCCCAGCAGTTAAGGGCCATGATCGGGCATGTAAAGAAATTGTCCGAATCAGGGGACCCTTCGCTGCATTTTAGGGAGATAGAGCAAACCGCGGCAATCAACGGTTGCGACGAGGGAGAACGGGCAAAAATGTTGCTGTTCTCCCTGGACAGCTTTAGAAGGATGAGAGGAGATCTTATCGAAACGTATAAGATTATTAAGGGGTTGGACACGTTAGAGGCAGGAAACATGTTCCCAATGTTGGGGGAGTCCAGAACAAGGGGCCACAGTTTAAGAATAGGGGGTAGGCCATTTAGAACGGAGATGAGGAAAAACATTTTCAATCAGAGAGTTGTGAATCTGTGGAATTCTCTGCTTCAGAAGGCAGTGGAGGCCAATTTTCTGAATGCATTCAAGAGAGAGCTGGATAGAGCTCTTAAGGATAGCAGAGTCAGGGGGTATGGGGAGAAGGCAGGAACGGGGTACTGATTGAGAATAATCAGCCATGATCACATTGAATGGCGGTGCTGACTCGAAGGGCCGAATGGCCTCCTCCTGCACCTATTGTCTATTGTCTATTGTGTGCAATTCTATTAAAATATAAATTATTTTAATCTTTTGTTTGAACGTTACAATTTCAATTTGTAATAGAGAACAATTTTATTGGCATAATTCATGGAAAATAAAGTAATAACATTGCCAGGTCATCACAGATGTATTAGGATTGTTGACTGTCCTATCCAGATAGGCACAAAGGTCCCTCTATTTTGCAGCATCTCCGATTTCACTCTGTGTGTCAGGGATCATTCTTCATGAATACCGCAAAGAAAGGTGGAGAAGAAATTGCCATTGCCTTGACCAATGCTCACCCCGCAGTCTACTGCACAAATGCCAGATTTGGTCAGTTTTCACATGATTGTTTGTAAGTCGTTGCCGAGGGCAAATGGTTTTGCATCGGCTGCTAAGATCTATTGCAGCTGCTGAGTTGTCCTGAAGCTGGACAAAAGTGGGTGGTGTTGTAGATGGTGAAGAAAATGGAGTCAAAAACTGCAGCAGGATCTTGATTGGTTGGGCAGATGGGCTGAGGAATGGTTGATGGAATTTAATACAGAGAAATGTGAGGTGTTTCATTTTTGGTTCACTAACATGGGCAGGACCTACATAGACAATGGTACGGCTCTGGGGAGTGTTGTAGAGCCGAGGGATCTAGGAGTGTAGGTACATCGGTCCTTGAGATAAGCGTCACAGGAAGATAGGGTGGTCAAAAAGGCTTTGTCACATTGGCATTCATCAGTCAGAGTAGTGAATACAGATGTTGGAAGGTCATGTTGCAGTTATGTAAGATGTGAGGCCACATTTAGAGTCTTGTGTTCAATTGTGGGCATAAATATTATAGGAAAGATGTTGTCAAGCTGGAAAGGATGCAGAGAAGATCTACAAGGATGTTGTCAGGACTCGAGGGCCTGAGCTATAGGGAGAGGTTGAGCAGGCTAGGACTCTATGCCTTGGAGCACAGGAGGATGAGGGATGATCATATAGAGGTGTACAAAATCATGAGGAATAGATTGGGTAAACGCAGCACGGCCGGGTTGGAGGCGACTGGAGGCCGGGTCTCCCGGGCCAGGACAGAAGCCTCGCCGGCGCCCCGGGGAGACTCGAGCCGGCGGCCTGGGGCCCGTACCCGGGGCCTGAGGAGCAGCAGCAGCCGGCGGACGGCGCTCCCCTCCCCGCCCGTGGGGCTGCGGACCACCACCCGGAGAGAACCGCCCCGGTCTCGACCATCCCCCCAAGCCATGGGATCAGTCGCAGGACTACCCCCGCCCCCATGATGTCTCCACTGTCTTGTGTGCATGCCACAAGTACAGTCTGCAAGTCGTTGGTTCCAGTGGCTTAGGGCTTGTCTACCTAGCATGTGAAGCCTGGGTTTGGCGGATTGCGCGGAGGAAACCACCAGAAGGTTCAACGGGCAGAAAGACAATCCCAGCAAAGCGTCGTGGAGCGCAAACAGGGCAGAGTGAGATACGTAGGACACTACTGACCATCCACTGCATCCTGACCCGTCCCCAGCCATCTCGACTATGTCTTGCTGCTGGAACCCGATAGGCCAGGACGAGAGAGTGAGGCCGACGATCTGCGCAACTCCCCCTCACTTAAATCCAAGTCAAGCGCAAGTCATGACTTCAACCTCGGCCAGCATACCGCGGCTGGCGGGGATCCCAATCAGCGGTCGAAATAATAAGATTGAAAGTGAAGTCATGGTCATCTTCGAACCCGAAGGACGAACAACAACATTATGCAGAAGTAAACTGAGGAAGAGCCATAAAACCATCGGCCCACTGCCTGCTCTGATAGATGTTAATGATCCCATGCAACTGTTTCGAACCAGAGTAGCAAAGTTTCCTCCAGGAAACTGGCCAAGATTTTTATCCGTCAGCACCAAAATAGAGCAATGAGTGTATTATTACATTCGTATATACAAAGCTTCCCTTGCACAAGTTGGCTGCTGTGTTATCACATTGACTTATCACAAAGGTTCTTTAATGACTTAAAGCATCTGGGATTCATTCAGATCACACAATCTGCTATATAATTAGTTCTTTATTCTTTCACCCGGTATGCTGAAGCTGAAACCATAGCTCAACATCGCTCTGTTTCGAATATATCCGAAGGATAAAACTATTTAGTTAGTTTGTTTAGTTTATTGTCACGTGTACCGAGGTACAGTGAAAAAGTTTTTTGTTGTATGCTACCCAGTCAATGGAAAGACTATACATGATTGCAATCAAGCCATCCAAAGTGTACAGATGCAGGATAAAGGGAATAACGTTTAATGCAAGATAAAGTCCGATTAAAAGTAGTCCAAGGGTCTTCAATGAGGTAGAAGGGTCTTGACCCGAAACGTCACCCATTCCCTCTCTCCTAGATGCTGCCTGACCTGCTGAGTTACTCCAGCATTTTGTGATACCTTCGATTTGTACCAGCATCTGCAGTTATTTTCCTACACTTCAATGAGGTAGATGGTGTGTCAGGACCGCTCTAGTTGGTGATAGGATGGTTCAGTTGCCTGATAACAGCTGGGAAAAAACTGTCCCTGAATTTGAATGTATTCATTTTCACACTTCTGTACCTATTGTCTGAAGGGAGACGGGAGAAGAGGGAGTGTCTGGGGTGAAATTATGCTGGTAGCCTTGCCGAGGCAGCATGAACTGTAAATGGAGTCAATGGAAGGGAGGTTGGTTTGCGTGATGGTCTGGGCTGTGACCACAATTCTCTGCAATTTCTTGCGGTCTTGGATGAAGCTGTTTCTAAACCATGTGGTGATGCATCCTGATAAAATGCTTTTTACACGGCATCTGTAGAAGTTGGTGAGAGTTGTTGAAGACGTGCCGAACTTCCTAAGCCTTCCAAGGAAGTAGAGGCATTGGTGTGCTTTCTTGGCGATTGCTTCGATATGGCTGGTCCAGGTTGCTGGTGATCTTTACTCCTCAGAACTTGAACCTATTTTGTTGTTCACCGTAAACCGGCCAGAATTAAACAATTGAGTGTTTCAGTCACGAGCGTTTTCTTTCTTTCTCAGTCTAATATTGCATCAAATACTTGGAAAAACTAAGCAGTGCCAAACTTCTTAATTAACAATCTAATTTTCCAGCAATTAACTTAGTTCTTTTAAGTGCAGTTAAGTGTGTTGCTTTTGGCTGCAAGCCTTAACTGAAAAACAATCCCACAAAAGTTTGCTTTTATTTTAAACGTATCACATCAGCTCAGCTTTAGATAGAAATCTATTTGTAGCCTAAGCATGATAAGGGTCTGTGTTGGAAAAACTGACAGGAAACCAAGTGTTTAGCTGTGAAACAGAGATGTCGTTGCAGGGTGATATATTTCTGCACAAAGCTATTCAAATTAAATTTAAAATAATTGATCATTTGGATTTTTTCCATTATGTTTATGACCTCTGACACTTATCTGGCAAGCTTATGGCTGATTTTGATGGTTCTGTTGCTGAAATGTCTTACTGGTGGATAACTGGTGGAAGTGGGAAAATTATACTCTTTATGCCTTTAATGAAACCATTTTAACGTGTAACTTCAAATATAATGAGCATTTTAAATAGGAGAGTGCTCAAGTTTTTTTTAGGAAAAGCTGTGAATTTGCCACTTTATATCTGAAGGCACAGATGGTGTTTAACCAGCTGAAAGTCACAACATTAGAAAACCAGAAGCCTTTAGGTCACACATTCCAAGAAAGATTTATCACCTCCATGTGTGCAAAGGGTTAAGATTTCTAGAAGTTAAAATTTAGTTCTTTTGGAATTCCTATTTAAATTTGGAATTGCCATTTAATTATTAGAATAGAATTAGCATTTTCTTTTTCATTTTCCTTTATCCCTTTTTCAGTTCGCTGGTGATGGGGGCCATTTATTGATTTGGCAGTGAAGATGGCTATCAAGAATTATAGTGGGATTTTGATCAGCTGGAAAAGTGGTCTGAGGAGTGTTTCATTTGGATAATTGGGAGGTGTTGGAATTTGGGAAGTCAATCCAGGGCTGGACCTTGAGAGAGGACAGTGCAGTGTTGTAGAGCAGAGAGATCATGTACAAGTCCACATTTCCCTGAAAGTGTCTTTGCATTTAAATACGGTGGCTTTTGGCGTGCTGGCCTTCATACAGCGTGGAAACAGACCCAACTTGTCCACGCTGACCTACATGCCCCAACTACACTAGTCCCACTGCCTGCATTTGGCCCATATCCCTCTAAACCTATTCTATCCATGTACTTTTAAAAGTCCAAATGTCTTTTAAAAATTGTGATATTACCTGCCTCAACTACCTCCTCCGGCAGCTCATTCCATATGCCTACAACCGTTTGTGTGTAAAAAAGGCAATTTGGATTCAGACAATGAATTAAGGGATGATACAATAAAGCTATCTATCATCCGATTGATGCTGGTAGATGCACGGATGCTAGATCTTCTGATGAGGGAATTAAGAACAAGGAAAAATTGTTAACTTTGGAGCCAGGCCATTTAGAAACAAAATTGCAAGCTATTGTTCACACAAATTATAATCAAATTCAAACCTCCTTCTGCAAAAGGCTGAGGACACATACAAGACATTAGTGACGTCACACTTGGAGTACTGTGTTCAAATTTGGTCGCTCTGCCATTGGAAAGATGTTAAGCTAGAAAGAGTGCAAAGAAGATTTACAAGGAAGTTGCCAGGATTTGAGGGCCTGAACTACAGGGAGAGGTTGGACAGGCTAGGACTTTATTCTTCGGAGCGTAGGAGCTCCGAAGAATAATCTTCGAGTGATCTTTTAGAGGTGTATAAAATCATGAGGGGAGTAGATAGGGTAAATGCCCAGAGTCCTTTGCCCAGAGTAGGGGAATCAAGAACCAGAGGACAGAGGTTTGAGTGTGGAAAGATTTAATAAGAACCTGAGGGACAATTTTTTCACACAGAGGATGATGGGTATATGAAACGTGGTGCAAGGGGAGGTAGTTGAGGAAGGTACAAAACCAATATTTAAAAGACATTTATACAAGTATTACATGTATATGGATAGGAACGGTTTAGAGGTTAATGGACCAAGTGCAGGCAGGTAAGACTACTGTAGATGGGGCATCTCAGTCGGCATGGGCAAGTTGGGCCGAAGGACCCGTTTCCGTTCTGTATCACCCTATGACTATACAACTCTTATGACTTCATTTGTACCATACGTGTCTGTGATCAGTAGGCGTTATTCGTATGGGACTGAAGTAGGTAATAGATCACCAATCTAGTTCATATGTAAATGGCAGAGTAACTAGTATTGTCCAATCATATTCCTATATTCCTAGTTAGCCCCAAATTACATCTTCTCCACAGTCAGTGGCTGCTGCTAAAGCTATACCTTCAGTTAACTATTTCAACCCAATAATCTCAATTTTCGGGCTTCTGTGCAAATAAATTTTAACAAGGGTACAAAGAGCTCCAGGTTCACATCTGCAAACCTTCAAAGACAGCAGGATAGGTTTAAAAAAAAATAAAACTGGAGGCAGAGAATGCAAAAACAAAGAGATTATGTAAAACCTTTACAAATCCGTGCGCAGGTCACAGTTGGAATTCTGTGTCCAATTCTGGGCAAAGCTTTAAACAAGTTGGCACAGATTTATTCTTAAACAAAAGGTGCAGTAATAATCTGGAATGCACAGACTGAAAAATTAGATTAAATGGTGATGTTCTCAAGGATCTGGATGTACATTAGTTTTTTGCCCAGAAAAGAAAGGGTGATGGGATGGGGCACGTGCTCCAGACTGGTATTCAGAGTGTATGAAAGCCATCCTTTACCCACCTCTAACATTCTGATTTATATTTAGTCCTATTGCTACAGATATCGGTGTGCTGCTCGAAGTCAGAACACTCCAGACAGCTCTGCTTCCAACCTGGGTTTCCGCTGTGCTGCCGACCATTTGCCAGACTACCTGAAGTGATTTCTTTCCGGAGAACTGTCAGGAATCCAAAGATCAAACATAAATAATAGCTCTCCCATAACTGAAAATGTACAAAATACGTGTCGAACGGATCTGCTTTTAAAGAAGCCAGCAGCCAAAACTTACTGGATGACCCATAAACTGATCCCGGCCACTGATCTTTCTGATTAGATGTTTTACATTTAAAATATACAGTGCCAATAACATTAGTCACCAGCTTCAATCACTCTGGAATTCTCTCAAGTACGATT
The DNA here is from genome assembly GCF_053455715.1 of Rhinoraja longicauda. NCBI lineage: Eukaryota > Metazoa > Chordata > Chondrichthyes > Rajiformes > Arhynchobatidae > Rhinoraja > Rhinoraja longicauda. The sequence goes on along the minus strand of NC_135969.1, from coordinate 26,898,077 downwards.
CTGCCTTTATTAATGTTGCAATAAAATAAACCAACTGGCTCAGAATCATGATCACAGATCCCAATATGGAATAGCACAGTGAATTAATTTTGAGCCATTTTTGGCCCAAACTTTTATAATGTAGATAGAGGCAAAGATGTCTGCTCTTCATTTCACCCTGAGATCAAATATTCCGGTGGAGATCTCTTGGCAATCTGGTGAAGGGTCTAAACCTGAAATGTCACCTATTCCTTTTCTCCAGAGATACTGCCTGGCCCGCTGAGTTACTCCAGCGTCTTGTGTCTATTTTTGGTCGTCTTGATGGTTTTACAACTGGTAAATCTAAACAACACAAGATTAGATCTGATGTATTGCCTTAGCGTGTTTCAAAGCTTCTCCCAGCCCAAGAATAATGTTTTAAGTGTAGTCTCTTGTAATGCAGGAAAAATGCCACAGTAAAATCGTACAAACGATTTGAGAGGTGAGAGTCCCAGCACCGAGCCTGGGGTAATCATTGTCAAGGTGTTCTGGAGCCGTACGTTCCTACCCCCAGCCTCAGGCGACTAGGGTAAATGTATGGCAAGAACCATGTCCTCAGAGAGAACGTAGGGCAGAGCTTTAACATTAGACGAATAGTAAGCAATAAAGATATTTGCTTGCCGTATAAAACAAAAGGCGATGAGTACCTCACTGATAGTTTCACTAGTGATACAATAATTTCAAGATAAGCAGGAATACTTCCTAGTTACTATCTTTAATATATTTTATGGAAGGCTTAATCATCAAATAAGTAATTATGTACAATGCACCGAAGGAGAAAACAGAATCTGGGCAATGTATTTTCTCTGCTATCCGAGGGATTTATCATCTTAATAAACTATGTGAATAAAGGGGGAATGGAGCAGCAGGCAGTTCTAAAAATACAAGGATTGCCTTAAGATCCACAAATGATCTCATCAGGACTGGACTAGACTGCTAATATCAGCCAGAAAACATAAGTAACCCTTTGAATGATACACTGCTCCACTTATTTTAAGAGGTTCAAAACACTTTTTTTTTAACACATTCTTCCTTTCCACCATTGTTCAATTCGACCACTACTAAGACCCTGTGAGTGCTCCTCACTAAGTATTGATGAGAAAGTATGGTTAGAAAATAGCTAATTTCTCTGTGAATTATAACCAATAACCCTCCCGGCCACTGTAAAATCTTGACATGAGGTCACTGCAGCTGTTTTGGTCAGCTGGATGGCTCAGTAGCGCAGCAGTAGAGTTGCTGCCTTACAGCACCAGATATCCAGGTTCGATCCTGACTAGGTTGCCGTCTGTACGAAGTTTGTACGTTCACCCTGTGACCACGTGGGTTTTCTCCTGGTGCTCCAGTTTCTTTCTATAATTTTACCGAAGTCAATCAACCTACAAAGACGTACAGGTTTGCAGGTTGATTGGCTTTGGTAAAATTGTCCACAGCACATAGGACAGAGCTAGTGTACAGGGATTGCTGGTCAGCGCGAACTCACTGCGCTGAAGGGCCTGTTTCCGCACTATCTCTGAAGTCTAAAATCTAAAGTTAGATTCATCATTTGGGCGAAGCTATTCTAAAATTATCTGATTTTCCTGAAATGTGCTAATAAATCTTAACCAGAGATATGTTAGACTGTGGGTAACTGTGTTAGACTCTGTGTTTTATTGGCTAGTTCATTTCCTTTAGACAAACAGAGCCCGTTGCCTTCCCTTAAAATCACCAGGTCTAAGATTTTTTATTGTTTTTGTCGCTCAGATGCTGAACTTCAGACAATTAATCCTTCAGAGTTCTGAACCTGACTTCATTTGTAAAGCATAAAATAAACAAAAATATCTTCACACTTAGTGCTCACTTTCGCAAGACAGATAAAATGATCCATGTACGGAACATAAAGTCATTCACTACAACTGGTCATTCAGCTCATTGTATTCATATCAGTTCCTTCTAAGCAAACAATTCAGTCCTATTTCCTTGATTTTTCTCCGCTGATGTACAATGTTACCTCAAGGGCTATTCAATTCTCTTTCGAAAACCTTGAATGAATCTTCCTACTTTCCTTGCAAGTGAAGTGCACAACATAACCTGCTTCTGCATAAACAGGTTTTATCTCCCACTGCCTCTCCCCCATCTCGCCCAGCCCAAGGGGTTTTGTTCATTAGTTTGAATTGTTATCTCTTCATTGTCAAACAATCCACTGAAAGGAACAGTTCTATATTTACTCTATCTGATCCCACCATAATCTTACACACAGCCATCAAAATTCATCTCAAAACTTCCTTACTCTAAGGAAAACTGCTCAGCATCTCCACTGTATCATTCTACCTGAAACTCCTAATCCTTGGAATAATTTCTTGAGATTTTTTTTCCAAACTTTTGAGGACCTTCACATCCTTCTTAAAGTGTGGTGATCAGAATTAGATGCAGTATTTTAATCTATGTTTATAAAAGTCCATCATAACCAGGGCCGTCTTAACGCATGGGCCTGATGGGCACTTGCCCGGGGGCCCCACGAGCATAGGGGCCCCATGCTGATCTGTGTATGTTACGTGCCTTGCAATAAATAAATACTACTTTAAAAATCTAGGTTCAATAAGTGCTTTTTTCACAACATTTTCGGTCTGTTTCGCAACAATTAGCTCCCTAAGTGCTTCTCACAGCGATCTGTAAGTGCTTTTCGCAACAATGTAGCACCCTAAGTCCATCGCTAAGTGCTTTTCAGTATGTGCTTTTCGCCGGCACGACAGGTAGGGAAAGGGGGGTGGGGGAGAGTAATGGTAGGGGCCCCAGTACACTGCTTTGCCCGGGGGCCCATAATGCTGTAAAAACGGCCCTGATCATAACCTCCCTATTGCTGTATTCAGGGTCTCAGAATCCCATGTGCTTTACTAATTGCTCACTCAGCATGCCCTGGCATTTTCTTACATAAAGGTCGCTCCATTCATACACACCCTGTGGAGCTGTGCCCTTAAGTTAATATTTACTCTCCTCGTTCTTGCAGCCAGTCTATCATTTCTCACTCTGTAGAAGATCACCCCCAGTCTCACATCTAATGGTATGCAAACCATGATTTTAACAAATGGGTCCACCACAGACCAATAATGTCAGTACAGACCACTATCAAGCAAGGCTTCATTATCACTCCAACACGTTTCTCAGTCTTCCCCACCACAAAACTACACTTCATTTCCAAATGCAGTCTAGCTAATCTATAGGACAAATAGGAAACTACTCTAGACTTTAGACTTTAGAGATACAGTGCAGAACCAGGCCCTTCAGCTCACTGATCTGCGCCAACCAGCGATCACCTCGTATTCTAGCACTATCTAACACACTAGGAATAATTTACAATTTTATTTTACTTAAGCCAATTAACCAACGAACCTGTACATCTTTGGAATGTGGGAAGAAACCGGAGCACCCAAGAAAAACCCATGCAGTCCCAGGGAGAATATACAGACTATACAGATAACACCCGTTGTCAGAATCGAACCCAGGTCTCTGACACTGTCAGGCAGCAAATCTACCACTGCGCCGAGCTAACCTCCATAATCAAGGTCACTCCATCCTCAATCAGATCATGGACATGTAGGTAGCACTTGCAAAATGCCCATGTTTGCAGGCTGAGTTCCAAGTCATTCTTGGCTTATTTACTGCAGTGTTGTACACTAAACATCTGTAAAGCAAATGTCCTCAACCAACCTGCATTCAAGATACACCACTACCTACCGTCAATAAAGGTCCCAATGTGACCCTGGAAAGTGTGAATCACTTCATACCCAAGGAGCCACCATTCAATTAAGGAACTTCACCATCACCTTCATCACCATATCCAACTCATTGATATCATTAAAAAGTAGTGATCCGAGCACTGATTTCTGGAGAAGTTCACCATTCTCCAATCTATACAACCTTCTGCCAAAACTTGGTTTTCTGCTCCCAAGCCTATTGATTTACATGGCTACTAACTTGCGATTGGATATTTCACTTGGGCAGCTTACAACCCAGTGGTATGAGTATTGATTTCTCCAATTTCAGGTAACCCTTGCATTCCCTCTTTCTCTGTCCCTCCCCCCCCCCCCCCCCCCAATCACACCACCCCCCTCCCGCCCTGCTAGTCGTCTTGCTATTTTCACTGTTTGTATCCCTTCATTAACACCTCTTCCACAGCCAACAATGGACCATTGTGGGCTCCACATTTCCTGAGTCATCGGTGCCGGCTCTGATCTGTTCTATACCTTTTCATACCCTCTCCCCGACTCAATCTGAAAAAGGGTCTCGACTTGAAACATCACCTGTTCCTTTTCTTCAGAGATGCTGCCTGACCCACGGAGTTACTCCAGTATCTTGTGTCTATCTTCGGGCTAGAGGATTTTGCAGGTTAAAGTTTAAAATAATAACATCGTTTTTTATGGTGCCATATGAATGAATGTACAAAATTAAAGGGTTGTGGAATAATCAAGAGCCAATAATGCTCAATTGTCACCAAGAAGCCACCAGCCATTTCTGCAGACTCGGCAATGATAAATGCTACCACATCACAGGGCAAGCACAGAATGTACATCAGTGGCCAACTGGAACCTGAAACATGCAAGTTTATGGCAATGGTGAATTTTACCACTCATGGCAGAAGGAGCACAGAAAAATTCCTAACACGCTCTTCCTCCCAATAGCACTTCCTAACTTCACCAGCGATTGAACAGGTGGTTAGGTGCAGGGCTGCTCAATTGTTCAGCTGCAGATGCCTCCACCAGATATTCTTGTTTCCTTTCATGTGTGTCCATTACTTCTCCATCTCTTTAACTCAGGTTGTGGCTTTTGCAGGTTTCTAAAATCATGTTAAATTATAGTTCAGGCTGCCCTCATCCCAATCGTCCCTCTTCCCTTTAATTGCTGCCACCCTTTTAAATTTGATAATGATGCAATTTTAATTTTGTTCCTCATAACTACTTGAATATGTAGCCAGGGCTGCAGCTAATTAATCGAATAAACTGTTGGATTGAAAATAATTATTTCATGTCCTCAGGACTTCTCAAAACTAGTTTACAGTGAGCTTGTGAAGTGTAGTCATTACTGTAATGTAGGAAATGCCCGTTGCACATAGCAAGATTCCACAAAACAGCAATAATCAGATGGCCTATTTCAATGATGCTGGTCAAACAATAAATGCATACTACTCAGACATAATGGAGAAATCCCTCACTCTTCTTTCAAATAATACCATGGGATTGCTTATGTCACCTCAGCTGACTGGACCCTTAGTTTAATGTCATCCAAAATTTGCCTTTCCAACTGTGCAGCATTCCAGCACCCCTGGATTGAATGCATGGACTTTATTGACAAGGTTCCACAACGTAGGCTGCTCTGGAAGGTTAGATCACATAGGATTCATGGAGAGTTAGCCAACTGGATAGATAATTGGATAGATAATTGGGCGGCACGGTAGCGCAGCGGTAGAGTTGCTGCTTTACAGCGAATGCAGCGCCGGAGACTCAGGTTCGATCCTGACTACGGGTGCTGTACTGTAAGGAGTTTGTACGTTCTCCCCGTGACCTGCGTGGGTTTTCTCCGAGATCTTCGGTTTCCTCCCACACTCCAAAGACGTACAGGTATGTAGGTTAATTGGCTGGGTAAATGTAAAAATTGTCCCTAGTGGGTGTAGGATAGTGTTAATGTACGGGGATCGCTGGGCGGCACGGACTTGGAGGGCCGAAAAGGCCTGTTTCCGGCTGTATATATATGATATGATGATAATTGACTTCATGGAAGGAAGCGATGTTGATGGTGGAAGGATTTTTTCAGACTGGAAACTGTTAGGTTCATTGCTGTTGGCGGTTTATATCAATGATTTGGATGAGAATATACAAGCATGATTAGTAAGTTTGCAGAGTTTGTAGTAAGTTAGGGTGTTTTTGTAGATAGCGAAGATGGTTATCAAAAATTACAGCAGGATCTCGATCAGCTGGGTAAGTGGACTGAGGAATAGTTAATGTAGTTTAATGCAGATAAATGCAAGGTATTGTATTTTGAGAAATCAAACTAAGGCTGGACTTTCACAGTGAATGGCAGGGCCCTGGGGAGTGTTGTAGAACAGAGGGATCTAGGAGTGCAGGTTCATAGTTCGCTGAAAGTGGCGTCAGAGGTATGGAGGGTGGTTAAGAAGGTTTTCGATGCATTGGCCTTCATCAGTCAGGTATTGAGTATAGAAGTTGGGATGTTATGCTACAGTTGTACAAGACATTGGTGAGGACCATTAGTGCAGATGGAGTATCATTGTATTCAGATTTGGTCAACCTGCCATAGGAAGGATGTCATTAAGCTGGAAAGAGTGAGCGAACATTTATGAGGTTGTTACCAGGAATTGAGGGCTTGAGCTCGAGGGAAATGTTGGGCAAGCTAGGACTTTATTCGCTGGAGCACAGAAGGCTGTGAGGTGATCTTTTAGAGGTGTGTAAAATTAAGAGGGGAATAGATAGGGTGAATGCACAGTCTTTTACCCAGAGTAGGGAAATCAAGAACTAGAGGACATTAATTTAAGGGGAGAGAGAAAAGATTTAATAGGAATCTGAGGTGCAACTTTTCACAGAGGGTGGTGGATAAATGCAACGAGCTGCCTGAGGCGGTAGTTGAGGCAGCTACTATAACAACATTTAAGACATTTATACAGGTATCTTGATAGGAAAGGTTCAGAGGGATATGGACCAAACGTGGGGTGGTGGGACTAGTGTAGGTGGGATATCTTGGTCGGTGTGGATAAGTTGGGCCGAAAGGCCTATTTCCGTGCTGCATGCCTCTCTGTTGATAAAGTAGGTCTAAAACTGATTAGGAGCCGAGTGTTACCGTAGACCTATGGTTGGATTGATTAGCAAAATATTTTTGGTCAGGTTTCGGACTTGCCTTCCGATTCCTGCTGAGATATTGCTGGCCAGTTTTCTGTGTTTTGCAAACCTGCAGCTTCCTCTCATCGTGTGCTCCATGCGGAGGCAGTCATTTCCATGATGATGATATGGCCATTCAATTGGAGGTGAACACTGCAAATTTCCAATGCAAGCCTGGCATTATACTAAAACTGAATGAACTACTTTACAAATATTTGAAAGACATACCTGTATTGACCTGACTATTTCAGTCTTCTCTCATGGGCTGCTGAAACTGGTGCTTGGTGCTATTTGGGGAATGTGGAACAGTATCTAACGTACACAGCTAATTAAACAGCCCAGTGCCCTACATCTCTTCAGCAATCATTTCCAGCACACAGTTATGAAGAGGAATATTTTCTTTCATTGGCACCACATCACCTCTTCCAGAAATAATGAGCTTTGTTTGAAAAGCAGATTTCACATCCTTAAACATTTACAATTCATAAGATTAAAAGTTAGAAGAAATAATGTGCCTATAAATTAAAAACATCCCTATCCTGTTACCTCATGATGAGTTACAAAGCAAACTAAATCTCAAGTGTTGCAGGTGCGTGAGATACTGACACCATATTCAAATTAGTGTACATGTATTGGTCTTGAAGGAAAGGAAGGTTGAATAAAGGGTAATAGCAATATTTATATGACTGAATGGCCTAGATAAGGAACAGGCTCCCCAGAGATACGGTGAAAGCAGTAAGCATCATTCCAGTTGACTGCATATTAGTTAGACTTCATTCACAAAAACCTCTCGACTACAACAGACAGTAGTTTGAGCCATGGTGTGATAAGTGTGTCTCATTTTGTGTGAGACAAATGAGAGCGGACCCATAATCTCCAATGTTCTGTAACACTAGGGCTCTCCTTCCCTCAGGTCCCTGGTGATCGTAGACTGATTGCTTAAGTTGCGCTTAAGTTAACCTCTCCATTATTGTTTGTCATATGAATAGCAAGATGGATGGGTCACTGTTTTAATATCTAGCAATTCCAACGTTCACAGGTGGGTTGCAGCGAGATCTATTTACAATTTATCGGAGAAAGAATCGCAGAGACATCGTGGACAAGCATGCTTCAATGGAAATGACTAGCCACAGATACAGCATTGACAACACTACTTTAACCACACCCATTAAATCTAGTAGCAAGTGCCTTACTACACTCAAGTGGTGAGTAAATATATTCCAGTGTGTACTTAACATGTAGCATTCACTAACCAAGTATTTGACAACCCAAAGCAATTAAAAAAACACACATACAGTGCCTTTTGATTTAACATTTTATCAACAAAAGGTAAAATTTTACTTGTAGACGCCACCCAAGATGGGTGCTGAAATCCCAAGATGAACAGGGTGTGTGGCCCATTACTTTTTATTAATTAGAGATGTGATCTTCCACACCTCCAACTGCATGGTGGAAGGTGTCTTTGACAACAATGAATAAGACAGCTGTGTGTTGGATGTCTTTGAGGTCCAGCTTCTGCCTTAATTCCTTCTGTTACAGCATACATGATAACAGTGTGTCCCAAAATGCCCAGTGTATGATTCACCATGAAACCATTTATGAAAATAACATGGATGAGAGAAAATCAGTTCAGCCACACAATTTAATCAGATGCTTGACATGAGCAAAAATTAAGCAAATATTCTCTCAGGTTTGGACAAATTTCTCCAATTCTCCAATCAAATGGATCTATAAATTTAAGGAAAATAGGAAAAATGACCATTGAAAAATGCAATTTGAGACAACATTGTGATGTTCTTGCTGTAAAGTAAATGCAAATGACTGTGATGAATCATAAATAACCCAACACTGTTTTCACATGTGGAGATTGCAAATGTAAATGGCTGACACACACAATACTACAGCATCAACAAGTATTAACTGCAAACTCAAACGAACTGAATCAAAAGCTAAAAGTATATAATGGCCAAAGCTAAGTTACAGTTAACTTGCCCTTTTGATTATAGAGTGAGCTATCAAAGGGCAGGGAGCCAATACATGTCCGCGCACCACAATAACATGGCTTAAGGGAAAGAGTCTGTCCACCAGTCACTTCCTCAGTTTTGTCTTCCTTCACAAGACTATTGAACCTTCCAGAATAGTCATACGACAGCTCCTCCTCTGCTGCAATATCACGAGCTGCAAAAAGGGCCAATCTTGGAATCATGGAGTTAACCCGAACAGGAACCATGTAGAGATTAGGATCGCAAGAATGGTTGAGGAAACGGCCAACGTTGCCAGTGTGGGAAGGGTCGACAAAAGTCTGCAATATTTCTCCAGTACTCAGGTGTTCTCTCAATGCGATGATATAGTTCATGTCGACCGAGTTTTGGCACTGGATCCGCCTGCTGGCTTCCAGAAAACCAATGATCTCACCCCCATACTCACAAACAAATCTCCCTTTCGTAATTGGTTCCAGTGTCCAAAGGCCCCATCCTTTCATTAGAGTTCTGAACACCTGCAGTTTAAAGACAAGACCGTTTTGGACAAGTCTGTTCTTACAGGCCTCACTGCATTTACACATGATGTTGCACTCAAAAACAGGCCTGGAGTAGCTTGTCTTATCTTTAAGGTCCACAAGGCACATGCTTTCATCATAAGCTCCTTTGAAGCTTTGCAGGCAAGTGCACGTATCTGCCTTACAGGAAGCGGCTAAGCAGTCACATCCTGGAAGATTTATTTCCATGGGATCAAGATCTTCTCCTGGCCCAGCCACATTTTCAGGCGTATACTGCTGGGGCAAACACAAAACAGCCTTAATGTGATTCCTCCCACACAGCCTTCTGTTATCTGGCTTCTTAAAAGGGTCACTTTAAATGCTTTTTAGTGACCCTTTGAAGTCAAGGGGTCTTCCTTGACTATTAAATGCCTAAACCAGTTGGACACTATACCTAGTAATATGCTCTCTAACTCTTCAAATTCTGTACCATTGAAAAACTTAAACAATGTTTAAGTATACCTAGTCCTACCTAAAATGCCTATACTAAAAGCAAAAATCAAATATCTATATACTAAAACTCTCGTTTGTTTTGTTTGTTTGTTCCTGAACTACAGCCAAAACGGTACACGGTAGCGCGACAATTTTAGGCCCACCTTACTCACCGTCATCCCTTCGGTGCTAATGGAAGAAGTTTCATTGAAATCGGTGTTATATTTTTAAAGTTATCATATTTTAAAGTTTAAATCTATCTCCTAGGGAGGGAGGGGGGGAGGGAGGGAGGGAGGAGGAGGGAGGGAGGGGGGGGGAGGGAGGGAGGGGGGGGGGGGGGAGAGGAGGGTGCTGCACCAATGCAGGAGAGGTTTGGGCCCAACGGGTTCACTTGGTCTAGTCTAACATAAAAGACAGACAGCATGTACATTCAACAGAGCACAGATCAATTTGCTGCTCCTCTTGCTATGAATCTATCTGCTGACAATGTTTACCATGTTAAAAGTTTTTAAAAAAACATTATAGCAAATTAAAACAACAGGGATCCTCAATAATTCTAATCTTTATCAAGCGCAGAAAGCTGAACTGCATGAGTGCACATATTATCCCATCACCCCATGACCTGTAAAATAATGTTTACCTCTTCACTTGAATGTAAAATTACAACACCGTGATCAGGCAACCTTCGATTCCAATTTAGCAAGAGTTCATTATCCATTTCCAAACTGGGTCTTCTGTGTCTCTTGACACAATCTTAACAAGTATGTCTTTAATTGACTTACGTATATATGGGTTTCATATAAATGCCCCTGGTCTGTTACCGCTGGTCCCTGTGTTCATTGTGCTAAATGAAGTATGAAAAGCAGGCCAGGCATATTAACTCCAGAAATAGTGCTCTTTTCTTGAAATAGAAATAAGGGGTAAAAGTACAATCATGATAGAGTCCAAATTGCCTAATGTACAGTTAGATTCATGGATGAAGGTTTACATCATAGTTACAGTGAAGTAAACAAGTAGAGTGATAAGCTCATACATTACAACTTCACTTTAGAAGTTGATCATTGACAGTGGGGCACACACACTGGGGCATTGGAAAGCAGTGAAAGGCATAATATATCAACTAAACCAAGGAACTAATTTTTGACTAAAGAATGTTGAGAGACCATATGCCAGTTTTCATGATGCCACTTTTATCGGTGGTGGAGAGAAGTAGCAGCTACAAATTACTGGGTATTAACATCTCAGATGATCCATTCTGAGCCCAGCATAGATGTTAGCATCAAGTAGGTGACTAGTGTAGATAGGGCATGTTAGTCAGCATGGGCAAGTTGGGCAAAATGGCCTGTTTCCACACTGTATGACTCAGGTGCGCCAGCGACTCCACTCTCTTAGAAGCTTAAAAAGTTTCAGCATGTCACTGAATATTCCAAAAGTCATCTACAGGGGAACTGTAAAAAGTATCCGGACTAGTTGCAATTAGGCCTTGTGCAGCAATTCCAATGCACGGAATGCAAAAGGCTGCAGGGAGTGGTGGACTCATCCCGATCAATACGGACACAGCCTCCCCACCACACGAGACACCTCAAGAAGGCAGCATCTGTCATCAAGAACCCCTGCCATCCAGGCCATGCCCTCTCCTTGCAACTAGAAACATAGAAAATAGGTGCAGGAGTAGGCCATTCGACCCTTCGAGCCAGCACCACCATTCAATATGATCATGGCTGATCATCTAAAATCAGTACCCCGTTCCTGCTTTTTCCCCATATCCCTTGATTCCTTTAGCCCCAAGAGCTAAATCTAACTCTCTTGAAAACGTCCAGTGAATTGGCCTCCACTGCCTTCTGTGGCAGAGAATTCCACAGATTCACAACTATCTGGGTGAAAAGGATTTTCCACAATTCAGTCCTAAATGGCCTACTCCTTATTCTTAAACTGTGACCCCTGGTTCTGGACTCCCCAAACATCTGGAACATTTTTCCTGCATCTAGCGTGCATCTAGATGGTTCTCCTCCCAGATGTTAGCTCTCCATAGAGGATGTCTTTTGGAATACGGCCATCCTCCATGCGGTGGACATGGCCCAGCCACCGAAGCCTGCGCTGCCTGAGTAGAGTGTACATACTCGGAAGGCCAGTGCGAGACAGAATCTCGGCCTTGGGCACTCTGTCTTGCCAGGATATACCCAGGATACGGCGGATGCTTCTAAGGTGGAAGGTTTTGAGTCTTCTCTCCAGTCTGGCATATGTAGTCCATGTCTCACTGCCGTACAGCAGCGTGCTGTTGACACAGGCGTTGTAGAGTGCTATCTTTGTCTTCACTGTCAGCTTTGGATTGGTCCACACTCGAATTGTGAGGTGAGCGTGAGTTGTAGCTGCCTTCCCGATCCTCTTGTCAATCTCTGTGTCCAAGGAGAGGTTGTTGGTGATGGTGGAGCCGAGGTACGTGAACTGATGGACAGCATCGAGTTCGTAGTCGTCGATGGTGATGACTCTGTATCCTGTCCCATGACATTCGTCTTCTTCAGGCTGATGGTCAGCCCAAAGTCCTTGCAAGCCCGATGGAAGCGGTCCATCAATGACTGTTGTTCCTGCTGGGTGTGGGACACAACTGCTGCGTCATCGGCGAACAACATGTCTCTGATGAGAGCTACACGTACTTTTGTCTTGGCTCGGAGGCGGGTGAGGTTGAAGAGCTTGCCGTCTGATCTAGTATGCAGGTAGATCCCCTCTGTTGCGGTGCCGAAGGCATGTTTCAGGAGCAGAGCGAAGAAAATCCCAAAGTGTGTGGGAGCGAGGATGCAGCCTTGTTTGACGCCACGGCGGATTTCGAAGGGCTCCGAGAAACTGCCGTTGAACTGCACTGTCCCCTTCGTGTTGATGTGGAAGGATTCCATCATGCTCTGCAGTTTTGGTGGGCAGGCGATCTTTGGGAGAGCCTTGAATAGGCCATCTCTGCTGACGAAGTCGAACGTCTTGGTGAGGTTAATGAAAGCACTATTCAGGGACATCCGCTGTTCTCTGCACGTCTCCTGGAGCTGGCGAAGGGAGAAGACCATGTCTACTGTTGATCTTCAAGCTCGGAAACCGGACTGTGACTCTGGGTAGACACGTTCTGCCAGCTTCTGCAAGCGGATCAAGATGGCCCGAGCAAAGACCTTGCCGACGATGTTGAGGAGGGAGATGCCTCTGTAGTTGTTGCAGTCGCTTCTCTCGCCCTTGTTCTTGGAGAGGGTAATGATTGTGGCATCCCTCATGTCCTGCGGTACAGCTCCTTCTTGCCAGCACTGGCAGAGGACCATGCAAAGGAAGCAGTAAGGTAGTCTTGCAGTGCTTGATCAGGTCAGGGGGAATCCCGTCGCTGCCTGGGGCTTTGCGTGAGGCCAGGCTGTCAATGGCCTTGCTGAGCTCTTCTACCGTCGGCTCTCCATCTAACTCATCCATGGTCGGCAGGCACTCGATGGCGTCAAAGGCTGAGGGGGACACAGTGTTCTCTCTCGAGTAGAGGTCGGAGTAGTGTTCCACCCATCTCTCCATCTGCTGGCATTTGTCTGTGATTACTTCCCCAGTGGAGGATTTGAGGGGGGCTGTCGTGCTCTGGACTGGTCCTAGTGCCTTCTTAATGCCATCGTACATTCCCCTGATGTTCCCTGTTATGGCGGCCGTCTGGATGTCCCCACTAAGCTGTGTCCAGTACTCATTGGCGCAACGCCTGGCAGTCTGCTGAGCCTTGCTACTGGTAGCCCTGAGGATCTGCAAGTTCTTTTCGTTGGCTGACCGCTTGTACTTCATTGTAGGGCGGCGGACTTGGCTTCGATGACGGGAGTCATCACAGTCGACTTGGCCTCAAACCAGTGATGTCTTTGAGATCTTCTTCCCAAAGCTAGCCAAGGCTGTGTGGTGCATGGTGTCCCGCAGTTTCCCACTTCTCGGTTGCAGAGTCTCCAGGACACGAGGTGCCAAGTTCTCTCTCAAAAGCCTCTGCAAACTGTTGCACGAGGTCTGGATGGGGCATCTTGCTGACATCGATGCGGTGTTTCCCCAGCTTCTTGGTATGGTAGAACCTCTTTGGTTGCAGCTTGATCTTGCAACACACCAAGGAGTGGTCTGTGTCGCAGTCCGCACTGTGGTAGGAGCGTGTGTGGAGAATGTGCTTGAGGGCGGCACGTCTGACTAGGATCAGATCGTTGATGCCAATGCTTTGAGCGTGGATGCCTCCAGGATACCTTGTGCTGGGGCTTAGTCTGGAAGTACGAGTTGGCAATGCACAGGTCATGGTAAGTGCACAGCTCGAGCAGTCGCTGTCCATTCTCATTCATTTTGCCCACACCAAACGGCCCAAGGCAGGAAGACCATGATTCGTGGTCTGCGCCCACTCTGGCGTTGAAGTCGCTCAAGAGAACAAGTTCTTCCTTGCTGGGGATGCTGCTGATGATGGACGCAAGGTTCTTGTAGAACTCGTCCTTTGTGTCTGATGTGGAGGACAGTGTCGGGGCATACACGCTGACAAGGGTGACCGGGCCTGCGGTGGTGTTGAGGCGGAGAGTCAGGAGTCGCTCTGAGCTATTTCTGCCTGGTTCCACCATGTTTGGGTTAAGATGCAGCTTAAAAGAGTTACCCCCTTTGCATCAATACACTCTCTTTTATTATCTTTCAATCAGACTGTACATCATTAAAGCAGATTATTTGGTCAGTTATGATACCGCTGCTTCTAAGAACTTTTTTTTAGACGAGAAGATGCTGTAATTTCTCCAACTGCACTTCAAAAGTCCTTCTTTGACAATGAAGTACATGAGGCATTGTGAGGGTGTTGAAGACAAAATTATTGGCTGGGTAAATGTAAAAATTGTCCCTAGTGGGTGTAGGATAGTGTTAATGTACGGGGATCGTTGGGCGGCACGGACTTGGAGGGCCGAAAAGGCCTGTTTCCGGCTGTATATATATGATATGATATGATATGATAAATGCATGTTCTTTCTTATATTTGGTGCCCAATTGCTGCTTGGAGGTGTCAACACGTGCTTCACCTTGTACATTCACGGCTGGTGGGATGTCTTTTTCTTCATTCAGCATTGCATCCTAAGTGCCAGAGATCACTTGAGCACCAGAAAATCCAGAAATAATTTTGGTTATCCATTGGAAGCACTCACAATACTCACATCTAATGGAACCCACTACAATCTTATAACATAAAAACAAGTGAGGAAGGCTGCTTATCCCATCATCCAGACATGAAAACCGTCCAGAGTCAAGAGTGTTTAATTGTCATATGCACTGGGACCGGAACAATGAAATTCTTGCTTGCTGCAGCTTGACCGACACATTAAACGCAATAAATAAACAATAAATTACCAGTTCTTCTTGGTAAACCAGACCATGATTGTGCAAGCCAAAGTATGTGCAACCTTAGTAATGCAAAGTCTTCAATGATTCAGTGTAGAGATAAGAATCGTGGTTAGGGCTGTGCTCGGTTCAAGAATCTAAGATGCTGTTCTTGAAACTGGAAGTAATGGTTCTCATGCTCCTGTAGCTTCTTCCCGACGGTAGCAGCGAAACAAAGGGTGTGGACAGTGTGGGGTGGGTGCTGATGATATTAGCTGCTATATGCTCTAGTGAAAGAAGCCACAGCCTATCCCGCCTCCCCTTACAATAAGACTCACCATTAATCTCACTCCCCCGTTATTTCCCAACAAAGCTGTAATATGTTTCCTTTGCAATTTTGCCAGGTTCTTCTGAAAGCTGCCCATGAATCTGCTCAGGGTGTTATTAAACCATGTTGCTCATTCCAATGTGTATCCAAAGTACTGAATTCAAATACATTATTGAAGGGGTTAAATGTTTTAATTAAATAATGTATAAAGGGTATTTACATGGTATTTTCCTCCAGGACAAAATAGATTTACTAAATTTTGCAAATTATCACTATTAATAAGAAGTCAGAAATTATTTTCTGTAGTATTACCTGGTTTTGTCTGCAATTCAGCCACAATCTTTGCCGTTTATCTTACAATTTAAATGTGGTCTTCGAAGTGAGTCGTATAAATGCACGCCTTTCTTTCCTGTGTGTCTGAAGCTATAATTTGCTGCGGTTTTATGATACTTGAAGAATTCAAAAAGGAAACCAGAGGCAATCAGCTTGGCATTGGTGCTAAACTCAGAGAGTATACATTTATTTTCTACTGTTGCATGTCTCGTATGCAACAAGCAGTTCTATGCCAATGGAAGAAGCAAACACTTCTTTGCATTCACTCTCTATTCAATCATTGTTATTTTCCTGTTCCATATTTCTTTTGTTAGTTTTATTGACGCCTGTTTTAGAGTGTTGCTGCATCAGTTTATTTTTTGGGACTGAAGTATGTTCTCAAGAAGGGTCTTGACCCGAAAGGTCACCCATTCCTTCTCTCCAGAGATGCTGCCTGTCCCGCTGCGTTACTCCAGCATTTTATATCTATCTCTTGTAATTAGTTCCCCTGCCCTGTAGTCTTATGGCCGACATCAGTTATAATGCTGCCTCACTCCAGCAGGATGTAACAAACGGTCGATCGGACAGTTTAGATGCAGTACTCAAAACCACATATTGCTTCTCATGTATCTGTGGTTTAAAACATCAGAACTGATCGTTATCCCATGAATCAACAAACAACCACCTGATGTTCAGAACACGTGGCAAAATGATCTTCAAACTGACAAACTGATCTGATTCTGAGGAGACGCAACATCCTGAGGAATGTAGCACAGTGGCGTAGAGGTAGAGTTGCTGCCTTACAGCGCCAGCGACCCGGGTTCAATCTTGGCTACAGGTGCTTGTCTGTACAGAGTTTGTATGTTCTCCCCGTGACCTGTGTGGGTTTCCTCCGGGATCTCCAGTTTCCTACCACAGTCCAAAGACATACAGGTTTGTAGGTTAATTGGCTTGGTATAATCTTAAATTGTCCCTAGTGTGTGTAGGATTGTGTTAGTGTGCGGGGATCGCTGGTCGGCGTGGACATGGTGGGCCTGGTTCCACGCTGTATCTCTAAACTAAAAAATCTAAACAACCATATGTGTCATCTTCATCTAGGATCAGGATATGCAAACCCATCTCAGTACTTTATAGAGGCCAGTCCTTATCATTGAAAGTGTAGCTATTACTTATGTCATTAGCTATTTAGTTGGATTAAAAAAAATGTGAATCATAAGTTAATGTACTGCAATGTTGGGGGAGTCCAGAACCAGGGGCCACAGTCTAAGAATAAAGGGAAGGCCATTTAAAACTGAGATGAGAAAAAACCTTTTCACCCAGAGAGTTGTGAATTTGTGGAATTCTCTGCCACAAAAGGTAGTGGAGGCCAATTCACTGGATGAATTTAAAAGATAGTTAGATAGAGCTCTTGGGGCTACCAGAATCAAGGGGGTATGGGGAGAAGGCGGGGACGGGTTACTGATTGTGGATGATTAGCCATGATCACAATGAATGGCCTCCTCCTGCACCTATTTTCTATGTTTCTATTTTCTCTGTTTCTATAGGAACAACGTTATAAAAGGTGACAAAACAGATTACAACGATCTTACTGAAGGATTCAAGTTATCAGGAGAGGCTAAATAAACTGGATTGTCTTTTCCTTGGAGTGTAGGAGGCTGAGGGGTGACCTCATTGAGGCATATGAAATCATGAAGAGCATGCATGAGGTGAACAGCCATTGTTTTTCCCCCCGAGGTTAGAGGAGCCTAAAACAAGAGGGCATGGGTTTAAGGTGAGAGGGCAATGATTTAAAAGGGACCTGGGGGCAACGTTTTCACACTGAGGGTGGGGCGTACATGGAATAAGCTGCCAGAGGAAATGGTAGAGGTGGGCACAATTATGATATTTAAAAGAGACTTTGACATGTATATGGATAAGAATATGGGCCAGGTTCAGGCAAATAGGACTAGCTCAGTTGAGCAACTTTGTCAGCATAGACATGTTGGGGTGAAAGGCCTGTTTGCGAGATGTCTATGACCCTGCCATTCAGGGTAAGGTCTTGGAACTCTTAAAAGACAGTTCCCAACTCAAACTCCCAGGAAGAGAGAAAAAGGAGTGGAGTAAGCCATTTGATCCTTGAATCCATTCAGCATTTCAACAAGATCATAGCTGATCTTCAATCTCAAAAAACTACAAATTACTATTTCCCCGATGTTAAATTTTATGAAATCCAATTTTTTTGTAAGATACTTCTAAATAAAAAGCTAAATTACAATTATTTAAAAATATCCCTGGCTTGTCCACGTTTTATATTATAAATCTACATATAGGCCTGTGGAACCAGGTTTCATTTGGAGGGGATAACAAATGAAAGTTGGGCAATCTGCTAAAATACAAATGTTTACTCGGTTTAATTACAGTCATGTTTGTTTAAGCACAAACTGTGCTGCTCAGAGAGATTCCCAATGCAGCTCTGGAGATTTGACCGTAACATTTAATCAGGTTACAATTATTTGACATCCGTCATGCAATGTTTCTCCACGATTTACTGTAATGAGAAACGTCAAATAAAAAACACACTTCCAACAAAAACATGATGAATAAAAATAACTTCTGACAAAAACATTAACACAATGTTCATTGATCACAATCACAATGATCATTTCTCCAGTTTCGAGGTGCAACTAATTAAAGTAGGTCTAGCCTATCCCCTCTTAATTGTTCTTGTGTATCGCCCACCAAAAATGCATAAGGACTTCATCACCCAATTTGCTGATCTGATTTCTAGCATTTTGCCCAAATTTGACCGGATCATGATTCTTGGTGACTTTAACATTCATGTTTGCTGTCCCACTAAGCCTCTTGTGAGTGAATTTATGCACCTGGTTGAGTCCTTCAATCTGACTCTTCACACCACGAGACCCACTCACAAGTTAGGCCATACTATCGACCTAGTGTTATCGTCCGGATTCCCAATCTACAACATTGAAACTACTGAGGCCTGTCTATCGGACCACAGCGCTATCATTTTTGACGCATCTCTGCCTTTATCTCCCGCAAAATCTCATCTCCCTGTTCGTTACTCCCGCGACATAAATTCATTGACTGCCAGTAAATTCTCCGAGGCTCTCACAGCTGCCCCCAACATCTGCACTATTGAGGCTTCTCCCCCCCCCCCCATCTCAGCACTGAGGATCTCACCTCTTTATTTAATATCACTTGCTCTTCCATCCTGGATTCTATCGCTCCCCTTAAAATGAAAAAGCCTAAGCCCAAAGGTCGGCCTTGGCTCAATGAAACCACCAAACCCTAAGAAGGGAGTGCAGAAAATCAGAACGGAGGTGGAAATGTGACAAGCTTCAAATTTCCTTCGAAATTCTGAGAAACAATCTTCTCAAATACCAGGAAGCAGTAAAGTCTGCTAGAGCACAATACTTCTCCGACCTTATCTCCAAAAACTCTCATAACTCCAAGGTCCTATTTAGCACAATTACCTCTGTCATATGTCCCGCCCCCAGTACCAGCTTAGTTGGGTCCCCTGCTAAGTGCGAAGAATTCGCTAAATTTTTCACCAGCAAAGTTGAGAACATTAGAATGAACATTTCCCCTCCCACCCGTGACCTAGCTGTCTCACTAGTCTGTTCATCTAAATTGGACTGTTTCCAACCCGTCACTCTATCCTCCCTTGCAAAGCTTGTCTCCGCTATGAAACCTGCAACCTGCCCCCTTGATCCTGCCCCCACTGCC
This sequence comes from Rhinoraja longicauda, assembly GCF_053455715.1. Classification (NCBI taxonomy): domain Eukaryota; kingdom Metazoa; phylum Chordata; class Chondrichthyes; order Rajiformes; family Arhynchobatidae; genus Rhinoraja; species Rhinoraja longicauda. The sequence continues at coordinate 26,878,549 of NC_135969.1, read as the reverse complement.
CTTCTGAAGGATGTCATTGCAATAGCCGGTCCCAGCATCCTCTCTATTATCAACAGTTCTCTGGTCACTGGCACTGTTCCAACCTGTTTCAAGCACGCGGTGGTCCAGCCCCTACTGAAAAAACCTAACCTAGACCCCACCTTGCCTAGCAACTACAGACCCATTTCCAAACTGCCATTCCTGTCAAAAGTCCTTGAAAAGGCAATTCTAAACCAATTAGTGCCCTACCTACACCAAAACACCATCCTGGAAAGTTTCCAGTCAGGTTTCAGAGCCCACCACAGCACAGAGTCTGCCTTGTTGAAGGTACACAACGACCTGCATCTCGCCATCGACACCGGCGACTGTGCAATGCTGCTCCTTCTCGACCTCAGCGCAGCGTTCGATACAGTGGACCACACCATCCTTATTGACCGTCTCCAGTACACGGTTGGCATTGATGGCACTGCCCTGAGCTGGTTCGTTTCCTACCTCAAAGATAGGAGTTTCGACATCAACATAGGCAGTTATTCCTCTGCTCCAGCTAGCCTCTCCTGCGGAGTTCCACAAGGCTCCATCCTAGGCCCCATTCTCTTCTCTCTATACATGCTCCCCCTTGGCCAAATCATTCAAAGGCACGGCATTTCTTTCCACTGCTATGCCGATGACACTCAGCTTTACCTCCCCCTGAAACCCAACAACCAGTCAAATTTAAACAGCCTCTTACACTGCCTTGAGGACATAAAATGTTGGATGGCACAGAACTTCCTCCAATTAAACGAGAGCAAGTCTGAGGTCATCCTATTCGCCCCCCCCCCCCCCCCCCCCCCCCCCGACTCCATCAAATCGATAACAGGCAGTCTTGGAAGCCTATCCTGCCTAGTCAAACAGCATGTCAAAAACCTCGGCGTGATATTTGACTCTGCATTAAAATTTGACAAGCAAATCAACGCTGTGGTAAAAGCCAGCTTCTTCCAACTTCGTACCATAGCTAAAATCAAACCTTTCCTCCAATTCGACGACACTGAAAAAATCATTCACGCTTTCATTTCCTCCCGCCTAGACTACTGCAACTCCCTATACACTGGGATCAGCCAATCTTCCCTGTCCCGCCTGCAACTGGTCCAAAACGCCGCAGCGAGACTGCTGACGGGTACCCGTAAAAGGGACCACATCACGCCGATTCTGGCCTCTCTCCACTGGCTCCCTGTACGGTACAGAATCAACTTCAAGCTCCTCCTATTCACATATAACGCCCTAAATGGACATTCCCCCCCCTACATCAAAAATCTTCTAACCCACCTCTCTAACTCCAGGTCCCTCAGGTCGGCCGACTTGGGGCTATTCACTATCCCACGGTCTAGGCTTAAGCTCAGGGGTGACCGCGCTTTTGCAGTTGCAGCTCCTAGACTGTGGAACAGCATCCCTCTCCCCATCAGAACTGCCTCCTCCATCGACTCCTTTAAGTCCAGGCTCAAAACCTATTTCTACTCCCTAGCGTTTGAGGCTCATTGAGGAGGCGCTGTGAACTGTTTTGTATGTGCTGTTATGTTTGCGTGCTACTGTATGTTTCATTTTTTCCTTAGTACCTAATCAGATGTACAGCACTTTGGTCAACGTGGGTTGTTTTTAAATGTGCTATACAAATAAAATTGACTTGACTTGACTTGACAATCTTGTAACTTAGCACAAGCAAATGATAATAATAATAAATAAAACAAAAAAGTAGATTGAATTCTATTCATTGAATTCTGTTCCAGAAAGCCACAGGCTGTTTTTAGAAGGAAACATTAACTTGCCTGGCACAACCCAAAACACATTGGCCTCAAAAATCAATTGTGTATACCTGTATTTTCAGAGTTATATAATTGGAAATGTTTGTACTTCTGGAGTTAAACACTGTAATTACAATTCCAGGTCATTTTGCAGCAATGCAAAAATGCCACAAAACTCTTTCTGGAATGAGTCACTCTTGCTCCCCAAAACAAAGCACAGCAGTAGAGTTGCTGCCTTACAGCGAATGCAGCGCCGGAGACCCGGGTTCAATCCCAACTACAGGTGCGGTCTGTACGGAGTTTGTACGTTGTCCCCGTGACCTGCGTGGGTTTTCTCCGAGATCTTCGGTTTCCTCCCGCACTCCGAAGACGTACAGGTATGTAGGTTAATTGGCTTGGTAAATGTACAAATTGTCCCTAGTGGGTGTAGGATAGTGTTACTAAACGGGAATCGCTGGTCGGCGCGGCCCAGTGGGCCGAAGGGCCTGTTTCCGTGCTGTATCTCTAAATTAAACTAAAACTTTGTGGCACACCGATTGCATAATTTCTTGTGCAATCTGCAGGAAAATTGAACAATATAACCCTGACAGCCAACATAACTAAATGATGCAGGGATAACATGGTCTGCACAGTATGGAATGAGAATCATTGAGGTCCCCTAGTTACTCACCTTTCTGGCCTCCCACCCACATACTGCATCCCACATCAATCACCCCTTTCCTGCCTCCCACCATTTCCAAAGTCGTTTATCCAATCTCAAATTCACAATCATACGCAAGATCCAATCTGCCATTTTACAATCCTCCCAACTCTTCAATCTACCTAACTCCCTAAAACCCCGTGAATCCTTCTGATTCCCCCACAACCACTGGTCCAACCTTCCTCTCCACCAATCCTACTGATTTAATCACAATTCAAGTACAGTTCGAGTGAGTTCAAGTACAGAATATAATCTGATTCTTAACCACTAACAGAGATCTGATCACATGGCATTCAATTATAAAACAACTAGTCACACTGCAATCATTTGACATTGCTCATGCAATATTTTCCCTCTGACTTCAGTCACAAGCAGCACATTTTCTAAGCCCTTGCTCATTTACACAATGTTTAGGTATCAGGTATAAATAACATTTGTAAGACCTCAGTAAGCAATATGGTCTTTACTTTCCACTGCAACACCAGCCTAGAATAACCATTTGCTGCACTAAAATTTCTCAGACATTATGTTATTTGTTGACCTAAACTCTCCTTTCTTGCATGATTTATTTTTGTCCCTCTCCAGTAGTTTGTTCCCTCTCCCACCTCCAATTTACATTACTTCTCTTGCCCCGATTTATTATTTTTTAACTCTCTACTTCCTTCCAATGGGTTATATTGTTCTCTTTCACCCACCAATGTATGAGCTCATCTTGAGGACTATAATAGTGAAGTACTCTCACAGTATGTACCAAACAATTTGTGATCTAGTCTCCGCATAGGGCTTCCACTCAAAGCCAATGGCTCAAGAGACAAGAATGCAACCAGCTGAGCAACAGCTGATTCTAAATGAACAGTGACTGCAATTGAACTTAATGGTAGATAGAGACACAGGAGACTGCAAATGCTGGAATCTGGAGCATTAAAAAAACAAACTGCAGAAGGACTGAGAAAGTCAGGCAATACATCATAGTAACCTATCCCTTTCCTAAATTTTGGGAGATGTGATACAAATGCAAGTTCTTCCTCTTCTTGAAGGCAGATTTACTTTTGGCATGCATTACCACTTGCAGTTTTCATAGTAACGCTACAGCAATCTGTTATGACAATGCTCTCCATATAGTCAAGTCTATATTTTTACACAACCTTTTCTCAGACAGTACAGATGCAGTCCATGTATTAATTCTCCTAATCAGTGCAATGTCTGTTTTCAGAAGTTTCTCCCTTTCATTAAATTAAACTCCAGATTCCTCGTAAACATCACTACAACCTGGAGCTATCATCATCCTCCATCTTCTTCTATTAGTAGCTCCGAATTACCAACAACGCCCAAACACTTTGTCATTGCCCTTCAGGATAAGGAAAGGTGATCAATAAGATGTCCCACAGGCCAACTCAACAACAGTTGATCATAGATGATGATCCCACAACATATAGAAAATTGTCAGTGCACGGGTAGATACCAAATATTGTTACATTCATTAACTCATTGCCCTTATTCTTTTCTGGCTGGGAAGGGTGTTTCATGTAGAAGTAATTTATTATGCATGTAATTTCTCCTTTATGACGGTTTATTTTTATATTTTTAGTCTGTAATTGAAACTATTGCATGTGGCATTTAGCACCATCTGGGGTCTGAAACCTGCACTGACGTATTACACAGCCATTCCTGGTCACTCCAGCTGGACCAAAAGCATCAATGGAAGTATCCACCACTGTCACTGACTTAACTGCGATTTGGCACAACCATATGGGGGAAACAAAGCTGATAACTGCAGCTCATTACATCAGAGGAATCCAGTGCCGCACCTGGCTACACCATTCTCATGAAATCCAATCTAACACAGTTTTTGCTGCACTACCTGAAGTAACCTCACTCTCCAGCTTGACACACAATCCTACATCTGGTTTTGCACCAAGGAGTCATACAGTCATCGAATCTTACAGCGTGGAAACAGGCCCTTAGGCCCAACTTGCCCACACCAGCCAACATGTCCCATCTACACTAGTCCCAGATGCTTGCATATGTCCCAAATCCTTCAAAACCTGTCCTATCCATGTACCTGTCTGAATGTTTCTTAAATGTTGCAATAGTAACTGCCTCAACTACCTCCTCCGATAGCTTGTTCCATACACCGACCGCCCTTGTGGTTCCTATTAAATCTTCCCCCCCTCACCTTAATCTTTCCCCCTTCACCTTCAATATATTTTTTTATCTCTGCTCCTAACTCACACTACTGTTGATGAAATTTCTATTTCTGAATTTTCACTTCAATTATATTGTTGGAGTTTAAATGGCCACCACCACCACCTTCCTTGTTGACCACTCAAACTGCAACCCAATAAAATTCCACAGTCTAGACTCTGACCCACACAGAGTCTTGCTCATCTACCTAAATGACCGTCACCAAATTTCATGCACTGTGTGCTCTTAAGTATCAAGTTCACCATCCTTATCTCCATACACCATTTCCTCCACAGCCTTCCACTTTCCACAGTGCTCAGTCCCAGGTGATGCCTAACTGAACTCTGGTCTACTGTGTTTCAAATAAACATATGAATTTGTAGCAGGACTAATCTGTTTCCTCTCATGTCTATGTACAATACAATACAATACAAAGCTTTATTTGTCATTCGGTACCGAGGTACCGAACGAAATATGTGGTCATTTAATAAGAAAATGTCTCTGCCCAAGCCCAACAACCTTTCGTCTCTATGCTTATTCAGAGTCTATTTCCCTCTGCCACAAAAATAATATAAACTCTGCTTCCACCATCCTTTGGGGAAGTGAGTTCCATAGACTCATGACCCATTTCTCTGTTCAACAATTGATAGCTGAATCTTCAATAACCTTGTTTCCATACTTATTTTCCCATTTTGCTTCATTCTGAGCCCCTAGTTACCTCAACGTCCCAGCCTGTTATTATCTCCAACTCTTTGTCCCCACCCGACTCCATTCAGCAATCCACACCTCCTTACCTGAATCCATCTACCACTTGCCAGCTCTCATTTTACTCCCCTCACCTCCACACACACACACACAAAGGGTGGTGACTGCCTGGAACGCACTGTCGGGGACGGTGGTGGAAACAGATACAATAGTGTCATTTAAAAGAATTTTGGATAGGCATATGGATATTCAGGAAATGGAAGGGTGTTGATTATGTGCAGGCAAATAAGAGTTGGTTTTGGCATCAGACATTGTGGGCCAAAGGGCGAGTTCCTCATATAAGAAAATAACTGCAGATGCTGGTACAAATCGATTTATTCACAAAATGCTGGAGTAACTCAGCAGGTCAGGCAGCATCTCGGTAGAGAAGGAATGGGTGACGTTTCGGGTCGAGACCCTTCTTCAGACTGATGTCAGGGGGGCGGGACAAAGGCGAGTTCCTCATGTTCCTCACTCGGCTGCTTATAAGGGCAGTAGAATGGCGCAGCGGTAGAGTTGCTGCTTTGCAGCGGTAGAGTTGCTGCTTTGCAGCGGTAGAGTTGCTGCTTTGCAGCGGTAGAGTTGCTGCTTTACAGCGTCAGAGACCCAGGATCAATCCTAACTTTGAGTGCTGTCTGCAAGGAGTTTGGACGATCTCCCAGTGACCACCTCCTGCATTCCAAAGACATGCAGGTTTGTAGGTTAACTGGCTTCTACAAATTGTCCTTAGAAAGCAGGATAGAATTAGTATGCAGGTGATCACTCTGTATGAAAAACTTGCCCCTCGGACTCCTTTTAAATCTTTTCTCATCTTAAATCTATGCCCTTTGTTTCAGACTCTCCTACCCAGAGGAAGAGATTGTGACTATTCACCTTAGCTCCTCATAATTTTATAAACCTCTACAAGGTCCCTTCAGCTTCCTATACTTCAGGTTAAAAAAGACCCAGCGTATCCTTATAACTCAAACCCTCTGATAACATCCTTGTAAATCTTCATTTGCATCATTTCTAGTTTAATTTGCACCTTTTCAGTTTAAAGTGAAACTAATTTAGTAGATTTTCAAGTGATGTATTCAATGGTCAGGTTTACTGCCCAATCTAAGTAATATCACTTCATTAACTTAAATCCATCAATATTATTTGGCTCAAGTACTTTCCCAGATCAGAAGACCAATACGTAACCTCAATTAGCTGCCTTCTAGCATCTAATTTTCAAAATGGTCAACTGACCATTTTTTTGGTTTTCATTCTTTAGCTCCACGCACACATATTTAATGATCGCAAACCTTTATTCCCCTGCATCTACTTTCCTTGCACAGAAAACTGCCTTTAAAAAGCAAACTCTGTACACTGCCATCACAGTTCAGATCATGTGCCACAGCAACACAACTTGACTTCAAATCAACAGCATTCCATAGCTTTACTAAATGCACCCATTATTAATTGAACTTTTTCTTGAAAATGGTCTAGGATGCAGTTTGAAATCTACCAAGGCTTCAACAATTCTACTATATTTTAAGCTTGAATACATTTCACACATTCAGGTGTCAATCCAAGGTTGTGGGGATCAAATTGCCTTCAAATCAGAGAATTATGGATTCATGATTTGGGCATAATGGCAAGCAAAGGGATTGTTTAGTTTAAAGATACAGCATGGAAACAGCCCCTTTATCCCACCGTGTCCATGCTGACCATTGATCACCCATTCACACTAGTTCTACGTTATCCCACTTACTCATGCACTACCCACACTCGGGGCAAATTTAAAGAGGCCAATTAATCTACAAACCCACAGTCACAGAGAGAACCCACACAATCACAGGGATGCAAACAGCATCCACACAGACAGCATCCGAGGTAGAGATCGGACCCAGTGCTCTGGTGGTGTGAGGCAGCAGCTGTATCAGCTGTGACACTGCCTTTCAGAGCAGACATTAGATTAGCCTAACTAACATGAGCCAAATGCCATCATAGGGCTCACAGACCCATTGGAAACAGATTGTGGGTTATCTAAAAAAAAGCACAATAAATAAACAACCTGATGGTTAATTAAAGAAGGAAAATATTTGTGCAATTGGAATCTCTTAACCAACCCAAGATAATTTGTTCACAGCCTCATTGTTGATGAGAAAAATTTCCACTCATCCAAATCCATCCATTTCGAGGAATCCTAACATTATATCTAATTCAATTATTTTTTAATAACAGGAGAATATTTATTCCCAGTGGTTTACCTAAAAGTTTACTTCAGGCAGTGATCGTTGCTAAATTTGCTTTTTATTCATTTAAACCTCTGATCCTTGCCTTACCCACATACTTATTTCAAAGAATATCGCTGATATGGTATTTTCATCCACTATCCACTTTGCCATGTGTGTATGATCATTTCTCAGAAGCCACCTATCTAAAATGAATAGTCCCAAGTGGGTGAAATTCACCTTTGACCGGTGGGTCTATCTATCAATATTGCCCGCCCTTGTTCTTGTTTTACTGTTCTCGCAGAAAATGGCACAACAATTTGCAGAAACGAGGAAATGTGGTGGAAAAAAATAACTGACAGGTTGATTATCCATTCAACCTGTCTCAAGAATGTTCTTCCTATCCCCCACTCTAAAGATTCTTATATATTGGTTTCATTGTTGAGAACAGATGTGATGATCAAGGTGTGGTCTGACACTAACCAGAACCCAGCCCAGGATTACTGATATAAAAATGATGCTGGAAACACTCAGCAGGTCAGGCAGCAACCGTAGAAATAGAAACGATGTTAATGTTCCAAGTTCGAGACTTTTTCGCTGACAAGTGACACCTGCATACTGATAATTTATTGTACCTTCCATTTGTGCTGTTGCGTTTAATGTGTATGTTAAGCTGCAGCAAGTATGAATTCAATGGTTCTGTCTGGATGCACATCACAACAAAATACTCTTGACTCCCTTGACTGCACAAGTGTAAGAGACCTGGGGAATGTTCCTTCTCTCCAGAGATGCTGCCTGTCCCACTGAGTTACTCCAGCATTTTGTGTCTACCTTGAATGTAATAAACGCTGCTCTACCTGCAAGACAGGCAACCCCTCATCATCCACTCCGTTAATGACTGGCACTGGCAGGTTCTCCAGGCCGCAGCAGATGTCAGAAGCCAAGTCCGGGCCTGAGCCGACTGCCCGGGGACTGGAAGCAGTCATGCAGGGGGAACGGTGCGGACTCCAACTCCTCGCTCGGGTCCTGGGCTCTCTTCTCTCCTCTCTCCTCCCTCCTCACTCTTCACTCTCCTCTCCTCACTCCATTCTCCTCACTTTCCACTCCACTCTCTCCTCACTCCATTCTCCTCACTCCTATCCACTTCCGTCCCTTCCTCCTCTCTCCTCCCTCCTCACTCTTCTCTCCCCTCCTCTCTCTTCGCCACTTCCTTCTCTCCACTCTCCTCACCACTCCTCACCCCTCTCTCCACATTCCCTCCCCTCTCTTTCCCCACCCTCTCTTCTCTCCTCCCCACCCTCTCTCTCTCTCTCCTCCTCTTCCTCCCCCACCCTCTCGCTCCTCTCTCCCACCCTCTCCTCCCCTCCCCCAGTGCTGACGTCCAGCTGTCTCGCCCCACCCCCCCCACCTGGCTCCACAAACGGATTGGCGGAGAGTCGTGTCAGTCAATGCATCGCCCTTCTCGAATCTTCGTCCAATCCGGTAAAAGGGCGGGGTTTTCTGCGAAGGGGCGGCGCCGGGCGCAGGCGCTCCCTCTCCCGGCCGGAGGTCGCCATTAACTGCAGTTCCCCAGTCACGATTGGTGACTGTGGGCAAGGGCCAGGTTATATGCTGTTTTTCTGACAGTATAACCAATAAAAAATATTGGATTGCAGACTTGGGAAATTTTCCACAGACAGCTGTGGAGACCAAATCAATGGATATTTTTAAGGCAGAGATTGACAGATTATTGATTAGTAAGGGTGTCAGAGAATGGAAGGGTCTCAACCCAAAACGTCCCCATTCCTTCTCTCCAGAGATGCTGCCTGTTCCGCTGAGTTACTCCAGCATTTTGTGTCTATCTATAGTGTCAGAGATTATGGGGAGAAGGCAGGAGAATGGGGTTGAGAGGGAAAGATAGATCAGCCATGATTGAATGACAGAGTAGACTTGATGGGCCGAATGGTCTAATTCTGCTCCACGAACCTATGACTGACATTTACAGAATTTTATTTATTTTGTTCTTAAATTTTATTCCATAACATTTCTTTGAACTCTGCCATGACACATCTGCATGCAGAAATCCTCTCCAGTGTTGACAACCCTGGACTACCTCAACCTCCAAGTGTCACCAGGACAAGTTGAGCTGTTCCAATGCTCTATAACTCTCTGACAGTAGCTAATAAACAGCATTTGTGATTCAGACCAAATTATGGTGGGCATAGATGGGATAGACACAGCAAAACTCCCCCCCCCCCCCCCTCCCCCATTAACAGTGGTCTTTAATTAGCGGGCAAAGGTTAAATAAGGGTGATTTACAGGGGGTTTGAAGAAGAATTTTTTGTCACCTCAAGAATGTTTGAAATCTGGAACATGCTGCTTGAGCAACTGGTGGAGGTATGTACTCTCACAGTTTCTATGAAGTATTTAGATGACGACTTGAAACTCCTGCAGCCCTGCCTGAAGGCCAAGGGCTGGGAAAATGGGATTTTTCACACATCTGTGTGTTAAAAAAATGTTTCTTGTCATTTCAATATTTAGTGGCAGGAAAATTATGCTCCTATGAAATATACCCTTTGCATATTGATTGGCTTGATTGTTATCATGTGACTTTTCGCTGACTGGATAGCATGCAACAAAGAGTTTTTCACTGTACCTCAGTACACGCAACAATAATAATAAACTAAACTAAACTATTATTCAAGTAGTTTGAAAAGTTAAGAGATACAGCATGGAAACAGGCCCTTCGGCCCACCCACGCCAAGCATCGATTCGCCCATTCAAATAAGTTCCATGTTATCCCACTTTCCCATCTACTCTCAACACAGTAGGGGCAATTTACAGAGGCCAATTAATCTGCAAGTCTTTGGGACATGGGGGGAATCCGGTCTGCACAGAGGAATCCCACACGGTCACAGAGAATACGTGAAAACTCCATACAGACAGCATTTTCCTATAGCAAGGTGACCACAACTGAACACAAATGTGGCCTCACCAACATCTTTTACAACTGCAACATAACATCCCAATTTCTATTAGTGTAAGAAAATAACTGCAGATGCTGGTACAAATCGAAGGTATTTATTCACAAAATGCTGGAGTAACTCAGCAGGTCAGGCAGCATCTCAGGAGAGAAGGAATGGGTGACGTTTCGGGTCGAGACCCTTCTTCAGACTGATGTCAGGGGGGGCAGGACAAAGGAAGGATATAGGTGGAGACAGGAAGATAGAGGGAGAACTGGGAAGGGAGAGGGGAAGAGAGGGATTGAGGAACTATCTAAAGTTGGAGAAGTCAATGTTCATACCGCTGGGCTGCAAGCTGCCCAGGCGAAATATGAGGTGCTGTTCCTCCAATTTCCGGTGGGCCTCACTATGGCACTGGAGGAGGCCCATGACAGAAAGATCAGACTGGGAGTGGGAGGGGGAGTTGAAGAGCTCAGCCACCGGGAGATCAGGTTGGTTAAGGCGGACTGAGCAAAGGTGTTGAGCGAAACAATCGCCGAGCCTGTGTTTGGTTTCGCCGATGTAAAGAAGTTAACTTCTTTTAACTAAAGAAGTTAACTTCTGGCATTTAGGAGACCTTTGAATAGGCACATTGAAATGCAGGAAATGGAGAGTTATGGATTAGGTGGAGCCAGATAGAGTTGGTCTTGTCATCATGTTTTACACAGACATTATGGGCCGAAGGGCCTGTTTCTATGTTTTTGCTGTTCTAAGTTCTAAGAACTAGAAAACCAGGGTTGTTTTCTCTGGAGTGTACCGAAAACAAAACAAAAATTAAGATTATGGGGATAAATGAAAGAATCAGTTATATAAAGTAAAAATAAATCTTGACATAAAGTGCTGGAGTGACTCAGCGGGTCAGGCAATATCTCTGGGGAACATGGATAGGTGGCGTTCTGGGTCGGACCCATCTTCAGACTCTAAATCAGTCTGGGAGATGATGGCTTGTTGTTCGCATGTGGGGTCATGGTCAAGGGATAGGTGTGAGGAGATGTCCGAGAGCTGGTGCCTGGCTTCAGCATGGTAGAGGTCAGCCTGCCAGACTACAACGAGTCAGTGAAAATGGGTGAAATAAAAAAAGGTCCAAAGAGGGTAAAAGGCCAGCAGGGAGGAAAAAAGTCTGAAGAACGGTCTGGACCGTAAACCACCTATTCATATTCTCCAGAGCTGCTGCCTGACCCGCGTAGTTACGCCAGCGCTTTGTGTCTTTTTTGGTAAACCTTATTTGCAGTTTCTTGTTTCTAAAAATAAATCTCCAATGCTAATTTTATTTGAGAATAAAACTCCCTATTATTGAAATAGTTTTCCTATTACAACTTGGGAGGCCAATCAGCTCATTGGGTCTGTGCTGGTTCCCAGTCTGTTCCATTTTCTCTCTCCTGATTTCCCTGTAATTCTGCAATTTACTTTCCCTTTCATCTGCTCATCAGCTCGCATTTGATTATGTTGCTACTTGCCTCCACTCAGGAGTCATTTTGAAGCCAAATAATGTATCAACAGGTCTCTAGGATGCGGATGGAGATCAAATCACCCGGCTAAAACCCTTGTAGTCATGTGTAAAATGTGCAGACTTCACCCAGCATCCAAGATCAAGATTATTTTCAGAGTGGCGTAGCGGTAGAGTTGCTGCCTTACATCACCAGGTCCTGATGCTCTGATGGTCCTGATCCAGGGTGCTCTCTGTACAGAGTTTGTACGTTCTCCCCGTGACCGTGTGGGCTTCCTCCGGGTGTTCCCGTTTCCTTCCACACTTTAAATCGGTTTCTGTAAGTTGTAAATTGTCCCTGTTGTGTAGGATAGTGTTAGTGTGCAGGGTGATGCCTGGTCGGTGCAGACTCAGTGGGATGAAGGACCTGTTTCTCTAAAGTTATTTGGGTCCCTGGAGTAGCGTACTTACTGCAATGCCACCTAAACTTTTAGGGCCAGAAAACTTGTTAAGTAATAATTTTCACACATCACTTCATTAAGGGTGTAGGTGTGAAGAAGTAGGTTAATGTTCAGCATGGGTTTCATTTGTTTTTTATTATTACTGATGACTGGAACCAATTCCTTTTTTATGATGCAGCTGTATAGTTCTATCATCAAGACCGATTTATGAATAATATTTCTACTCAGATTACTACCCTTAATACTGATCTTTTTATTGCAAGTATTCCCTTCTCCCCACCACACACTGCTGAAATCACTTATGTTAAGTAGCATGTATAATTCTCAATTTTATTGATCTCGTGACTGTAATAAGCATCTCAACCTAGATCCAGTTGTTGAAACTACATTGATGGAATGTTTTACAATTGGTCTGTTTTATATATCAGTGAGAGTTCTTCGTTCCTCTCCCTTATTACAAAGATTTCACCCATTTTCCCCACTTCCCTGCTCCAGTGTTTCTCTAATTTCAATCTTCACACATTATTGTCAATACCTTCAGCTGCCAATATCCCAACCAGAATTCCACTCACCCCCTCCCCTCCAACCTATTCCCGACTCATATTTAAGACATGTTGTAAAATCTATCCCTTTTTTTCAACTCTGAGTTTACAAGAGCTAATATCTTGTTACAATCATTGGTATGAAGTGTTATCACATAATACTTAATGAAACGCCTTGAGGTGTATTGGTGAAAGCAGTTTGTAAATGCGAGTTAAAGAAATACTTGGGACTGTATGTAAAGGGATTGTGGCAGAGAGAGGATTGGTGGGAAATCAATGTGGCTCCTGTCTTCAGATCAAGAGATCAGAATATCCATGGACTGAAGAATGGTCTCGACCCGAAACGTCACCTATTCCTTTTCTCCAAAGATGCTGCCTGACCCGCTGAGTTACTCCAGCATTTTGTGACTATCTTCGGTGTAAACCAGCATCTGCAGTTCCTTCCTACACATATCCAAGGACAGGTTGGTAGGGACCCAGTAGAATTTTTGCCAATTAATGAAATAACAAGGCAATTTATTCCACATGAGGATTAAGAGGCAAATAAGAGACACTTGCTGCCCTTAGCTTGTAGATCACTGGGATATAGGAGGTCTGTGATACCCGCAGCAAATTTTTCCTCCACCCAAGGAGCTTATGGGTGAGGACAGCCAGGCACAAAGTGCTGGAGTAACACAATGGGTCAGGCAACATCTCTGCAGAACATTGATAGTGATCTTTCCCTTCTTCAGCTTTGCTTAGTGTGGTGAATACTGAGGCTGATTCTTCCCCTGGCACCACACAAACAAGAAATCAAACCTGGAATGTCCCGGCACTCACATTATTAATTTATGAGGACAGGATATAATAGTACAGCTTGTCTTCCCAACACTTTAGATGTTCAATGGGGGTTTAAAACAAAGGAAAGATTTAAGAAGACAGATGCAGGGAAACTATTTTATCTGATGGGTAACTCAGTACTCAACGAAACAATATTACAAAAGTAAAATTGGAGTTAAGTTGGGAAGCATTTCTCAACACAGATTTACGGTGAAAATTTGGTGCCTTCTCCCTGAAAACACTAAGCTTATATGGAAGTGAATTTATAAAATCTAACATGAGTAGATTTTTGTTGTGTAGTGTATGAAATGGCCGAGATCACATAGACCAGATGCCGGCTCTCGGATACCTCCTCATACCTACCCCTTGATCATGACTCCACAGCCGAACACTAGGCCATCATCTCCCATACTTAGAAACATAGAAACATAGAAAATAGGTGCGGGAGGAGGCCATTTGGCCCTTTGAGCCACCACTGCCAATCATAGTGATCGTGGCTAATCATCTACAGTCAGTAACCTGTGCCTGCCTTCTCCCCATATCCCTTGATTCCACTAGCCCCTAGAGCTCTATCTAACTCTATACTGCTGCTGATCTCATTACTTCTGGCGATCTGCCCTCCACAACCTCCAAACGTATCGTTCCCCAGCCCCGCACTGCCCACTTCTATCTCCTCCCCAAAATCCACTATCAGGACTGCCCTGGTAGAGCATTGATTTCATTAACTCACCACTAACTTTCAGGCTTTCCTCAAATTCACCTGGACTATCTCAGACACCTGACCCCCCTTTCTTGATCTTTCTGTCTCCATCACAGGGGACAGACTATCAACTGACATCTACCACAAATCTACCTTCTCACACAATCACCGGGTCTACACTTCCACCCTGCCCCTTGCAAATATGCTATTCTCAATTCCTCATGTGTAGGAAAGAACTGCAGATGCAGGTTTAAATCGAAGGTAAACCCTCCACCTAGCAGAGCTGGTACTTACCTCAACAACCTCTCTTTCAATTCCTCCCACTTCCTCCAAATCCAAGGCGTAGCTATGGGCACTCGCATGGGCCCCAGTTATGCCTACCTCGTTGTAGGGTACGTCGAACAATCACTGTTCCAGGCTTACACTGGCCCCATCCCCGAACTCTTCCTCCGCTACATTGACGACTGCATTGCTGCTACATCCTGCACCCATGCAGAACTCACTGACTTCATCAACTTCATGACTAGTTTCCATCCTGCACTCAAATTCACTTGGGCCATCTCCGACACGTCCCTACCATTTCTAGATCTCACCATCTCCATCACAGGAGACAGACTATTGACCGACATCTATTACAAACCCACTGACTCCCATAGCTATCTAGACTACACTTCTTCCCACCCTGCTTCCTGTAAAGTTTCTATCCCCTACTCCCAATTCCTCCGTCTACGCCGCATCTGCGCCCAGGATGAGGTTTTCCATACCAGGTCATCGGAGATGTCCTCATATTTAAGGAAACGGGGGTTCCCTTCTGCCATTATAGATGAGGCTCTCACTAAGGTCTCCTCGATATCCCGCAGCTCTGCTCTTGCTCCCCATCCCCCCATTCGTAACAAGAGTCCCCCTTGTCCTCACCTTCCGCCCCATCAGCCGTCGCATACAGCACATAATCCTCCAACATTTTCGCCACCTCCAACAGGATCCCACTACTGGCCACATCTTCCCATCTCCACCCCTTTCTGCTTTCCGCAGAGACCGTTCCCTCCGCAACTCCTTGGTCAACTCATCCCTCCCCATCCAAACCACCCCCTCCCCAGGTACTTTCTCCTGCAACCGCAGGAGATGCAACACCTGTCCCTTTACCTCCCCCTCAACTCCATCCAAGGACCCCAATAGTCTTTCCAGGTGAGGCAGAGGTTCACTTGCACCTCCTCCAACCTCATCTATTGTATCCGCTGTTCCAGATGTCCACTCCTGTACATCGGCGAGACCAAGCGCAGGCTCGGCGATCGATTTGCTCAACACCTCTGCTCAGTCCGCATCAACCAACTTGATCTCCCGGTGGCTCAGCACTTTAACTCACCCTCCCATTCACAATCTGACCTTTCTGTCCTGGGCCCCTCCATTGTCAGAGTGAGGCCCAGCGCAAATTGGAGGAACAGCACCTCATATTTCGCTTGGGTAGCTTACACCCCAGCGGTATGAACATTGACTTCTCTAACTTCAAATAGCCCTTGCTTTCCCTCTCTCCCCATCCCCTCCCCCTTCCCAGATCTCCCACCAGTCTTACTGTCTCCGACTACATTTTATCTCTGTCCCGCCGACTCCCCTGACATCAGTCTGAAGAAGGGTCTCGACTCGAAACGTCACGCGTTCCTTCTCACCAGGGATGCTGCCTGTCCCGCTGAGTTACTCCAGCATTTTGTGTCTACCATTTTCAATTCCTACGTGTCCTGTAGCTCTGCTCTCGCTCTCCCTCCCACTGGACGGAACAAAAATAGAGTTTCCCTGGACATTACCTTTCACCCCACCAGCCTCCGCATCCAACATATCATACTCCGTCATTTCCAGCACCTCCCTCGTGATCCCACCACCCATTATATCTTCCCATCTCCGCTGAGTGCAGTATTTACATATCAGCTGTGCAGCTGCAAGCAAGAATTTCATCGTTCCATTTTAGGACATATAATGATAAAACACTCCTAACTCTTTGATGAATGAAGTTTCATTGTGATTCTGTTCAGTGCTGGAGTTCTACTGTCTTTCAGATAAGATATTAATTGAGATCCTCCCTTCATTATCAGGTAATGTAATAGATCCCATGGTACTGCTTCAAAGAAGAGCAGGGAAATTCCCCTTGTGTCATGGTCAATGTTTAGCCATGACTTAACAATTTAAAAATAGATTATTTTGTTATTATCACCCTGTTATTTAGGGAAAGTTAATGTTTGAAAATTAATCACCCTGATTCCTTCATGATAGCATTTGAAAAATATTTACTTGACTGCAAAGCGTTTTGGTATCATTAATGGGGTTTTTTTAACTGAAGGCCATTTTTCAGTATGTATCTGGAATAACATGTATTTATTTGGGCATTGGTTGCAGGGGTTGGCCCCAGTCCGCAGGCACCACTTTAGCCAGCAGATGGCAGTAAAAACCTAGGAATGCTTGGAAATCCACCCAAAGTATCCTTGGAATGATTTGTAAAAGGCTGGAATATACTCATGAATTGACATGAGTGAGCCTTGTCCCATTTCAGTTGCTAAACCTCAGAATGGCAAGCCATTCACAATCTTGGATTAATAGGAGCAGTGTGAGTGACAGGATGAGAAGGGGAGAGAGTTGGGTATTGGGGACAAATATTGATCTATTTTCATTATTACCAAAATGGTTTCCTCTTTTCAAAACAGCATTACACCAGCTCCAATGCCTTGCAAATTACAAATTTAAATGTCCAGTGGTTTTTGTCCCATATGGATTCCACAGTCATTTGTCTGGTTTTAAGTATCCATCCACTTAAGTCAAGTTAACGGATTATGGAGTTATATATAACTCTATATAAGTTTTATATATAAAACTTTTAAAAATATATATTTTGGGGATATAAGAAAATAACTGCAGATGCTGGTACAAATCGATTTATTCACAAAATGCTGGAGTAACTCAGCAGGTCAGGCAGCATCTCGGGAGAATTTTGGTGATCTTGACATTGCTGGCAAGGTCAGTTTCTATTACCCATTCTGCCATTGGAAAGGTGATGGTGATAAGCCACTTTCTTGAAGGTACTCCCAGAGTCTTTTGTGGATGATGTTCCAAGATTTAGACCCAGCAACAATGAAGGACAGAGCCATGTTCCAAGTCAACATGGAGTGCAACTTGGAAGGGAACCTGCAGGTGGTAGTGTTCCCGTACACCTGCAGAACTTGCCCTTCTTAGTGGTTTGGTTTGGCAAAGACCACAATAAATTGCAGAGTTGTGAATGTCGCCCAGTTCATCAAAGAGACCAGACTCCCCACCATTGACTCCATTTAAACTTCACGCTGCCTCGGGAAAACAGCCAACATTATCAAAGTCCTTTCCTACCCCAGTCATTCCTTCTTTTCCCCAATCCCGTCAGGCAGAAGATGCAGAAGTTGAATGTGCGCACCACCAGACTCAGGAACAGCTTCTTCCCCTCTGTTATCAGGCTTCTGAATGTTCTGAAAATAAGCTAGGGTACCGTCCAGATTTTCCAACCTACCTCTTTGTGGGTGTTAGACCTTTTCTCTGGAACTATTATGATATCTTACTGAGAACTGTATGAATGATGAGAATTATACTCTGCACATTGTTTCTTTACCTTTGCTCCACCTATTGTTCTGGAGTTTTACTTGATTGCATTCATATACTGCATGGTATATTGGATAGCATGCAAAAACAAAGCTTTTCAGTGCACCTCGATACACATGACAATAATTAACCTAAACCTGGAGGTCAAAGTTTTGGGAGATACTGCTAGGGTGGCCTGGATGAATAACCGCAGTGTATTTTGGAGATGATCGACTGTGACTGTGGCCACCATGTGGAGGCCTGAAGTGGAGGGAATGAATGTTTAGAACGGTTAATGGGGTCCCAGTTTAAATTGGCATTAGGGTCGAGGAAGACATGAAGGGCTGAAGGGTCTGTCTCTGCACTGTATTGTTATAGTCTGAAGAAGGGTCTCGATCCGAAAAGTCACCCATTCCTTCTCTCCAGAGATGTTGCCTGTCCCGCTGAGTTACTCCAGCATTTTGTGTCTACCTTCGATTTAAACCAGCATCTGCAGTTCTTTCCTACACACTGTACTGTATGTTCTGTATGTTTTAAACTTGGAGTTTAACAAGATAAATAAATTCTTCCATGCTTCCTGCAAGTTTTTTCTCTAGGTTTACAACTCAACACAATAGCTAGTTCCAATCCTGCTTATTGTTAGCAGATGCACAGCAAGAGGTAATTCTTTATTTAATACTTTCCTTTCTACCTCCTTGATGTATCTTAGATCAGTAACTCACACGCAAGACACCCCAGCTCTGAACTCTGGAGCTCCCTGGAGTCGGAGAGCAATCAGCGTGCGAAGCTCTTGCACAGCACACAGAAATATTCCACTTCTGTCAATTCACTTGCATGGGAATTCCATTGGGAGGTTTGAGTGAATGAATGAATACTTTATTGTCACATGTGACAAGTCACAGTGAAATTCTTTGCTTGCATACCCAAGGTAAGCAAATAGTCACCCATAAAGGGCGCTTACAAAGTTACAAAGTACCCCCTTGCCAGGTCCCCCTTTGTTCTCCCTCCTCCCCCTCCCTCACGGTGGTCACCCACGCCAGGTCCTCCTTTGTTCCTTCCTGGCTTGGTAGAATATTACAAATGGATGATCAAAAGTCCCGCTCAAAAGATTAAGAAATTAAAGTAAATATTTGACACTTAGCATTGATTTAACTCCGGGATATTGGGCACCAGTTCACTGGCATGTTGATATCTTGGCTCCACACCCCTTTTCAATAGTCAATAATCAATAGTCAATTTATTTGTCACATACACGTAAATGTGCAGTGAAATGAAAGATTACCAACAGTCCGACAATAAGACCAATAAAAATAAGCAATAAAAATAAGCAATAACACACACAATCATAAACCAACACCAAACAAAAATAAACATCCATCACAGAGAGTCTCCTCCAGTCACCTCCTCACTGTGATGGAAGGCCAAAATGTCTTTTCTCTTCCCCTGCCGTCTTCTCCCGCAGTCAGGTTTGTTGAACTTGCCACGTCGGGGCGGTCGGGGCTCCCGACATTGAAGCCCCCGCCGGGCAGAGAAAATCCCACGGCCTATTCCAGGCCGCACCAGACGGTGAAAGGTCCGCGGCGGGCTGACCCAAGCCCCGCGATTCGGGGCGGGCGAAGACGCTGCTGCCGTCAGAGCTCCCGATGTCGGCCCCCACCCAGGGGCCTGTGAGCTTCCGACATCCTCGCGGCCCGCGGCCCGGGCCGAAGTAGCCTCCGGAGACGAGTCGCAGCCGCACTCGCAGCGCCACCACAGCCTCCGAAGGCAGCCAGCTCTGCAGATGGTACGTCCGGTCCGCGGACTCTGCGAACCAGAGCCCCAGGTGGTCCCAGGTGGAGGCCTACAGCTCCAGGTGTTTGGCCGATGGTAGGCCGCAGCGGGAATGGAGACACCACCCAGAAAACAAAGGTCGCGTCTCCGTTCGGAAGAGACAATTTTACAGTTCACCCCCCCCCCACATAACACACAACCACAAAAAACACTACATCATATCTAAACACTACAATTAAGGCAAAAAGCAACAAAAAACACAAAAGGCAAACGGACTGCAGGCAAACCGCAGCTGCTAGGGCAGCGCAGGCAGCAGTCCAAGCAGTGGCACCTGTAGACACAGCAGGCACAGTCAGAGAGTTGTCAAGTATAGGAGCAGCCATTTGGCACACCACATCTATGTGAATCATCATGCTTATCTATGCTGATCCCACTTGCCATCATTAATTCCATATCCCACTAAGCCTTGCTCATTCTGGTAGCTGTCCAGTTATCAGTGCAGGAAACCCTGCTGTTTGAGATATACACTAATGACATGGATATGCATATTGGAAGTATGATTAGTAAGTTTGCAAGTAGTACAAAAACTAGTGGTGGTGTTGTAAATAGTGGGGGAGGGGAGGTTGTCTTAAGCTACAACATAATGCAGACCACCGGTTGGCAAGTTGGATAGAGCTTTGGCAGATGGAATTTAATTCTGACAAGTGAGAGGTTATGCATTATTTTTCAAATAAAGATATGACATGCTCAGTAAATGTTAGGGGTCCCTAAAGTGTTGATAAAGAGTGGGAAATGGGATACTCATCCACTGAACCCTGAAAATGCCAGATGGGGTGGTTGCCCTTCTCAACCCTGCATAAAATATAAAAGCAGGGACTTCATGTTACAAGTTTGTAATACATAGGTTAGGCCATATCTGAAGTACTATTTGGAGTTCCAGTCACCACACTGGGAAAGATGTGATTTTGCTGGAGAGGGTGCAGAGAGGATTCACTAGTATCTGAATATTTCAATAGGAATGAGATATTGGATATAGGTTGTCTTTTCCCTGGAGCAAAGGAGGCTGAGAATTGACCTCACACAAAATTGTGAGGGAGATAATTAGGGTAGATAGTAAGACTCATCTTCCTTCACGGAGAGGGCATAAGATACAAGGTGAGAGGTAAGAGGTTTTGAGGGAATCTGATGGATTCTTTTGCACAGTCTTTGAAATCTGGAACAAGCCTTCTGAGGCAGTGTTGTAGGAGATAGTGATAGTGGACAGTGTGGTAACATTTAAGAAGCATCTGGATAAACACTTGAATTACCAAATCCAGGTGAATGAGACGAATCTAGATAACCATAATGATCAGCGTGGATGTGGTAGGACAGAGGGCCTGTTTCTTTGCTATTTAACTTTATGACGTGACTGAACATTGCAGAGGCAGAAACCTTCAGTCTTAAAACATTGGAAGAAGCCTCGGCTATTCAGTCTGTTGAGCCTGTTCTATATTGCTACAGGTTTCCTTCATTTGACTGTGAAAGATGATGGGTTTTGTGTTTTTTTTAGATTTAGATTTTAGATTTAGAGATACAGCGCGGAAACAGGCCCTTTGGCCCACCGAGTCCACGCCGCCCAGCGATCCCTGCACATTAACACTATCCTACACCCACTAGGAACAATTTTTACATTTACCCAGTCAATTAACCTACATACCTGTACGTCTTTGGAGTGTGGGAGGAAACCGAAGATCTCGGAGAAAACCCACGCAGGTCATGGGGACAACGTACAAACTCCGTACAGATGGCGCCCGTCGTCAGGATCGAACCTGAGTCTCCGGCGCTGCATTCGCTGTAAGGCAGCAACTCTACCGCTGCGCCACCGTGTTTCTTCTATGTTCTAATTGGAGACTTTACCCAATTTGTGTTACTTCACACAGTCTTCTCTGCGGGGTGACACATGTGAAGTGTTTTGCTTTCTGTTGCTGAGTGATTGGATCTGTGTAATTTGTGTTTGCTTTAGTTAACTGTCAATTGGCTGCCTAAGTTCATAAAGCTAAACAATACCATACATTCCTGAATTTATTAACCAAATACTCCTTAGCACCCAGCGACAATTGAGTTTAACATAAATTTGATGTAACTTGGTACTGGCGACGATGCCTCGCGAGTCGACCCACGGTCGATGGTCGATGAGAGCATGGAGGATCCCTGTGAGGGGGTGGGGGAAAGAACAATGGAGGACCAGGCTGGGGGGAACTGTTGGCGGTGGGGGGGACAAAAGGGGGAGCAGGCGTGCTTTGTAACTTTGTCAGCACCGTAGGTGGCTGCTATTTGTATACGTTGTGTAGGCAAGCAAAGAATCTCACTGTGCCTAGTCACAAGTGACAATAAAGTATTCCTATTCCTATTTCTACCCTTTCTTAATTGTTAACTGTATGTTTGTGTTGTCATTTGTGAGCAGAGCACCAAGGCACATTCCTTGTATATGCACATGCTCGGCCAATAAACTTATTCATTCATTCATACCATATATTCATTAATCCCCGTAAAGTGTGGTTAGTTGCATATCAGCTATTTGTAAGGTCAAAACGAGTTTGTATTTAAAGTCTGGAGCAAGCAGAAGTTGAAGGTGCAGCCAAGATGTTATGTTCATATCAGGACAAAATGCTGGATATACTCAAACAGCCTAGGTGGAAAGAGAAACAGAGTTCATCTTCAAGTTGAAAACCCTTCGGTACAACTGGGAAAGAGAGAAACACTTTTGCCTCACCATAGGAAGGACAAGATTATGCTAGAGAGGGTGCAGAAAAGATTCATAAGGGTGTTGCCTGGATTTGGACCGCATGAATTATCAGGAGCGATTGCAAATGCTGGGTCTGGTTCCCCTGGTGTGAAAAGATGTACAAAGATATATAAAATTAGGAGAGACATAAACAGGATAGATAGCCAGTGTCTCTTTCCTAAAACAAAAGGCATAGATTTAATCTAGGTTTTTAATCTAGGTTAAAAAAGAAAATCTCAGGAGGGGAGAGTGTATTATATAACCCTTTACCTAATCCACGTCTCTACCTAACAATCCAGCAGAGTGGTCCTGGGTAGGATACCCCATTGCCCAGAAAACAATGTGGTTATTCATTCACAAAGGTTGAATTAAACCGGGACAAAGGTCGTGTTAGAGTGCACTGTGCAATTGAGCATGTGGCAAGATCATGGAAGGTAGATTTTTATGAAAGCCATGTGCAACAACTTTCTTTCTTTGACGTCCCACTGACTGGATGTCAATTGATAATTCCAAAGTTGAGGTTGTCAGATTTGCGTTAGGTTAAGGTTTACAGAACCCAAGACTTGAGTGAAAAGGCAGAGCAGTCAAGATCACCTAGAGCAGTCAAGGTCAATGTCACAAAGAGCCAAAGGGCCAACTCCTGTTTCAAAGTTTTTATCATCCTTCCATCCAAGGACTGTAAGGAATAGCACAGGGGAAAAAACCCACTATACGTAAGGATTCTTAACCCCTGCCAATGCACTCACTTCCCCCAGTATGTTATTAGTATAACACATCCATTTCCAACGTAGTGATCTACATGTCTGATGGTCAGGTTTGCTTATTCGTTCCAAAATCTTATTGGAAGGAATGGATGCAGTTATAAGTTAATGATGTGGAAAATCTTGAGGAGGTCAGCACTTTGCACCAAAGTAAGTCAATTTCCTGACAGAGATGAATTTGCAGATGTCCCAGGAGTGTGTGCAAGCAACAAGCCGTGCCGAATGCCTGCTCATCCTGCTGCTAACAGAGACTCACACTAGCATTTTCATTGGCAACTGCAGCTACTGTGATTTAGATTTCTAAAATATATTGGCTGGAGGGGAACGTTCCTGTTCTTCTTCGAACTAGTATCTCTTGTACTACAACTCCCCGAGTCAGTACCCCCGGCAGAAGCACATTTGCTCAGCACGACACAGGAACTTCTTACTAGCTTTTGTGCACAACTCTCTGGAGTGGGGTTTAAGCCCATGACCTTCTGTGTTAGCTATCAAAGTGTTAGCTAAGCTAATACCCAGTGCATAACAATCATGTAGACAAATACATTCAATTTGCTTTCTGGCCACACAGCCCAACAGGCCCATTTTCTAAATATACTCCTCTAATGCCTCTTCCTAAACTGCATAGTATACCTGAAATAGGAATGAAAGTAGTCCACTCAGCCCCTCAAGCTTGCTCCTATATTTATTAATACCAGGGCTGATCAGACTGAGACGTCCTGGCCTCAACCCTGCATTCCCTTCTACCCACAGCAAGCCTTCACCCTCTTTGCTTATCATCTATCTACACCTGTCTTATAAATAGTCAACGGTTCTCTTGCCACCACCCTTTGAGAACGGAAGTTCCAAAAATTCACAGCCCTTTGAGAGGAAAAAAATATTCAACCTCGTCTGAAGAAGGGTCCCGACCGAAAACGTTGCTTATCCACGTTCTCCAGAGATGCTGCCTGACCTACTGGGTTACTTCAGCACTATGTGTATTAATTTGTATCTGCAATTCCCTGTGTCTACAATAACCTCATTGTAAGTTGGAGTCGTACTTCATAAAGTGGAAGATGGTGTTTCATGGTAGGAAGCAATGGAATTTGTTTTTATTCATTCATTTTTTTTGGAATGTGGATATTGTGTGGATTGATTACCCTTCCCCATTCGCCCCATTTGCTAGGTTTTCAACTCCTCATACTTGTTATTGAGTTCACCATTTAACAAAATGAGTCACAATCAATGTGATTAAAACACAGTAGACTTTAAATCTGCTTAAAATCCAGCGACTCATCCAAAATAACTCTGTTGGTGCTAATCTGCGCAGATCTCAATGCACAGTAGTGCTGCAGTCGGGCAGTTGTCTCAGAGCTCTCACAGCCCTGGTTGATCCTAACCTCCAGTCTTGTCTGCGTAGAGTTTAATTGTTCACTCCGTGATTACATGGGTTTTCTCCAGATCAGTTTCCTCCCACATCCCAAAGACGTGATGGTCGTTGGGATAATTGGCTAGTGGAAATTGCCTCAGTGCAGGTGGGTGGCAGGAGAATTGATGTGGTGTCAATGGGCATGCGTGGGAGAATAGATGGGAGAATTAGATTGAAAAGAATGATCTGGCATAGACTCAATGGGCTGAATGGTCTCTTATCTTGTCAGGAAATATCACAAGCAAAGTAGGGTGATGTAGTTGTGCACCTAGTAGAGCTGTTGCCTCCTAACTCTGGGAACCCACGTTAAATCCTGACCCGTGTGGCTGCATGGCTTTCCTCCAGATTTCCTCCCATAACCCAAAGATGTGCAGGTTGGTCAGTAAATTGGCTGCTGTGAATTGCCCGGGATGTATAACTAAGTGGTATAATCTGGGGGGAGTTGAAGGGAATGATGGGGAGAATATGCTAGAGGGAAATTATGGGCGGCACAGTGGCGCAGTGATAGAGCTGCTGCCTTACAGCGCCAGAGACCCGGGTTTGATCCTGACTATGGGTTCTATCTGCACAGAGTTTGTACGAGATTTTCAGTTTCCTCCCACACTACAAAGACGTACAAAGAGGTTAATTAGCTTTGTATGTGCCCCTAGTATGTGTAGGATAGTGTTAATATGTAGGGATCGCTGGTCAGTGCGGACTCATTGGGCCGAAGGGCCTGTTTCTAAACTTAAACTAAACTAAACTTCTGGGAGAAATCGAGATTGCACTAAGAGCTCAAGTTTTCCTCGATATTGGGAAATTGCTTCCTATCTTGAAAGGGAATATAGAAATAATATGGAAAATATGGCACAGTGTGAAATAGAATCTCTGCAGTCAGTAGCTACCCACAAGAACTTTTATGGCATTATTGGTTTGCTGTTTCTGCTCTTTCATTACCTAATAGTTTTCATGTGTTCAGATAAAAAGGGACTTCCATCTGTTCTCTGCTCCTCAATAATTAAATCTAAAAAGAGAGCGCACAAAATGTTTTTCATTTACTTTTAATTGTTATCATTGTGGTGGATGAGTTTCTGAATGCAGCTCTATTTGGCTGGGCTATTTGTTTCGTGACAAATATACAAAGGTCAATCAAATTGTACACATTCCGCAAAGAAAACAAATACATCGCGTTATAAGCTGTGATCTGATATGCTGCACCTATTAGAGTTGGTTACAGTGCGTCAGCCTTCAGAACAAGAGCTGTACTGACAGATGGGATTGTGGTATCGGCCTTGTACTTTTAGTGTTTGATCTCAGGCTATGAAGGAAGTCCCTTGGCCATTGGGATGGACAGCTGGGCCACACATTTCTGACTGAGCAATGCCTCGTCACTCAGACAATCTGTACACAATTCAACCCTCACGCATCTTACTCGCACCGAGGTCGTAGTGCAACAAAGCTGGCCTGTGGCAAGATTAAAACAACGATTGTAAAGAAGAAGGATGAGATGACACCTCAGAAAGCAGGAATAAAGACAAAAAGAAAAATATGAGATCCTGGAAGTCAGTTGCCTCTGAAGCTTCAGGAAGTGGTGCTGGCAAAGGTCTCTTAGAAGTGTGCGCTAGACAAGAATTGTCATCAATTGTCATCAATTGGAACTTTGTACAAGGGACAATAAAGTTACACATGGCTTAGGGGTGGCACACTGGTAGAGATGCTGCCTTACAGCGCCAGAGACCCGGTTTCGATCATGACTACGGGTGCTGTCTGTATGGAATTTGTACATTCTCCCTGTGACCGTGTGGGTTTTCTCCAGGTGCTCTGATTTCCTCCCACACGCCAAAGACATAGAGGTTTGTAGGTTAATTGGCTTTGATAAAATTGTGAATTGTCCCTAGTGTGTACGATAGTGCTAGTGTACGGGGATTGCTGGTCTTTAGTCTGAATATTGCTTATCAAAAAACTCTTAAATGGCACTACTGTATCTGCCTCACCACCACCCTGACCAGGGACCCCACCATTCTGTGTAAAAAAAAATGTCCCCCTCTCATCTCCTTTAAACTTTGCTCCTCCTATATTCAAGCTGTGCCCTCTGGTCCTTAACATTTCCACCCTGGGAGAAAGGTTCCGACTGCCTATCCTATCTATGCTTCTCATAATTTTATGCAGTTGTATGAGGTCTCCCTTCAACCTCTGACATTCCAGGGAAAACAATCCAAGTTTGTCCAACCTCTCTTTATTGTTAATGCCCTCTAATCTTGGCAGTGATCTGGTAAGCCTCTTTTACACTCTCTCCAAAGCCATCACATCCTTCCTGTTATAGGGCGACCATTATGAGATGTTGTTTAATCCCTGTAGGATATTGTGCATTCTTCTTTTATTCTGCCAATCTGCTTTACATAAGCACTCTGATTGACAACATCAAGAAAACACAAACTTTATTAATGACAGTTGGTCTACAATTGAATTGAAAACATGTTACAAGTCGTCACGGATTACGAATGCCAGACTTATGGACCCAAGTACATATCAAAAAAAATCCTATCATCTTGTTAAATTCAAGTCTGATGTATGTTCAGTATGTACAGTCTTATGAAGTGCAGAACTAATTTCCAATCTCTCTCTTTCTAATTGTTCTTTATTTCCAGTCTTATTTGCTTTTGATGCCATTCATTACAATACGGTCAAGGTATTGTTACCATATTGTGTATTTTCAATAAAAAATTGTTATATACGCCTGTATAAGCATTGTAAGAAGATGCAACTGCAGAACACTGACTAATAAGGTAGCTAAGTAGCTAACAGACATGTCTTGTGGACCTTGCAATGTCGAACAAGCTCAAACATTACTTGACATCTAAGCAAGTGAACAGTGGCTGAACAGTGGTTTCTGTGATGTTGGAGCCTCAGAAGGATCATCCACATGGGATGTCTCGCTGGTGGTTGCAAACTTACCTTTTGAACCTATGCCAACACTGATGATAGGATGTTAATAAAGGTTTTCCCTTGTACTTGTTTAATTGCCCACTGCAGTTCAACACTGTATGTGGCAGGTCTGCAGAGCTTTGATCTGGTCTGTTAGTTAGTGGCATCACTTGTCTCAGTCTGCTTCGGCAGTCCACAAATCTTTAGATCAGATTGTGCATCTGCTTTAAATCCAAGGGCCACCCATGTTAACGTTGTTTTATTTTGACCATATGTAATGATATGGCAAAATGGCACAAAATGTTCAGATTTTCCAACCACCCAACTATACCGATGAGACAGCACTAATCTGATATGCGCCCAGTCTTGAACAAGCCGTTGTTGTCTATCCCCGCACAAACTTCATAGCCTTGCCTCAAATTCCATTCTTTCCTGCGATCACCATCTTAATCACCCTTAGAATATCATTCAACCCTGAAATGAATTTCATAAACAAAATCTCATTTCAAAGATTACCCATTTCAGCCTCTGTAATGTAGAAACTATAGTAGACATTCACTTCCTCAGCTGCTCCACCTTCTCGTTATATCATGGTTTATCTGCATTCCAAATTCATTTATCTGGCTTGGTGCAGCAATCTTTAGCAGTTTTCTGTTAAAAGACTTCCACCTCACCTGACCTTAGGCAAACTATTTCTAATCTCACCTTGTCCTGGTTGCTGCAACCTCAGTTGTTCCAATCGAAAGGCAACAAACTGCAATTGCTGGAGGACTGCATAAAAAACAGGCTCTGTTCTGATGAAAAGTCATCTCTCTCACACTCTTACCTATTCCTGCCCTCTCCCTCTCTGTAGAAACTGCCTGATCTGCTAAGAGTTTGTAACATTTTCCGACCACTTCAGTTATTCCAGTGCTCATGACTAATCAGTCACTCTCCAACCTCCACAACACAACACAGGAACTGCCTTAACCGTGGTCCCAAAATCGACCTAGTTTTAGTTTAGAAAAACAGCGCGGAAACAGGCCCTTTGGCCCACTGAGTCCGTGCTGACCAACATTCACCCCGTACATCAACACTACCTTACACACTAGGAACAATTTACCATTTTACACAAGCCAAATAACCTACAAACCTGTATGTGTTTGGAGTGTGGGAAGAAACCTGAGCACCCGGATAAAACCCACGCAGGTCATGGGGAGAATATACAAACTTCGTTCAGAAAGCACCCATAGTCAGGATCGAACCCCGGTCTCTGGCGCTGTAAAGCAGCGCTGTGCCCTAACTGTATAGAAGTAAGAGTTAACCTTGCAGCAACAAATATGGCCAATGGAGAGAAGTGTCTCCTAAGACAGAGCAGCCAGTGATTCAGGAGCTGGCACAGCAATGCAGGTTGCAATTCATGTGCTGCCGTGTCAAGCCATGAAAGATCATCGTTGCACTTCAAATTAAAATCACTGCTCGTAGCTCCAACTCAAAGTTGTGTTCCAGAGAACCGCATCAAATTTCAGCAGATTGAAAATGGATGACCTACATCAAATTCCTTGTTGGTAAAAAATAATGAGGGCATTCAGTGTCCTATTCCGTCAACACTTCCTGTGGAAAATCACATGTGGCATATTTTTAAAAAATAGAATGACAAATGAAAAAACAATATTTCATTCCAGCAGAGAGCAGTGGGTTCCAAACGAGAGCTTCTGAGAAGAAGTAGTAAATTCTGTAATAAATGTAAACCCCATTTTACATCTGTGTAAACCATTTCACTGTTCTACTGATCACGTTCACTCTCCAGAGGAAGCTGGACAGAGACTGCATGTCGGATGTGGTCCATGCCGTGCTTCGTGGAACCATTATATTAGGATCTCTCCGTGCTCAGATGTAGTTCCTCGACACCAGATGAACTAAATGCAGCTTGGGCGACCACTTTGTGGGGCACCGGTATTCAGTCCTCAGGAGTGAGCCTGAGCCGATGACATTTCCATCCCACTCCCACACAGTGCCTCCTGCATTGTTATAATGAAACCTGACAGAGGCTTGAGAAACACCTTCTGGCTGGGCATATTAGAGCCTAACATGTTGGGCATGTTACAACCCTACAACAAATTCAACTTGTGTAGGAAGGAACTGCAGATGCTGGTTTACACTGAAGATAGACACAAACTGCTGGAATTACTCAGCGGGTCAGGCAGCATCTCTGGAGAAAAGGAATAGGTGACGCTTTGGGTCCGGACCCTTCTACAGATTGAGAGTCAGGGGAGGGGGAAACCAGAGCAGCATACTCGCTTTCTCTTGTATCCGCACTGTCCAGTTCTGCTGTAAGTCATCCAGCAGTTCTCTCTCCAGAGCACAGCTTGACGTGCTGGGCCTTTCCTTCAGATCCACATTTCCCAGCTTTTCCATGTCCCTTTGTCCTGCTTTTCCTTTCTTTAGCTACCTCATTAACCCGTTAAGATGATTGCTTTACCAACCTGACATGAAATGTTAACTCTCCACAAATGCTGCCTGATCTGCTGAATCCAGCATTTTTATTTCCTATTTCCAGCACCTGCAGTTGTTTACCTTTCATCCTTTTGGCTGGATTGTGTTGGGAATTGCAAGGGCTTTTGACCCTAATATCAACCCGGCAGTCACCAAACCATGATCCAAGAGGGAAAGGTGCTTGAGAAAGAGCGGGTGACTACTTGAAAGAAGCTAAAAGCAAAATAGCCTTCAATACCCAAATCCGGTAGAATTGGAGAGTATCAACATTTCAGGTCGCCGATCTTTAAAGGTTCATTGACTTAAAACATGAACTTTGCATCTCTCGCCTCACACTTACTTGTCTTGCTGAGTATTCCCAGTATTTTGTCTTTTATTTTAGGGAGTGACTCCCTTCACTCAGTCATTTGGGGCCTTAAACTGGGACTGTATTATCACTGTGACAAGCAAAACTGAGTAGGAAATGTTGACAAGGCAGGATAGGGCACCCACTGAGATTTGCTTGGATCTGGAGGACAACTAGGTTATTCCTGCTTCCATTCAGCAAAGCATTGGTCCCAAGACACGTGCACTATCCCCGTGGACTTCTCCTAGAATGCAGGAGAGTGGCAACATCTTCCTCAGATTTCCAAGTTCTCATGCTTGGAACTGAATCCAATGCAGTCCAGTAATCCTGATAAAATGAACAGGCAAATTCAACTGTCAAATGTGCGATATTCAGAGCTTTTTATTTGATTTTATTGCATTTGTTTAAATGTTTTTAGACGTTAGAAATACAGTGCGGAAACAGGCCCTTCGGCCCACCGAGTCACGCCGACCAGCGATCACCCCGCACACTAGCACTATCCTACACACTGGGGACAATTAAAAATGTACACAAGCCAAATAACCTATAAACCTGCACGTCTTTGGAGTGTGGGAGGAAACCTGGTGAAAACCCACGCGGTCACAGGGAGAACGTGCAAACTCCATACAGACAAGCACCCGTAGTCAGGTTCTGGCACTGCAAGGCAGCAACTCTATCGCTAAGCCACTGTGCCGTCCTGGCCTGCTTTGTCTATACAGTATATTGGTTTGTAATTTTTAATCATTTAAATTTTACTAGCAATATTCTATTTCTAATATTCTATTCTAATTAAGTTGTGTGATATAGATATTTGCAAGTATCAGTAATTCACAAGCATTCAATAGCAGTGTCAGCCTTGATGGCTGGTGGGCCCAGGGGTGGGCTGCTGGACTTCACTGGCTGTCAAAGCATTATAGCAGCACGCCCACTAGTCTGGGCTACTTCTATGTGCTGCGAAATGTCCCCTTGGACCATAATGGGAGTCCAGGGGCAAGCAGTTGGCAACCACCACATCAGCAAGAGTATTAGTTCACAAAGTTGTAGCTAACATTTGTGAGGATAACACAAGAGATGAATAGAAAGTGTTGAAGAAGCATTGAAGTTCCTTGGAAGTGGCGTCACAGGTAGATAGGGTGGTCAAAAAGACTGTTGGCACCTTGGCCTTCATCAGTCGGAGTATTGAGCATAGAAGTTGGGAGGTCATGTTGCAGTCATGTCAGATGTTGGTGAGGCCACATTTAGAGTATTGTGTTCAGTTCTGCGCACCATGTTACACGAAAGATGGTGTCAAGTTGGAAAGGATACAGAGAGGATTTACATGGATGTTGCTATAGACTGAGCTATAGGGAGAAGTTGAGCAGCCTGGGATTCTATTCCTTGGAACACAGGAGGATGAGGGGTGACCTTACAGAAGTGTGAGGAATAGATCTGATAGACGCACAGTCTCTTGTGCAGAGTAGGGGAATCGAGAACCAGAGGACATATGTTTAAGGTGAAGGGGGAAAGATTTAATAAGAATCTGAGGGTAACTTTTTCACACAAAGGGTGGTGGGTGTATGGAATGAGCTGCCAGAGGAGGTAGTTGAGGCAGGAACTATTGCAGCAATTAGATAGGTAGGTGGAAAGGACATGTTTAGAGGGATATCGGCCAAACACAGGGAGGTGGGATTAGTGTAGATGGGACATGTGTGGGCAAGTTGGGCAAAGGGCCTGTTTCCATGCTGTTTGACTCTATGACTTTTCACCCAGAGAATTGTGAATCTGTGGAATTATCTACCACAGAAGGCAGTGGAGGAGAATTCACTGGATGTATTCAAGAGAGAGTTGTATGTGGCTCTTAGGGCTAACGGAATCAAGGGATATGGGAAAGCAGGAACGGGATACTGATTCTGGATGATTAGCCATGATCATATTGAATGGCGGTGCTGGCTTGAAGGGCCGAATGGCCTACTCCTGCACCTATTTTCTATGTTTCTATGTTTCTAAAAACAAAAGAAAATGATAATTCCTGTCAATTATTTGAAATTAAATCAATACTCTTGGAATTTATTTCATCTTATTATCTTGGAATAGCTTATGTCATTCAGAAACATTCTTGTGTTACATGGTATCCATTAGCCTTTCAAGCCCCAAAAGTACTGAAACCAGAGCCAGGCAAAAAAAACTTTTATGATCATGTTTGTACAAGGTCAGTCATTTCTGATAAACACACTAGGAAGCCTGGAACCATCCTGCTTCATGCTGCTTAGTTGCCAAAGGGATTGATTTACTTTTGCGATTATTCTCTCCTCCCTCTGGCAGAAAGAAGATGATCCTATCAATGTTAGACTAAACAGTACGAAGGCAAGCAAAACATATGGTTTAAGATGCGAATGGGATGCGAGAATGCTTACAAAAGACATTTTGAATTTATAGCGCTATTTAAAAGGAACTTGATTGTCTTCAAATCTGGTCTATTCCAGCTCATAGTCACCCCTTCTGTTTACATTAGGAAGCTTGCAGCTGGCATAATTGATAACTACAGAACGAATCTGGAAAAGGCATTATGTCCTAAATGGGAGCCCAAGGTATTGCGGAAATGAGAAAACAGAACACGGAGAGCCCCTTCCGACATGACCCGTTGAGCTCATTAACAACAACTTGACAACAACTTTGTGACGAAGTATTGAACAAGCTTTGCATCACACGTGTGAGAGTGCTTGGAGCCCTTTTCACCACCAAGATGTCACTTGCAGGCAATAAATTTAAAAACAAATTTATTTCACTCTGTCATGAGATAAACAGATGTGTAAATAGTTGGTAAAAGGTTTGGCATACACTTCATCCATGATAGAATGTCAATAATTAATGGCCACTAAAATAATTATCTTCAGTGTAAACTTCATGTTGCCAATCTTAAATAAACACAAAATTTAAGTAGTTTGATGAAATTTTAATTTATACCTTTTAGGTTAATTATGTTAGCAACTTACAGAAAATCACAACTTACATAAAATTGAGATACAATCCAAAATACGAGTTTCAGGATATGACAAAAGCTAAGGAGAGTTTTCTTTGCAGTTATATGCGTAAATCTTATCAATCCTGTCCATGCACATTCCTTCATTGTTATTTTATGTTGTAAAAATATTTGTTGCTGCTATTTACCCAATTAAAAAAGATTCTAGAGATTTGTTGAGGCTTTCAATGAAGATATTCTATGTGGGCCCACAATTGAGGTTAGGGTTAAAGGAAGATAGACACAATAAGCTGGAGTAACTCAGTGGGTTCGGCAGCATCTCTGTAGAAAAGGAGAGTGAAAAAGGGTCTCAACCTGAAACGTCACCTATTCCTTTTCTCCAGAGATGCGAGTTACTCCAGCTTTTTGCGTCTATCTTCGGTGTAAACCAGCATCTACAGTTCCTTCCTACACACTGAGGGTTAAAGGAACATTGTTAATGCAGTGAAGCAGGCTTATACTGAGGCATCATTAGTCTGATGTCCCGCCCCCCTGACATCAGTCTGAAGAAGGGTCTCGACCCATTCCTTCTCTCCTGAGATGCTGCCTGACCTGCTGAGTTACTCCAGCATTTTGTGAATAAATACCTTCGATTTGTACCAGCATCTGCAGTTATTTTCTTACACTTAATCTGAGCAAGCTTAGAGGGAGCAATAAGTAGCAAAGTTACAAAAGATGAGAGAGTAATTGGATGTATGTCCATATCTTATATTTTCTCACATTTGCTGCAAGTTCGGCCATCACCTGCATCTGCTATGAGCTTCTGGGCAGATTTCATATTTCTGTGTATATCTCTTGTGTACGTGTCTGCTTCTTGAGATTGCGGATGACCTGCTTCCACTCCACTTTAATGGGTTTCTGTGGTGGTGGATGAGGATAGTGTGGGGCTTGTAGACTCTTACACAGGTGGATAAGGAGTTGCCTGAAAGCACGGATGGACGGTAGCTCGTGAGTTGCTGTGCTCTCCCACTGCTATCCATGCTGGGTTTCTGAGCATTCCTGAAGCATCTACTTAAAGTTCTCAATACCACTGAATGCTGCATCTCCACTTTCTCATTCCTGGCCTAGAAATCCCTGGGAGATAATGAGCATATTGTACAGTATATTAATGCTTTTACCACATCCTTGAACCTTTTTTGTCTATTTACCAATCTCTTCTCATTACGGATTCTAGAACGGAGAGTCTGATGTCAGGCATGTCTAAAGGCATCTTTATTGGCTCTCTCAATGCCATTACAGTATCCACCTTCCACCCTCTCCCATGAAATTGTAATATTTTACGGGGAGGCCGGGTGTAAGATCTTACATGAGACAACACAGGGGCACAGTTGGTAGAGCTGCTGCCTCATTGTGCCAGAGACCGGTTTCAATCCTATCCTCGGGTGCTGTCTGTGTGGAATTTGCATGTTCTCCCTATGACTACTTCGGTTTCCTCCGGGCACTCAAGGTTCCTCCCACATCCCAAGGATGTGTGTGTTTGTAGGTTGATTGATATCTGTAAAATATTCATCTGCCTTAATGTGCAGGGAGTGCTTGAAGAAGTGGGTTAAAATAGAAATTCTGTGAATGGATGAATGATGGTCAGCATGAATTTGGTGGGGTGAAGGGCCTAGTCCCGTGCTGTATCTAAACTAAACTAAAGCAAAAGCAAATAGATGATCATAACTTATCTGGGCCATCACTATGACTTGACTTAATGTTTCAAAATACGCACTCCCTAAACAATGTGACCTGGGCTCAGCCAGAAGCCAGTCGAGCTCCCACTTGAAAGAATTCAGTGCATGAGTGTACACCACTCAATCTGGCAGGCTGTCCAACAGTCTCTGAAACAAAAAGACCTTCCAACAGGCACCCTAACTGTTCTTAAACGGCTTGTGAGTGGCTTTCTCATCTATCCAAATCTTTTGTATAAGAAAATAACTGCAGATGCTGGTACAAATCGAAGGTATTTATTCACAAAATGCTGGAGTAACTCAGCAGGTCAGGCAGCATCTCAGGAGAGAAGGAATGGGTGACGTTTCGGGTCGAGACCCTTCTTCAGACTGATGTCAGGGGGGCGGGACAAAGGAAGGATATAGGTGGAGACAGGAAGATAGAGGGAGATCTGGGAAGAGGAGGGGAAGAGAGGGACAATCTTTAAATCAATTGGCACATACAGACACAACCTATGTTCCTTCAAGATCTTGAAGGAAGGTTTCTTGAAGGTAGATAGACCCTGATCTTTGAACCAATCTGGATAACTAAGATCATTGCTGAACACTAGAAATTGCTTTGTGAGTGCTGTCTTAAAGTCTCCGTAGGGAAGTGAGTATTTAGTCATAGAGTCCTCCAGCACAGAAAGATGTTCTTCAGCCCACCATGTTCATTCTGACCATCAAATTCCTATTTATGCTAATCCCATTTATCAGCATCTAGTTTGTAGCCTTCTTTTAGGGGAATTTTGAACCAAATATTCATCGATTGAAAAAGAAGAGTTAGTATCATTGAGAGTTGGCGTCACCAACCAAGTGTAAAGGTTGATGAAGTTGAGAGTTGATAAATAAAATATATTAATTTGCAGGCACTTTAAAATGGCAATTGTATTAATTTGGTCAGGGGTTTAATTGTCAATTCTAGTCAGTTTGAGTTAAAAATGCCTTTATATTCTCCGCCTGTTTAGGAATCTGCTCGTCCATTGGGAAGAATATGCTCGGATCACATGCAAAGCTGAAGCACAGTTTTTCAGAGGATAACGGCAAGCAAGGATGAGATGGGGTAATGTCGCCAAAGCTTAACTTTACCCCTGGCTTGAGAGCACAAAATACAATTGATTTCTATATTTCTGTATGAAAAAATATTCTTCTTGAGTATAGGCAGCTCCAGTGGGGAGGATTGTACAGAGCTGGTCAGGGGAGGCAGAGGAGTGACTTCATGACTGCTTGGATGTCAGTAGACTGGATGATGTTCATGGACTTGCCACAAACCTGAATGAATACGCCAGAGTTATTACCGACTTCATCAGGAAATGTGTGGAGCAGTGTGTTCCCACCAAAATCATCCAAGTGTTCCCTACCAGAAGCCTTGGATGAACCACTGGAAGGTGGTAATGTACTGAGGACAAGTTCTTGGGCATTCAGGTCCGGTGATAGAGGGTCATATAAGTAGCCCTGGAACAACCTTGTGGTCTCTATCGGCTCTGATCATGTTTAAAATTGGAACTGAATGACTCCAATTTCTTCATGCGTCAGTTACTCCAATTGAATCACTAAAAAATATTTATCTTTTAACACAGACAGAAAATAGATTTGGAATAGGTGGAGCCTTGGTCTATTTGTTACATAATGCCAAGCAATAGATACTTCATTATATTCTATGGAACAAGTTCACTAAAGATATGTAACTTAGTTAAATTGGTGCCCGCTAGTCTCCGGCACTAATTCCTATCAAATTGATTTAGAATAAATGACAACTACAAATAGATTTTGAATAGGTTGAACAACCCTTTTGTGTGGGATCAAAATATTCAGCATGAAAATCGATGGAAGGCGTGGGATGAATTTCTCATCAAAAACAGCTTGAACATAACAATTTCCTTCAGCAGTTTGTGTATGCTCTTCTCAATTGCTACCTACTGTATTTCTCCATCCAAAAACATCTGTTAATGAAATCTATTAAACAGGATAAGACCACTGTAAAAACATGGAGTGGAATTCAGCAAAGCAGTGGAATGACATCCATTGGAAGGAAACCATTGGATGAAAGCTGGTGAACACTAACAACTTAAGGTACCATATACAATGATTGGGCACTGTCACATTAAATTGCAGGCGCAACCAGTATGGAGTTTGAACAGAGATGCCAATTCTGTCACTTTGCTCCTCTGCTGAAATTTTCAGGCAAACGCAGACCCTATGTTAGAATTTAAACGAGGCCATGAGTGAGGGGAGTTGGGAGTAAGGTTGTGGGTACCTACCAGAATTCTGCCATGTCCCTCAATGACGGAACCTACTGCATTTGAGGGAATCCAATGAAACGCTTACCTTGAAAAATGTAACAATCAGATAGTTCTGATGAAAGGTTATTGACCTGCAACATTCACTCTGTTTCTCTCTCCGCATTTGCTGCCTGACCTGCTGAGTATTTCCAGCAATCTCTGCTTTCATTGCCGGTGATCAGCATCTGCAGCACTCTGTTTTTGGAATCAGCTGGTTCTTGTTCGTACCATTGTTGCTGCCATTCCTTCCCTGGGCTTTCCCCTGGGGTATCAAGGATCTCACCTGACGTGGGTTTGGCCCACTTAATATGTGAACAAGACTTGGCCCTCTAAGCGATTGGGTCTCGGCCCACACCATTGTGTACAGGGCTGGCAGCTGCCGCCCGCTACCACTAGGTGAAGATGGCATAAGTGGGAGAGGTGAATGGGGCATGGACACATGAGGTGATATGGGTGGAGTAATGTCCACCCACACTGTTGGTTAGGATTTGAATGAAGGCATGGTTCACCCAGAGAACACAGTGAATTTTGAGCACAGGAATCACAGAAGGTTGTGAAATCATATTGGCCCTCCTATCCTAACTATTTCTAGCTCTGAGCCCGATATAACGCATACAGGTTTCTCTATGATCAACAAAATTGGTGGGTCTGCATAATTATCGTAAACATGAATTTGAATTCACGTAGAATTAATAATCTGGAATTCACTGTAGACTGTGGAGATTCAGATACTGTGTATGTTCAGGACAAAAAAAATGTATGGGTGGCACAGTGGTGTAGCTAGTAGAGCTGTTGCCTCATAGCGCCAGAAACTCAGCTTCATTACTGACCTTTTTAGTTTTAGTTTAGTTTAGAGATATAGTGCTGAAACAGGCCCTTTCGGCCCATCGGGTCCTCGCCGACCAGTAATTCCCGCACATTAACACTATCCCCACCAGGGACAATTTATACATTTACCAAGCCAATTGACCTACATACCTATATGTCTTTGGATTGTGGGAGGAAACCAAAGATCTTGGAGGAAAGCCATGCAGGTCACGCGGAGAATGTACAAACTCCGTACAGACAGCACCCGTAGTCCGGATCGAGCCCGGGTTTCCTCCGGCACTGCAATCGCTGTAAGGCAGCAACTCTACCGCTGCATCACCGTGCCACCCTTAGCCGCCCACACCTTGGCTGCTATCTGTGTGGAGTTTGCATGTTCTCCCTGTGAGCACTTGGGTTTCCTCTAGGTGTTCTGGTTTCCTTAAGTTGGTTGGTAGGTAAATTGCCTCTAGTGTGTAGATGAGTGGTAGAATCTGGGGGGGGGGGGGGGGGGAGTTGATGAGAATGTGAGAGAAGTAAAAGATTAAATGGTATTAATGTGTGAATATTAATGTAAATGGATGGTTGAAGGTCAATGTGGACTTAGTGGGCCAAAAAACTTGTTTTGTGACTGTGTCACTATGACTCTACAGTTATGTTCACTCTCACAGCAACAGCTCACCTCCAGGGCCACATGTGAAGAGAAAAAAGGGGCAAAGCTGGCATTCAGAAAGGGCAACAAGTGAATTATTTCCCAGACTCATACTTGAAACATTTTGATGATTATCTACCCATCACAATGGGAAGCCATACAACCCTTTGTTGTATATAAATAATGATATAGCTAGCTCATATTAAGGTGCGTACAATCATGGGCGAAGTGTGCACAATGTAGTCTGTACATCCACCTGCAACTCTCCTGTCTGTCTGTATCAGGAGATCCCTCCAAGTCAAGTTGCTGCCTTACAGCGCCAGAGACCCAGGTTCGATCCTGACTACGGGTGCTGTCTGTACACAGTTTGTACATTCTCCCTGTGACTGCGCGGGTTTTCCCTGGGTGCTCCGGTTTTCTCCCATATTCCAAAGACATACAGGTTTGTAGGTTAATTGGCTTCGGTAAAAAAAGAACATTGTCCCTTGAATGTCGGATAGTGCTAGTGTACGGGGATTGCTGGTCAGCGTGGACTCGGTTGGCTGAAGGGCCTGTTTCCGCGCTGTAATCTAAAACTAAAAACGAAAAAATAAAATCACAGAGGCAGAGGAATCAACAATGATATATTTTACTAGAGTTTTAGTGAAGCTTTATTATACCCTTGCTATCTTGTGTCATTTCAAGTTCAAGTTGATCAGATGTGACCAATTGTGCACACATACACCTATGGACTCGTGTCTACCTGTCTTTTAGTAAAGTACCTGACTTAATTTCCTGACTTTTTCTACACTGCTGTTCCAATCCTATCATTGGACTGTGATGTCCTGTATTTATGAACTATACAGCAGTAATATGCCCAGTTTGCCAAAAAAAGTGTGTTGAAGACAAATTAATCATGCTGTTGGAAGATGTGTGTGTGTGTGCACTCCAGTAATTCCTTCAGTTTGAAAAGTATTCAACCTTCCTGACTGTATAAATCGAGTTGTGGCAAAGAATCCTCCTGAAGTTCTAGATTTATACAAAAATACTCATTCGTTTAATTTTAGATCAATAAACAAAAACACTTCAATCTTACAGGAGTGAATTTGAGGGAAAGAATATTACTGGAGTTTTTTGTTTTTGATTAGGAGGTTTAGATGGACTATTGAACAAAGCAGATTGAAGGAGCATCTTGCAAATCATTTACACTGGATTTCAACACCATACAAAAGAATAAAATATAAGAGACTCTGCAGGCTCGTTGATCCTTCCAACTTCATGCACTTTTCCCATCCAACATTCAGAGACTGCTGAATAAACACAGGAATATGATTTTGCTTTGTTTCAAATTCCAAAATATACTGTTGGTTGCGTAACCCACTGCTGGTGGGTGGTGGAAAGGAGAAGACAGCTTTCATGACAAGTGTAGTACGAATACACAACTGGTGGTAAAATGATATGTGCTGGTTCAGAGATTAAATCACATCTATGACAGTTTTCACTGGCTTACTTAGAAAGGTTCTCTTCATCATTGTTTTCATATCATTACACAATTTCCTTGTATAATTGTCCGAAACGAAGAGGGAGTTGCAATCTGATTAACAGTCTGCATTGTGAGTTCTCTGCCCTTGATTGTAGCTGAATATGTGATTACTGTTGTACATTGGAGGGTTATGCAGATTCCCTCAAAGATGAGTAACCCCTTCGAACATCAATCAAAAGTTCTGAATGGCTTCCTATCTTCTCTGGAGAAGGATTCAAATATGTACCTGCTGCATGCACCTTTATCATGTATCGGTACACTGTGGATGGCTCGAATGTAATCATGTATTGTCTTTCCGCTGACTGGTTAGCACGTAACGAAAGGTTTTCTCAGTACACGTGACAATAAACCAAACAACTTCTGAAATCTAGCTTTAAGCTCTCTCTTTTGCAGTGTTGTCATATGTCCAGTGGATATTGGATTTCAGTGTGTTCTCTTCATTGGATTGAAGTTCTTGGCTGCACAAATGCTGAAGCAATTCAGTGGAAGAATATCCCATCAGATCAAGGGATATCTGGTGGATGTTTGGAAATCAGACGATTTGCACCTTTTTCCCCTAAATGGAAAACACATGTTAAAAATCCTATTAACTCAAAATTGGAATTGCAATTGTAATTAATTTTATTAGCCAAGTATGTAAACATACAAGGAATTTGAAAACCACGTTAAAAAACCATTCTCAACATTTCCCCTTCTCCCCACGGCTGCCTTTTGTACAGTTGCTGTGCTTGCAATGTAGAGTGTACTGCAACAGTGAGACCTTCTTCCTATGACCCCTAGTATCAATGATGCTGCAACTGACATTTCAACTAGTAATTGTATTAGGAATTATTCAGGTTATATTTTAGTGCACAAACATGGGCAAAGCTACCCTGGTTATTTTCTTTAAGGTAGATTTCACCACACTTAGCAATTGTATTGGGTTAGGTACCCCAACTAGGTATCCATACTAAGCAGAGCACCCATTTTGCACACCAGAATTGGTGAAATCAAAATTTCTGCATGACAAATCCCTATTTTGAAAACCTCGAGAGTGTTTCTTGTTTAGTTTAGTTTGGTTTGGTTTAGAGATATAGTTAGGAAACAGGCCCTTCGGCACCCGAGTCCATGCTAACCAGCAATCCCCGTACACTAGCACTATCCTGCACACTAGGGACAATTTGTAATTTTACCAAAGCCAATTAACCTACAAACCTGTATGTCTTTGGAGTGTGGGAAGAAACCGGAGCACCTGGAGGAAACCCACACGGCCGCAGGGAGAAGGTATAAACTCCATACAGACAGCACCTGTAGTCAGGATTAACCCGGGTCTCTGGCGCTGTAAGGCTGCAACTCTACCCCTGCGCCACTGTGACGCTCTGCTTCCTGCTATTTTTTTTAACCTGGTGCTGCAGAGTTTTAAATAATAAGCAAAATCTCGATGGAATGGTGGAGATGGGGTAGGGGACAGACACTCATAAAATTAGTGTGGAAGAAAACGAAATGTATTGGTATCAATGAGGTATTGCAGACATGCTTTACTAAGTTTGCATGAACTGATGTGACTAAGGGCATTCTACTAACTTTAATAACGACAGTTTTAGTGCCTCCTGGGTTTTAAAAAGGAGACCCATAAATACGGATGACTAACAAAGTTCGTTAAACAGACTGCCATATTGAAGAGATTAAGGTGAAGTATTTTGTAATCTGTCATGTGATCAGAGTTCTCTATCAGAAGTTACCATTGCTTTATTCTCTGCAGAATATCAACCTCACTCTCTTCCAATCTGTCCATTCGTGATTGAATCTGTTGTCCTGAGCAACCATTTCTCAGCACCAGCAAAAGACCCATCCAGGCATTATATATCAAAATGCTCCCTCATGCCTGTCCTCAGTTACCTCCTCAAGGCGATGGTTCTATTCTGCTGTTCTTGTGTTATCCTAAGCTTTATTTTAGATCCCTTTCTCTATCAAATATCCTATCTTAAACTTAATTTCTAAAAATCTGTTCTAATGAAAGGTGTCAGACCTGAAATATTCACTCGGTGTCTCTTGCCATAGAAGACTGCCAGACCTGTGAGTGTTTATAGAATTTTCTGTTTTAATTTCACATTTTGTTCATCGCCAAGAGAGTCTCTGAATTATTCACTCAGCGAGCCTTAGCTCTTCCCTCTGATACTGGGTATCTTCTCTGTTGCCTCCTCATTCTAGGTATCCCATGCACTAACAACAAATAACATTTGTGGCTAATTAAAAATTGGTGAATAAAAAGCAAAATGGGGTGGCACAGCAGTGCAGTTGGCAGAGCTGCTGCCTCACAGTGCCAGAGTCCTGGGTTCGATCTTGACCTCATGACCCCATTTCCTTTCAGAGCTCCAGTTTTTTCCCACATCCCAAAAACATGTGGGTTTGTAGGTTAACTGGCCTCTGTAAATTGCCCTCAGTGGATGTGAAAGTGGGATAACATAGAACTAGTGTGAATATGTGAATGATGGTTGGCGTGGATTAATAGGGCCTGTTTCCATGCTCTATCCCTAAACTAAACTAAACTAAAATTGTCTTAAACTTAATTGGATTGCACATCACTTGCTCATCTTGGGAAGTTTACAAAACTGCTCCACCAAAAGCAGGCAGGGTAAGACACTGTAGCTCCTTAACTAATCTCACAGTCATTGTCTGTCCCTCTCTTTTCCCTCCCCCTTCCCAGTTCTCCCGCTGTCTTCCTGCCTCCACCTATATCCTTTCTTTGTCCCGCTCCCCCTGACATCAGTCTGAAGAAGGGTCTTGACCCGAAACGTCACCCATTCCTTCCCCCCAGAGATGCTGCCTGACCCGCTAAGTTACTCCAGCATTTTGTGATACCTTCGATTTGTACCAGCACCTGCAGTTATTTTCCTTCACAGTCATTGTCTGCTGCCTTTCATGGTGTGATAATTCCCTCCTCCCAAGTGAAACGTGTCATCAGTAAAGAAATTAAGCAAGCAAAGAGCAATAACATGAGGAGAGATGCCCACATATGCTGAACCATGCTAATCTCAGATTCCAATACATTATTTAGCATGGTTGCATCTACCTCCAGTAAGAATCTCATGCTCTGGTCACTTCTAGTTCAATCAGCATCTTAAATAAAAGGACGGAACAAGCAGTAGGTGGTCCACTCCTACTTGGTGCAGATAATAGATCATCCTTCTTTTCTAAGGACAGTGTATTGACATGGCGCTGTGGCTAGAGTCACTCAGTGATCAATTGCAGCAGCTAAAAGCCACATATTCTGCAGAATAAGTGCATGTCTTGTCAACAGATACTTGACTGATAAAAGCTGGTTTAAGAAGACATCAACGCATGAATTATGAACTTCTAAAAATGAATATCCCACTGGGTAATGCCACACTTGTTGTGGCACTGTGTCAACCTGCTTTTTACCAGTTTATTCATCACGTTCCCTGAATGGCTTAACTGCTAGCCCTCTCAAAGCATTTCATTATGTGGAGGAAAATAAGTGCAGATGCTGGAACAAATTGAAGGTATCACAAAATGCTGGAGTAACTCAACAGGTCAGGCAGCATCTTGGAGAGAAAGAATGGGTGACGTTTCGGGTCAAGACCCTTCTTCAGACTGATGTCGGGGGGGCGGGACAAAGAAAGGATATGGGTGGAAACAGGAAGACAGTGGGAGAACTGGGAAGGGGGAGGGGAAGAGAGGGACAGAGGAACTATCTAAAGTTAGAGAAGTCAATGTTCATACCGCTGGGCTATAAGCTGCCCAAGCGAAATACGAGGTGCTGTTCCTCCAATTTCCGGTGGGCCTCACTATGACACTGGAGGAGGCCCATGACAGAAAGGTCAGACTGGGAGTGGGAGGGGGAGTTGAAGTGCTCAGCCACTGAGAGATCAGGTTGGTTAAGGCGGACTGAGCGAAGGTGTTGAGCGAAACGATCGCCAAGCCATCGGTGCTATCAGACAGTGGTCATTGAGGCAGATCACCATACTCTTCATGGGCACATGTACGATAGATGACCTTTTGCAGCAGGTGGGAACCCGAGACTGCAGAAGCGAGATGTTGAAGATGCCTTTAAATACTCCAGGCAATTGGTCCGCACCCAGCCAGGTTACCGTCTGGACCAGAAGATCACATCAAAAGTGATTACCCCAGTTTCCCTTTTCAAAGCTTGCTAAAAGGCATTGAGTTCATCTGGAAGTGATGAATCGTTTGCACTTATGTTACCCAGTTTTGCAGTAAGAGATGATAGGATGTGAGCCCTGCCACAGATGTTGAGCATTCATTTGGGACTCCAATTTAGTCCTAAGTTGCC
Source organism: Rhinoraja longicauda (assembly GCF_053455715.1). Classification (NCBI taxonomy): domain Eukaryota; kingdom Metazoa; phylum Chordata; class Chondrichthyes; order Rajiformes; family Arhynchobatidae; genus Rhinoraja; species Rhinoraja longicauda. Next base: position 26,833,787 of record NC_135969.1, on the reverse strand, counting down.
TCTTCATGCTCCTGGTGGTCTTCAGGAGGTCCTATTTGGATTTTGTCTATGACTCTGGATTGCCAGTCCTAAATACCAGAGATCTAGCCCTCTCAGATTACAAATGTCCTGGTTCATCCATTGCTTCTGGTCGCGGTAGATGCATTAGGTCTCCACTGTTACAAACTTGTTAACACATTTTTTAATGCCTTTGTTATAAAGGCCAAGGCCATAGCCACTGGCCAAGGTTGTAACGATGACCTGAGGCCGTTAGCCTTAGCTGTGCATGGTGTCTTTAGTCACAAGCTATCAAAGGGATAGCGGCTGCTTTCTCTCACTGTAACTCAACAGGATTTGGATGCCGGGTTCACTTCCACTTTATTTTTCCAGCAGTCATGTAGTTTACAGACATAACAAGTAATGCGCTTTTGGCTTCAATCATACTCCATCTTTAAGAGCTGTTGCAGAAAGACAGATTGCAGGTACAGAAGCATAAACACCTAATGAGTAAACCATATTTATTTTGTCAGACCCTTTCTTGTGGACCTCACAAGACGCTTTCCTTGTAAAAGGCTACCATATCTTGTGCAGGCAGTTGACTGCTTGATTTGATTCTGTCCCCAGAGGTGCGGTCAGCCTTCACCCAGAGCTCATGAAGGAAGAATTCACACGAGGCCTCCATCGAGGTGTGATCTAACCTTGACCAAGTGCCAGTGAAAGTTGCTGCAACTCTCTGGGGTTTAGTAATCCTCCTGTGTTTAGACTGCCCTCTGAACACACAAATGTAATTGGTCTTCTTGGATCTACAGGTTTAAAAAAGCATAGAGGCGTAGAAAATAGAGCAGGAGTACACTATTCGGCCCCACTTCAACACCATTATTGTTGATCATTTATTGTAATGCAACCAGTACAGCTGCTGCCTCACAGCGCCAGAGACCCCCATTCAATCCTGACCTTGGGTACTATCAGTGTGGAATTTGTGCGTTCTACCTGTGACCGCATGGGCTTCCTTTGGGTGCTCCGGTTTGAGAGTCAAGAGTGTTTTATTGTCATATGTCCCAGATAGAACAATGAAATTCCGGTTTCCTACCTTATCCAAAAGACAAGTAGGTTTGTAGGTCAATTGTGCTTTAAAAATTGCCCCCCTAGTGTGTAGGGAGAGGATGCAAAAATGGGATAACATAGAACGTGTGAATGATGATGGTCGCTGTGGACTCGGTGGGCTGGAAGGGTCTGTTTCCATGCTGTATCTTTCAATCAATCAATCTTCTCCCCATTTAGAAATACGTCCATCTCCGTCTTTTCTGTATGAAAGGGATACAAAAAGATGTTGCATTTATGTAGTTTCTTCCATCTTCTCAGGACATCGTAAAATGTTTTAACCCCCCCCCCCCCTCGAAATAAAGTTGAATGTAATGATTCTATCAATTTGGAGAAACATACCAGCAAAACAAGGCCCCACAAATATCAATGAAATAAATTACTGCCTATTTTAGTGATATTGGTTGATAAATAACTGCAGGCAAGAACAAAAAAAATTCTTCAAATAATGCAATGGAATATATTCCATCTGGATTAATAAGAACAGCAGGGCTTCATATCTAAGCAAAATTAAGATCTGAGTAGTGACTTTCCAATATTGTGCAGAACTGTGTCATCCTAGACCACATACTAAAGTTATTACATAGGCTTTGACCCAGAACTCGCTGATCCAAAGAGAGTTATAGCTGAACCGATTTGATAAAAGACATCGTTAAAAGCAATGTACTGTAAGTTCAGTATCTTGCAGTTCTATTAAGAGCAATTTAACTGCAAAGCTGCTGCCAACCATTCAATCGTCCATTCATTACCAGACAGTGAACAGCAGGCAACCAGTTGAATCAGAAGACTTTTAAATGTTTATTAGATGGACATGTTGCGCACACAGATTTGCATCACAAACCACTAAAATTAAATGTTTTCTTGGAGTCACGGCTAGCTTTTATCTAACATCGACAAACAAATATAAACAGAAAGTGCAGGAAACACTCATTAGATCAAGCAGCATCTGTGGAAACAGAAACAAAGGTAATGATTCAGGTTGATGACTTTTCTGCTGCCTGATTTGCTGAGTCTTTACAGCAATTTCGTTTTTATGCCAGATTCCCAGCAACTGCAGCCTTTTCACCACCAGAGCTGCATAGCAAGCAACCTTTAGTGAGTTCTTGTGATTTTTGAGTGCTTCGCAACAGTGACCACTCAAGGAAGTGATATAGTAAACAGGAAGCCTTTGCAATGCATAATGAGACATCAGATAAACGTAGGTTTTTCATCTTCCTCAAAGTTATGACAATGCCACACAAATAGAACATAAAATGGTTCAAATTATCATCGCGTAAACATAAATCTATTTCCTTTGGAAAGGAATAAAAGGCACAATTTCCTCTCACTTTTCAAGACAAACCTCACCATATAAATCAAATACTTTTTAACTGGAATGAATGGCCCCACTTGCAGTGATGCCTCCCAGACACCCATCCAAACTGGACTATTGCCAAATAAGTATCTCCCATCATCAGGTGAATGAACCACAAAGACAGCACTAACAAAGTCGAAAAAGATTTGCGTATTTTTGAAGAACTCAAATGCATTTAACACTTTGTTAAAGTTTAATTACTTCAACTTTATTCAATCTCTTTATTGTTTTGAAAATCTCATTGGTTTCCATTCCATAAATAGCATACTAAGACTGCACGATGGAGCAGCTAATGGATCTGCTGTCTAACAGCTCCAGTCGTGTCTGAAGAAGGGTCCCGACTCAAATTATTGTCTGTCCAACTGCCACAAATGCTGCCTAACCTGTTGAGTTCCTCCAGCACTTTATTCTTTGCTTAAGTTTTCAGCATCTGCATTTTCGTGTGCTCCATCGCAGCTCCAGTAACCAGGGTTCAGACCAAATGTCCAGTGCTGTTTGTAAGGAGATTACACATTCTTTTAAAAATTTTTTAGAGATACAGCGCAGAAACAGGCCCTTCGGCCCACCAAGACCGCGCCGACCAGCGATCCTCGCACGTTAACACTACCCTACACGCACTAGGAACATTTTTTTACATTTATACCAAGCCAATTAACCTACAAACCGGTACGTCTTTGGAATGTGGGAGGAAACCGAAGATCTCGGAGAAACCGAAAATCTTGGAGAAAACCCACGTAGGTTTCCTCAAAGACGTGCAGGCTTGTAGGTTAACTGGCTTCGGTAAAAAAATTGAAAGTTGTCACTCGTGTGCAGGATAGTGCTAGTGGACTGGGTGATCACTGGTCAGTGTGGTCTCGGCGGGCCGAAGGGCCTGTTTCCACGCTGTATCTCTAAAGTCGAAAAGGTTCACATCCACTGTGATTCTACAAGGCTTTCAGATCATTGAAGAACAAAATAGTTTCTTGTTATCTGAAGTCAAACCACTAAAGACACCAAAGTCACTTTTGCCCAGGGCTGGCAAAGACCATGGAAATGTTCAACCTTCTCCATAAACTCCTGATAAGGAGATCCCAGTAGTCTCCAGCATAACTCTGTATCGGCAGTGGTATACTCATTATCCTCATTAAAACTGGGTTATGTTCAATACTGAATCATGTTGGATATTCCAAACCATATTTTTCTATTCTCAATCATGCCAGGGTTGCTCAGCTGTGTCCAGTTATCCTGTTCTCTTACACTCACTTTTGTGTGTCCTTACATCTGGTTATTCTCAATAATATTGTGTTGCTCCAAGCCTGTTTCATTATCCTCAGTTGTTCAGTTACACACAATCATGTCTGCATATCCAAAGTACTCTGAAAATAATTTTTAAACCTCCGTACTTTGGAGTGTCCTTAATCCATTTAGAATATCTTGAATCACAGTGGGGTATCCTGAATTGTGTTTGGATAATTGCAGTGACATATTCTCCAGAATGGAGTTATGAAGAGAGACTGTTTAGGCTGGGTTTGTTTTCCTTACAGGAAGGATGAAAAAGGGATCTGATAGAGGTGTGGAAAATTGCGAGGGACATTAACCAGGTAGACAGTAGTAATGTTTTCCTCATGACACAGTTGTCTTTAACCAGAGGGCATAAATTTATGGTAAGAGGTTTAGAGGAGACATAAAGAATATTTCTTTTGATATGGTGGTGATCTCAACATTTAGGAAGTATCTAGAAAAGCATTTGAATAATCACAATATGGAAGGCCATGGACCAAGTGCTGATAAATGGGGTAAGTGCAGATGGCTGGCATTGGTAGGCATAAGAATCTGTTTCTGTGCTGCATGACTTCAATGAATCTCTCTAAGGCGGCTGATGTTTCTAACAATCATTTAATCTTCAAATTGAATGGAACCCAATGTCCCTCAATATAGCAGTAGAATACAAATGATATACATGCAACACATACCCAAGATCAGGAGATTCAGACCAAACAAAAAGAATCATGACTAGACTAACTGCGAATTTAAAAGAAAAATTGAGAATGAACACAGTTTTGACAGACCCTCAGAAAAAGGAACGTTATTGGAGAAGATGGAAGAACATGTTGGATGCCCTGAGAGACAAAGGGAGAAAAGGAAATAAGGCCCAGAACTCAAAAGTAATGATGCAATAACTTCTAGTAGCGAGAAGGCAAGGTGCCCATCCTAATAGAGATGAAAATAATAAAGTATGCAAGTAAATTTGAATCAAAGGATTGATTGGTTCACTCCTTGGTTCACTGCCTTTGTGAATGCAATTAGATTTTGTGGGATCATCGGCCAACATAGAGCATAGAACAGTACAGCACACGAACAGGCTCTTCGGCCCACGATGTCTGTGATGAACATGATACCAAGCCAACCATTTACCTACTGCACATGACCCATATCTCTTCATTCCCTGCATATCAATCTACCTATCCAAAAATCTTTTAAATGCCCTAAGTCTATCTGCCTCCACCACCACCCCTGGCAACGCATTCCAGGAACTCACCTCCCCCTGTATAAAAAACTTGCCCCACACATCTCCTTTAAACTTTGCCCCTCTCACCTTAAAGCTATGCGCTCTGGTATTTGATTTTTCTATCCTGAGAATTTTTTTTTGACAGTCTACCCTATCTATGCATCTCATAATTTTATATATTTGTATAAGGTCTCCCCACAAGCTCCAGTGTTCTAGAGAAAATGACCCATGTCTGTCCAAACCCTGTAGTTAATACCCCCTGATCCAGGTATAATTCTGGTAAACCTCCTCTGCAACTTTTCCAGAGCCTCCACCTCCTTCCTGTAATGGGATGACCAGAACTACATGCAATACTCCAAATAAACATCTCCACTTTGAATGTAGTATGGAAAAAAAAGATGTAGATGTATGGGCCACTGTCCTGAGGAACTCCTTCAGTGATAAGAATGTGACATAAGAAATTGTAACAAGAGTAGACCATCCAGCCCCGGCACCTGCTCATGACTGACCTTTTACTTTAGGGTCTCTGCACTAACCACATATCCCTTAACCACCAGGGGGCGCCGCACAACGGCTGCCTCGCCAACAGTCTGTCTGTCCTTTTCGAACTTTTTGTTATTTTCTGTGTGTTTTAAAAGTTTGTGTAAATGTTCTCTGGTTTGTTTTATGTGGGGGGTGGGGGAGGAGGACCGGGGAAACTTTTTTTCAATATCTTACCTTGCCGGAGATGCGATTGTTTTCCGGATCGTATCTCCAGTCGCTCTGCGGCCTAACATCGTGGAGCTGGAGGTCTTGCCTGGGACTGACCTTGAGCCCCCGCGGGGGCGTAGACTTACCATCTGAGCCAATTCCTTGCCTGGAATCGACGTTCCAACACGGCCTGCGGACTTACCATCAAGGAGCTCGCAATCTTGGGTTGAGACCGGTCGGGAGCTCCAAGCAGCACGAGGTTCGACTGGTCCCAACCCGGGATAGATCGCTGGTGTGGGGGAGCTGAGATCTCCCCCTCTCACCCCCCCGCCCGATGCAGGAGCTTGATCGCCCCGACAAGGAAGGCCCGCCTCCGGTTACAGGAGTCAACATTGTCCCGTCAATGGAAGGTTAGAGGCCCCCGACCATCGGAGAACAAAGAAGGGGGAGATTGAACTTTTTTTCGCCTTCCATCACAGTGAGGAATGTGGAGGAGTCACTGAGGTGGATGTTTATGTTAAAATGTATTTTACGTGTCCTGTTGCTTTTTATTGTTATGACTGTATGGCAAATGAAGTTCCTCGTATGTTGCAAAACATACTTGGCTAATAAAGTATTATTGTGATTGTGTGATTAATTCTCTTAATATTCAAATTGCTATTGATCTCTACTTTGAATATGCTATGTGATTGAATCCCCAAAGCCCGATTGAATACTGAATACTGAATTCCAGATAATCATATCTTCTGGGTGAAGAAATTTCCACTCATCTCTGTCTTGAATGACCCATCCCTTATTTTGGATTGTGACCCATTGATGTAGACACTCAGGCCAATATCAAACCCCATAAGAATTTTCTGCTTCAGTTATATCATCTCTTATTCTTCTAAACTCCAGAGTATAGGGGTCCCGTCAGCTTATAAGTCAACCATCAAAGCTGCTCACCCTATATCCTCTGTCACATCTTTATCCTGCGATAAGTAGAAAGACTAGGTTTGTACTCTTGGTATGTGTATGTATGTAAGTCTAAGGGATGGTGGGGGGATGGGGAGAGACTGTGTTAGGATGAGGTAGTGGGGTGGTTTGCATTCTTTGTAGACTGTTGAATTAAGAGCCCTTTTTTATTTTAATATCTGAAATATCTGTCTGCTTAGTTTCTATCAAAGCTACACAGCTGCAGTTGTATCATTGATTATCGTTCGCATTTTTGGATAGTTGTCTTTTATTATGTCTGGATAGGAAAACTATCCAACAATCTGGCACACTTGGGACTATGGTGGTGCTGAATTGGCAGCCTTTCTGGACTGTTGAATGTTAATCCTGTTAATATACCAACACCTTTCTACTTCAGTTTTTTTTAAGTGAGACAGCCATTTTCCAATGAACTAGGTGAATTTAACTTGGAGCGAAGGAAGCAAAACCGAATGATTTTAAAGGGAGCACAAGGAGCAGGGCTCTGGTGAGTTTAAAAGGTTCATGGAAAATCAAACCACCAGGATTTTCAAACAACAGGAAAATGGATATTTGGAGATTTACTGTATCTGCCATTATGGCAAATTGCTCTCCATTTTATCTGGAATGCCCCTATATTCATTATGTCCAATTTATGGTCTCAGAACAACTTTTGCTTCTGAGTCAGTATATTATAGGTTTATTACCCGTCCAGATACCAGTCCACATTGGCTCTTCTGTGCAGCACGAAAGAAGAAGTGCTGCATCAATTGGTAATGACAGCAGAGGCCTGCAGTTGATGATGGAGCTATACCCTAGCAGGAGTTGATGGCCTATATACTTCCAGCCTCCCAAGAAACCAGCAAAGTGGCCAGAGAAATAACATAAACAATGTTAATTTGGGACGAAAAACATAAATTCTTCACCACAACCTTTTGGAGGGAGGGAGCTATTTGTTTTTAAAGAACCAAATACACCACTGATCCCGCAATGCACCTCAGTGAGTGAGTGGATCTGGCTTTGGGTTCAGACTATAAGTTGCTGCTCTTCTTGAGCTAATTCTTTGGCTGCAGTATGTAGAAGGAACAGTTTCCTGGCTCAGCCCAATAGCTTGCTCAGGGCCTGTCGAATGTCTCTGTAGTGAGAAACGGTCTGAATGTACAGACATTCAACACTTTCTCTTTCTTGTCCAATTTATGCGTAAGCACAGGAAACCTTTCTGAGGAATGAACACGCTAATGCAAAGGTTGACTTTGAGAACATTTATAAGATTGCTTGCAGCTGAAATCTTTATTTTTCAGAGTGAAGAGTGCACCATTTTACATTGAGCATTAGGGTTGTAATCCATTTGTGTCTCACACATCTTGTAGAATGGAGGGTGCTGAAAGGGGCAGTGTGATGTCTTGCAAATGAGAAAGCACTAAACAAACACTAAAGTAGGAAATGCTTCTTTTCCACTTCCCTTTCACCTCTTCCCTTCCCATCATTCAGGTCTATAAGACACTTTCCAGGTGAGAGAGTGGCTTACGTGCAATGCTATCAATTTACTTTTCATCTATCAACAGCTCAAGAGGTGGTCTCCTCCACTTTGGGGAGAGGAAAATAATATTGGGTGCCCACTTTGTAGAACACATGAATCCTGTTTAAAAGCATGAACTCAAGCTTTGCTTCACCTGTCATTTTGTTTATCCACTCTTCTATCATTTCAACACTTTAATTCTCTATCCATTTCCCACTCTACCTTCTAGTGTTAACATAGAAACATAGAAAATAGGTGCAGGAGGAGGCCATTTGGCCCTTCAAGCCAGCACCGCCATTCATTTTGATCATGGCTGATCATCCACAATCAGTATTTATTCACAAAATGCTGGAGTAACTCAGCAGGTCAGGCAGCATCTCAGGAGAGAAGGAATGGGCGACGTTTCGGGTCGAGACCCTTCTTCAGTCTGAAGAAGGGTCTCGACCCGAAACGACGCCTATTCCTTCTCTCCTGAGATGCTGCCTGACCTGCAGAGTTACTCCAGCATTTTGTGAATAAATACTTTTGATTTGTACCAGCATCTGCAGTTATTTTCTTACATCCACAATCAGTAAGTAACCTGTGCCTGCCTTCTCCCCATATCCCTTGATTCCACTAGCCCCTAGAGCTGTATCAAACTTTTAAATTCATCCAGTGAATTGGCCTCCACTGCCTTCTGTGGCAGAGAATTCTACAAATTCACAACTCTCTGGGTGAAAAGTTTCTTCTCACCTCAGTTTTAAATGGCCTCCCCTTTATTCTTAGACTGTGGCCCCTGGTTCTGGACTCCCCCAACATTGGAAACGTTTTTCCTGCATCTAGCTTGTCTAGTCCTTTTATAATTTTATACGTCTCTATAAGATCCCCTCTCATCCTTCTAAACTCCAGTGAATACAAGCCTAGTTTTTCCAATCTTTCGTCATATGACAGTCCCTCCATCCCAGCGATTAGCCTCGTGAAGCTACGCTGCACTGCCTCAATAGCAAGGATGTCCTTCCTCAAATTAGGAAACCAAAACTGCACACAATACTCCAGATGTGATCTCACCAGGGCCTGACACAACTGCAGAAGGGCCTTTCTGCTCCTATACTCAAATCCTCTCATTTTGAAGGCCAACATGCCATTAGCTTTCTTCACTGCCTGCTGTACCTGCACACTTACTTTCAGTGACTGACGTACAAGGACACCAAGGTCTCGTTGCACTTCCTCTTTACCTAATCAGACACCATCGAGATAATAATCTGCCTCCTTGTTTTTGCCGCGAAAGTGGATAACCGCACATTTATCTATATTATACTGCATCTGTCATACATCTGCCCAGTCACCTGTCCAAGTCACCCTGCAATCTCCTAACATCCTCTTCGCAGTTCACACTGCCACTCAGCTTTGTGTCATCTGCAAACTTGCTAATGTTACTTCTAATTCCTTCATCCAAATAATTAATATATATTGTAAATAGTTGCGTCCCCAGCACCAAGCCTTGCGGCCCAAGCCAAGCCAAGCAAGCACTCCCCACTGCCTGCCATTTTGAAAAGGACCCGTTTATGCCTACTCTGCTTCCTGTCTGCCAACCAATTCTCTATTCATGTCAATACCCTACCCCCAATACCATGTGCTCTAATTTTGTTCACCAACCTCCCGTGTGGGACCTTATCAAAGGCTTTCTGAAAGTCTAGATGCACTACATCCACTGCCTCTCCTTCATCCATTTTATTTGTCACATCCTCAAAAATTTCCAGAAGATTAGTCAAGCAGGATTTCCCCTTCTTTCTTTCTCTCGTGCTTTCTTTTTCTCTCTCTCTTTCTTCCTTTCTCTTTCTTTCTTTCTTTTTCTTTCTCTCTTTCTTTCTCCTCTTCTCTCTCTCTCTCTCTCTCTCTCTCTCTCTCTCTCTCTCTCTCTCTCTCTCTCTCTCTCTCTCTCTCTCTCTCTCTCTCTCTCTCTCTCTCTCTCTCTCTCTCTCTCTCTGTCTTTCTCTCTTTCTCTCTCTCTCTCTCTCTCTCTGTCTTTCTGTCTCTCTCCCTCTCTCTCTCTCTCTTTCAATCTCACTCTTTCCCCTTTTGTGAAAACGTGTGCAGACATCATTTTGTTTCTTAGTTTGCTGGTTTAATTTCCATTACACAGAATAGATGTTACTTTCACGACAACCCAAGGTTCTGGTAGCCGATGATAACCCCAGAGTTCCCAGCCAGCTTGGCTGGACCTCATGTCTGGAGTTCTTGGCTGTGTCAAGATTTCCACAGGTCAGATGATTTACAGTCTGCATTCAAGTTTAATCAGCTTTTTAGAGTATTCCTGTCTTTTCTTCAGAAACATGTTACACATTTGCTGTAGGCCTGCGTCTTTCAATCTGATTTCTTTTCCTGGTTCACAACAGTTGGCCATTAGCCTGTTTACAAGCTTCTGCGAGAGATTCATTTCCTGAGTTCAGACCAGTCCAGGATGACAATACTTGCTGCTTTCCCCTGTCTGAAGATAGTAACCCACTTATTCATTTCTTCCCACACCTTATCTCTCTTTCATTAGACACAATTCATCATCTGTTTCTCCCTCTTCAGTTGGCAGAGCGCAGGAGATCATTTGGCCCTTCAAGTCTTCTGCTAGCTCTTTGTAGAGTGATCCAATTTAATCAATCCACCTACTCCTTACTCATCAGCCTGAAATGGCTTTACCTTCAGATAGTTATCCACTTCTCCTCTGAAAGCTGCAACAAAATCTCCATCCACTCTTTTAGGCAATGCTATCAGACATCCACTGAATGGGAAAGTTTTGGTCAAGGCAACCGCAAATCATTTTCCAATCACTTTAAATTTGTACTCATTAATTGTTAGCCTTCCACAAATGTGAATTGCTTGCCACCATTGTCTCTGAACTCTCCACTCACCATTTTAGAAACATGTGTACCCTCCCCTGTAGAGATTATTAATTTTTTATTCATGATGAATCTAACTTATTTTTGCTTTGTTTTACTATTTTAACTTCACAATAAACCTTTATTCTAGTTAGGGGGGAAATATTGTTGGGAAGAAAAAGCCATTTTGTAGTTTTCCTCATTGATTTTAGGTTTACCCCTGCTTAAGTCTGCCTCTAGTGCCCTCTTGCCTGTTGTCAATCACTATGCACATATGAACTTAATCAGCTGCTCACTGTATCCCTCAGTCATAGTGGTAGTTCTAGTAACTTTGGCTGATTCTTTTAAGAATATATAAGAATTAACAGTTCATACATAGCATATCCAGCTTTTCTTCATGTTAAAGTTAATGACAAAGAAATAGGCAGAGCGAATAGGTTTTATTCCCACCATACCTTTTCTCCCACAAACTAGAATAATGTTTAATTTTGGTATTATCTATTTTTACACTTGGTCGAGAATCTGATAAACGGCTCAGTGTAGTTTGAGAGTCCGATGTACAAATCCCTTCAGGGGGATGTGTCGAACTCCAAAATATAGAAGTCTAAATTTGGATTTGGTATTGTTCCATAGTGATATGTGACTCATACCACAAGAAAATTCAGCTCATGAATATATTGAGAATGAAGAGGGATCTGGTGTGGTCAGTGCAGGAATGAGATGCAAGGCAAAAGATCATCATGATCTTATTAGGCAATGGAATAGGCTTGAGGTCCGGAATAGGCCTAATCCAGCATCATCGGAATCTTTCCAGGGTTTCAAATTCAGCATCAAATACCATTGCCAAAGGAAAAGGATGCAACATACAAAGTCAGGTTGAAGGTACTGGCAAAGAGGCACGATTTCCGTACCTTTTTAGATGGAGCATTGCAGGATGAATTATATGCACACTGACAAATCAGAAAATTCAGACAGAAATGTTTGATATGCTGAACTTAACTGATTGGGAAACATATAGAACAGCATTGCGGTGTGGAGATGGTGCTTGTTAAGCGGTTTTACTCAGAATACCATCCCGGGGTATGAGCATGGAGAAATCCCATGGCAATGGTAATGGCAGCCAAGGCATGTTATCACAACAAGAAGTCCAGTAAGGAATCTGTTGGTCAGAAAAACAAACTGCAGATAACATGTTCCCAATGTTGGGGGAGTCCAGAACAAGGGGCCACAGTTTGAGAATAAGGGGTAGGCCATTTAGAACGGAGATGAGGAAGAACTTTTTCAGTCAGAGGGTGGTGAATGTGTGGAATTCTCTGCCTCAGAAGGCAGTGGTGGCCAGTTCGTTGGATGCTTTCAAGAGAGAGCTGGATAGAGCTCTTAAGGATAGCGGAGTGAGGGGGTATGGGGAGAAGGCAGGAACGGGGTACTGATTGATAGTGATCAGCCATGATCGCATTGAATGGCGGTGCTGGCTCGAAGGGCTGAATGGCCTACTCCTGCACCTATTGTCTATTGTCTATTGTCTAACTCAGCA